>NC_139220.1:104523971-104933971 GCF_055691185.1 Crinia signifera | reverse complement strand
AAGGCATATAGATCAGACTATCGGACATAAATCGCACCAATCTAACAGGCGTTATATGGGTTCTGTGCAATATAAATAATAGAGCTGCTCCTTACTGAGAGTACCCACCATGCACTCCCAACTGGACCGTGCAAATGTGATGAGAAGACAATATAATGTTATACAAACAGGGTAAGGACATTCTAAAGCCTAGAGTTAGGGCCCCCATTCATTCTATGATAAATATGGGCAATTCTCAATTCTGGAGAGGATTGTCCCAATAAATCAGTGAAGTGTGTCTGTGCTCTCCCTATTGTCAATCGGAGGCTTCCCAAATACTTGCATAGAGTAACCGATATATGGCAAATCTTACAACCAACAGTTACCCCCTAATGTATAGGACAAAGACATATTGCTGGTTAAAACACCCATTTGCAGTGGCCATAGGACCATATGATAAATATGGTGAACTAGTGTTCCCGGTACTGGTCTCTCTTTCCTCCAATGTCATATCTCTTTCTACCCTTCTGGGTTCTTTCCTCATACTATGTTTCCCTCTCTTCTCACATCTCCCTTGCTTGCTAATCTTCTGTAATACCCCATGCTATTTACCCTTAGAGTTGAATTTACTAAGATGGTAGTTCTATTGAAGATGGGATGTTGCCAATAGTAACCAATCAGATTCTACTTATTTATTTAGCACCTTCTAGAACAGTTTCAACCACTGTGCTATGGCACACTAGTGTTCCTTGAGCTGTTCTCAAGTGTGCCTCCAGATCTACAGATGTCCACCACAGTTTACAGTCACCACCACCAGTTCAAATGTTATTCACTGGTCTCTTGTTTTCATGTGAGGTCCAATGTATATTATTTTTGTTACCTGTGGGGACCAGTGTGATTGTTTTTTTTTTTTTGTGGGGAACCAATGTGTTTTTCCCTGTGGGGTCTGGCGGTGGGCCTCAGCAATTTTAAAATCTTGTTTGGTGTGCCACAAGCTGAAAAAGGTTGAAATACTGTAGAAGATAAAAGATATAATCTGATTGGTTGCTATGGGCAACATTCTATCTTCAATAGAACTCCCATCTTAGTAAATGTACTCATTATGCTCTGTCCAGATAACAATGGCATTACTCCACTTGTTCTGCTTCTATTGTCCACCTTTTTCGAATGCCCCCTCCTATGTATAGATTGCATCTTACTGCTTGCTTCTTAATGGGGGAAGGAAAATAAATCAGGAAACCGATTGTCAGCATCAACTTAAGTAAGCATTATATTCGGAGGGCCAATATAATCAGTAGGTAGACTGCCAGGTTTACGGTATAGATAATAGACAATGTCTAGGTCGACAGTCACTAGGTCGACCACTAAGGGTCAACATACCCTAGGTCGACATGGACAAGTTTTAGGTTGACATGGACATGGTGGATATAAATAAGGTAGACATGCGTTTTTCATGTTCTTTGGTGTCTATGAATAAGTGTGCGCATGCGTCTATTCTGCAGCCTGAGGGGCTGGGGACATAATCAGCAGCTCAGAGAGCAGCTAGCCATGAACCCCACAGCCTCAAAAACAGGGCATGTCCTCATGGAATAGGCCACTAGGCTGCACCCCTGAAAATGTGGGCGCGTGTGGAGGGGTCCCTCTTAAAGGCTGGACAATGTTGGGAGGTATGTTACACTGTATATGTTAAAATCCATGAACAGAACATGATTGTGTGTTTTTGGCACCAGAGTTCTCATTATAACTGTACAGTATATAAGAATTCTGCTATACAGGACAATATTTCAGAGCAAATGAGATCAGTGCTGGGGTGGGGGGGGGGGGGGGGGATGCTGGACATGAGAGGGGAAGCTCCTCTTACACTGTGTCCCCCACACTGTCCTCTATGTCCTGTGTCTTCCCAAATCACCTAGTCTGTCAGGAACATAAGAACACAGTCATTATTTCTGGAGCAGAAAGGAAATCTGTTTTGTGTAAAAGCAGTAATTATAGCACTTTAAGCAGCATTTATGTTGCTTAATGTGTACAGATTACCATTTTCTTTTCAAAGATCATCATGTAACTGCTTAGTGCCTGTTGTCCTCATGGTACTGAGAAAGGGACCAGTTTTTGAGGTAAAAGAATTTCACATTAATAAAACTACTTGTTCAATTAACAGAGGATGCATCATAAATAGCATGTGTTTTGCTGCTTTCACACAGTTGTCTGCATCTACAGAAGTGACAAAAATAAACAGTGTGAATTATAGAGGTACAAACTGTGTCCCCTATGACAACGAATCTATGGGTCCCTGCAGGGGCGGATCCAGGATAAAATGACAGGGGGGGCACCATAATAAAAGAGGGTTTAGGTGGGGGAGGGGCGGTGTTAGTGGTGCCAGTGTACATGCTAAGAGAGCGGCACAGAGAGGGTGGTAATGTGATTAAAAATAGGCCCTGACATTTAAAGTATGCAGGCCCACCATGGCGAAAAAAAGTGAAGGATGTAGTTGTGCGCGCTCCGGAAAAGGGTATGTGGCCACTCAACAGGGGGCGTGTCCTTGAGTGTAGTGTACAACACCATATACAACTTCTACACATTATGCAACAAAATACTAGACCCCATTATACTTGCCCCTTACACATGATGCCAAAATTCACATAATGCCACACAGATTAAGCCAAAATCCACAATACGCTTCATAATCAGGGACATTGTCCACCAAAGGCGCGCATTAAACATTTACACCATAATATCCATTACACGTTAAGTTACACGCCATTATGTCCATTATGTGTTATGCCAAATACCATAATGCCTATTAAAAATTATGCTACATAAGTGCTGCTTATCTATATGCTCATTGCCAAGGGTTCCATGCTCATTGCCAGAGTTCCATGCTCGTTGCCATGTGGGATTACATGCTCATTGCCAAGGGGGAATACATACTCACGGTAAATGGGGGACAGCCGCCGCCAGGCAGAAGTGATAGCCACTGACAGTGGCAGAGCCTGGCTGTATTCAGAGCACTGCAAGTCCCGGCTATTTGAAATAATACCCCTTTCCCACCAGAAAATGCATTCCCAGGTTGGCCCCTCTTACACCAGCCTAGTCCCTGCATTTTCTGGTGTGAGGGGGAGAGAAAATCACCCCTCCCCCCTTCTTAACCAGTTATCTCATTTAACCGGCTATATCTTCGGAACCAACTGACTCATTTACTTGAGACAAGTATTATATTGAAGAACTTTTGAGTAGGCTTTGAATGATTTTGGTCCAGTGAAACTGGAACGTTTGGTTCCAGAGTAATCTGCCCTCAAAGAACATGAACAGCCATGAAATTAAATTTCAAAAATAAAAAAATCGGTTTACATGCAATATCTCTGGAACCGATTGACCGATATGGACCAGACTGGTATCATATTGAAGGCCCAGCGATCAACCACAAGCTTCTGTGATGCCAGAAGGGGAACTGGCAGCCCACAGAACTGGGTGGGGATCAGAATTGAAGGGTCCCATATTATCCTATGGGGAAAAAAACGTTACAGCTTTGCCAGGCGATATCTCCGGTTCCCGGGGGGCTAGAGACACGGGGCTGGGTTTGTTGGAAAGCCCTGGTCCTCAGCTACAAAATTAATGACAGGGGGGGCACGTGCCCAGGTGCCCCCCCCCTGAATCCGCCACTGATTGTAGATACACAAGGGATATAAACCAGGGTATGTACAGTGGTCCCATTTTTAAGGGGATTTCCCACATCCCACCCCAAGCATAACAATACATCCATCAGAATAGCATTAAGGCACACTCAAAACTTAGTCAAGTGACCATTTCCTAATGCAGGTAACAAGAGCAAAGGCTTCTTCCCAAACCATGTCCAATTTGCCAAGTTACCTGAGTGAAGGACAGCAGAGGCAAATGCAAGATCATAGGTCTGTGTACTATAACATATACTGCATTTCAAAATACAAGAAAGCACATTGTACTGTACCTAGGGTTACCACCTTATCCCTTTAATTCCAGACACATATTAATTACACAGGTTCTGTGGCTGGCTGACTTCAAGACTCCATTTCACCTGGTTTTAAACTGCCACAGACCCTGTGTAATTGTTATGTGTCCGGAATTAAAGGGATGAGGTGGAAACCCTAATTGTACCAAACCTTCAGAACAGGTAAAGTGGAGAAGATGACCATACAGGTATCAGAACAGATTAGTTGCTATGGGTAGCTTCTCCACTTAATCTTTCTTTAAGAGGTTAATTTACCAAAATGGGAGTTCTATTGAAGATGGGATGTTGCCCATAGCAACTAATCAGAATCTACTTCTTAGAAGATAATAGATAGAATTTGATTGGTTGCCCATAGCAACATTCCATCTTCATTAGTACTCCCAATTTAGCAAATAAACCCCTAAGGGTTAAACATCTCTCTCCCAAGATCTATTGGAAGACCTTATTTCTAAAAAAATAAATATACTGTTACAGTATAAAACTAAAAAGGTCAGATTCAATCATACTGCTTTCAGACCGCACTCTAGACCCGGGTTATTGCCGTGTCCTTGCGGCCCCAACACAGGTCGAGGTGCAGTCTGAAAGGGCCACTTGGGTCGAGCAACACAAGATTTCAACCTGGTAATGACCAGGGTTGAACACGGCTCTGACCCGTGTCAAGTGCAGTGTGAATATGTGCCTGGGTCGAGCGACCCGGATCCTGTTCACAGTATGGAGGAGGCAGCGCTGTCAGCTCCAAGTGCTGACTCCTCCCAAGCACCCGGTATGCTCCTCCCCATGTGAAATCACAACCTAGCGTTAAGCCGGGTCGGACACTGAGCTTTCAGACTGCAAATGCCGTGCTGCTCCAGGGATGGGACCCTTGTCCTAATCCGGGGTGCAACCCGGCATTTGCGGTCTGCAAACGGTATTTAGTTGCAAGATCCACAACGCACTTCCAGGTAGATAAAACGTGGCCTAGTTTTGCTTTCTCTTCTCTGTGTCATGCTAGTAGAAATAAGTACTGTTTCTTCCCATCAAGCAATGTGAAGTATTATCACACACGATTCTTATAGGCCCTTTGGATTAAATAAAATTGCCCTTTAATATATTTAACATTAAAGAGAAAAATGCAGTATATTGTTATGATTAAATAAAACCTTAATGGCCACCATGCTGAGGAAAGGCTTTCTAATGACATTAAACACTAAACAAGCTATATCAATTACTCCTAATTTAATCAAAATTATTAATTGAAATAACATATTATGTATTTGTTATGAATGTTATGCTTTCTTTTATTCCGAGATGTTTAAACAGCATGATAACAGTGACATCAAAAGATAGAGAACCTCAGAGAGACGCAGTGATCACACCTTACAGAATAGAGAAATAACTAATAAAAGTGACTGTAGAAAGCACTGACAGTACTTACTATTTATATTTAAAATATACAATATTTAATACTCAATTTATAAACACTCACATGTGATACACAATTATAAATAATAAATGAAAAAAAGAATTAAAAAAAAAACCCCTCTGTCTTGCCCTTAATGTCATTACATAGTCACCCATATCAGTGTCTGGTAATGTTATGATGCCTGTGTCTGTTCCAATTTTACCCTGGTGGGTGGGTATGTATAGCAGTGGTAAAGCTCCTATTGCCTCCTGGAATGGCCCATTGAGGTGGCCTTCATCCTTAGAAGTCCAGGGTTTCTATTCTCTTATTGATCGCATAACCAGGCACATCTGATGCATATTGATACTATGGGCCTTATTCTAGTTCACTCTTTCTGACAAAATCCTTCTTAGATGGACAAAACCATGTGCACTGCAGGTGGGGCAGATGTAAAATGTGCAGAGAGAATTAGATTTGGGTGAGTTATTTTGTTTCTATGCAGGGTAAATGCTGGCTACTTTATTTTTACACTGCAATATAGATCTCAATTTGAAGTAAAACCCCACCCAAATCTAATTCTCTCTGCACAAGTAACATCTGCCCCACCTGCAGTGCACATGGTTTTGTCCATCTACGAAGGATTTTGTCAGAAAGAGTGAACTAGAATAAGGACCATAGTAACTAAGATATAAGCAAAATAAAACGTAATAAGTAAATGAATATACAATGTAGGAGGCAGACCCACTCATAATATAATACAATAGGTAAAAAACTAATGCTATAAAAAAACAGAAAAATCTACTGTATACAGTAGGTTTTTATTAGGCCGTATTCATATATATATATGAACAGGAAATAATAGAACAGGCTAGGAGTGTACCACCACCATCAGAACTGAAATATAGTATGGTAAAGACAATCCAACCGATAGGGGTATTATCACATTTAATGTGCCAAAATATAATTAAAAACAATATAAAAAGACATTATTCCAACTGAATTGTGCAATCAATATTTGATGAACTCAAAACCCAACGTGTTTACACCAATTATACAAACAGCGGCACTCAGACGGGAAATTTTTCAAAGTGTATTCAAAGCGCAGCAACAATCCAACGTTTCGGGATTATACGCCTGTGCTTTGAATACACTTTGAAAAATGTCCCGTCTGAGTGCTGCTGTTTGTTCCTTCGACTCTGCTATATATATATATATATATATATATATATATATATATATATATATATATATATATATATATATATATATATATATATCATCCTCAATGAAGCCATAAGTGCAGACTAATTGTCGGCTTCCCAGAGGGCCCCATTATTAGGCTGCGGAACACATACCCACTCTGTACAGAGTACTATATAGTACTTTTTAATGATCAAATTAGAAAAGAAATACTTAGATCCTAATTGTAGATTGAGAAAAGAAAAGGCGGAGGGGAGGACATACTGTAGATGACTTATCCTCGTATATACAATATATATATATATATATATATATAATATATATATATATATATATATATTAGGGATATGCAGCGGTGTAGCTAGGTGCCATGGTGCCCGGAGCAAGGGCATATTTCCCGCCCCCCCCCCTGGTAATGAATTGGGGGCGTATCTAACGGAATCTGCTGCGCTATATAAGAACCTGTAACGGAATCTGCTGCGCTATATAAGACACTGTGACGGAATCTGCTGCGCTATATAAGACACTGTGACGGAATCTGCTGCGCTATATAACAACCTGTAACGGAATCTGCTGCGCTATATAACAACCTGTAACGGAATCTGCTGCGCTATATAACAAATTGTAATGGAATCTGCTGCGCTATATAAGACACTGATGGAATCTGCTGTGCTATATAATACGCTGTAACGGAATGTGCTGCGCTATATAACAACCTGTAACGGAATCTGCTTTGCTATATAACAACCAGTAACGGAATCTGCTGCGCTATATCAGACACTGATGGAATCAGCTGCGCTATTTAAGATGCTGTAACAACCTGTAATGGAATCTGCTGCGCTATATAACAACCTGTAACGGAATCTGCTGCGCTATATAATACACTGACGGAATCTGCTGCGCTATATAAGATGCTGTAACGCAATGTGCTGCGCTATATAACAACCTGTAACGGAATCTGCTGCGCTATATAACAACCTGTAACGGAATCTGCTGCGCTATATAATACACTGACGGAATCTGCTGCGCTATATAAGATGCTGTAACGCAATGTGCTGCGCTATATAACAACCTGTAACGGAATCTGCTGCGCTATATAACAACCTGTAACGGAATCTGCTGCACTATATAAGACACTGACGGAATCTGCTGCGCTATATAAGACGCTGTAATGGAATCTGCTGCGCTATATAACATGCTGACAGATGTAAATAAATAAATATACATATAAAGATATATACAGCACAGCAGGGCAGCAGCAGAAGCCAGAGAGATTTACTGCCGCCGGTGTCCCCGCTGCCTTAGCCGCCAGCCTGTCACATTCAGCAGAGACATCGGCGGCAGGCTGGGGCATGTACGCGGCGGCTCGGGAGGACTCGGGTGCCTGCGCACTCCCGAGTCCCCCTGAACATCCCAGAGCCTGCCGCCTACGTCATTGCTACTAAAAGTATGGTGGCAGGTGGCTGGGGGAGCGGGGTTAGAAGAGCTCCGGCGTGCGATCGCTGGAGCACAGGTGTTAGGAGGGTATGGAGACTGACTGGGGGGGGCTCTAGAGGTGCTGTGCCAGTGGTGCACACCTGGACACCACAGGCGCGCACCTATTTCATATTTGTGGTATGCCCGAGAATTTCCGGGCATACCACTCCAGGGGTTAATAGGGGTCCCCTGTATTTTGAAAACCAGCACTATGTTTAAACAGCCAGCAGCGTATTAAGCATTACTCACCTGACTGGTCTGCCTGGGCTGGGACCCTGGGGTGCTTTCCTAATTGTATGATTCGGGTACCTTTCGAAGTACAAATTACTCTATCATCTCTTTCACTTAGATTTCAAATATTTCTCGACTTGAACAATTCCTAAACAGTTGTCCCTTGGGAATATTTTTCTTCCAAGGAGGATAGTGTGCACTACTGTAGTGGAGGTATGTGTTAGAGCCCACCTCTCTTTTATGTTTGACGTAATAATGGTGGTACCCTCAACAGTCTCCTGTATACACTCCCCACTGCCCTCCTATTCGCTCACCTCCTCCTGTCATCACAGCCCCGTCCCCTGCATTACAATGCTGGCAATGTTGGCGTTGTACATCATGATCGGGGCTATGCATCTCCATCTCCGAATATATGCAGCTTATAGACAAGGTCTGAATTATCCCCTGTATTTCCTTTAAATTATCTTGCCTATGTAAAACTTATGTATGCTATTGTTAGCACTGACAAATAACACTAGAGGGTCTATTTACTGATTGTCAAATATCATCAATTTAGAACAATTGATTTATTGCTGAAAATGTAACTCAATGTTGGGGGGCCAAAACTAACATATACTAACAATTTAAAACCAATACCAAAATCGTGTGTAGATCAATCTTTCATTGATTTAAAATCAATCCAAATCAATAAAAATTGGCCTTTATTAAAGGTACAGTACTCCTAGTGTTCTAGAAAATTAACTATGAAAATAGATTTGGAATGCGCAAACAAAATAGAATTTTTTAATAAAATAAATCAAAGGGAATGCTTTGCCCCTAAAATTATGATACAAAAATGGGAATCAAAATTAATTATCACTTTTACTGATCTCATATAAAAAAAAAATTCAATAGCTACTTGCTGTCAGAAAATAATAAAATGTGTAGATGAAACAAAAGCAAGAAAATGTGTCCAAATGTACTTTGTTCTGAAATGTATTCACTTGTAAGGGATATGTTACAGTACGTATGTGACATAATTACCCAGTGATATAATTGTACATTTACAATTTACAGTACTTTACTCATACATAATATAGTATGTTATTAGAAACATAATAAATATAAAAATTTCTTTGTTTCCAGCATACATCTTCATTTAAAAATATGACAGTATTTCCATGGCAATTTATTAAACACAGTTAAAAAAAGAAACAAAATCAACCTTTAAATAGTTCATATAAAATGCAGTATTAAATACTGTCAAAATGTAACCTTTGTTTCAAGAATACAATATTCTATAGACAACCAGATGGTCATATTGATTAAAATACAGAAAATTTACAGAAAACAAAATACAAACTATTCTGTATATGAGCTTAAAGGTGCATACACACAGTGTGTATGGTGCACGATGATGGGGGAAAACGGTGCGATGAAAAACACTGCTGGGTAATGCCAGCAGATGAGTGGCGGCCGGCAGCAATGAGCGGCTCATCACTGTCCCGTACACACTGGGTGGCTTTCATGCTGAAAGCAGCTCAGATGAGAAAACTGAGCTGCTTTCACATGAAAGTTGTCCAATGTGTACAGGGCTTAACTAATTTAAATCTTTTGAGTCTATGCAGTTGCCATTTAATTAAAATTCAAAAGCAACTGGAGGTGTCAGTAAGAGATAGACGCCTCCTGTTAGTATTTGGAAGATCTGAGAATCTGGTTTTGATAAATGGTAATGGGTGCCGAGACGCAAAGCTGCAGCATGCCAATCACTTTGCAGCTGGTACGGGCTGTGGGCGATATTGCAAGACCCGGATCTTGCACCTGTGCAGACTTCCAAATATCATATTTGTACGTAAACCATCAAATTTGTGTACAAATGTGAATTAGGCCCTTAATATGATAATTAAGCATATCACAATACTACCAGAAATGTCAAATGAAAGTTTGAAGTAGCTTATAGTGAGGTTGATTCCCTCCTCAATTGCTTCTCATATTTTTTTAATAAAAAACCTACCCTTGATCCTAACGCTCTCATCAACTGCTAACCTTTCTCTACTAATCTTTCTCCTCCTCCTTGCTCCTCCTCTGTCTCCTCCTAGTATGACTCTGCCTTACCCACACTACACCTAACAGTAAGTGCTCCCCAAGGTTTTGTTGTTTTGGACCTCTCCTTTTCTCTATAGGTCCTTTTAGGTAAACTCATTCATTATTTTGACTTCCAATATCACCTCTATGCTGATGATTCTTAAAGTTACCTTTCATCCATGGACTACTTTCTCTCTTTCCTCACTTGTATCTTCAACTATCTTTATACTGTACTTTCTCTTATTAAATGCCCCAGTGCTTTCTGGGACCAAGAACAGAACCTTGAGAGATGCCTACTGTCAGTGGAAGAGCAGGAGAGGTGGAGTCTTTAGAGGTACAGGTGTGCATTTTCAAAACTGATAGTGCAAATGCAAGCATTAACAGTGATAGTTCAAGTTTTTGACAGATGGTGTTATTATGGCTGAATATCCAGATTAAGCAGCCAGGAGTAGTATTTTGTAAGGATAAAGTGAACTCACTCAATGTAGTCCTTTGGTTTTCAGAGTTGTTGTTGTTGTTTTTTGTCCTTCTGTTTCACTTCGGTAGAATGCTGTGGTTATGTTTAAATTATGCCAAACTGTAAAAAATTATGCACTTCAAAAATATTATACACACACAGCTAGACCATGCACGCAGCCTATATGGCTCAAAGCCTATGTAATGATCTTTAAATGCAGAAACAATGCATGTGCTCTCCTTAATTGGACTCTACCCACCCAATCCCCAACCCCCCTACTACAATAAATAGTAATAACAGTGGCTTCCAAGATACCATGTATTATTAAGAGTTATAAGAGGTTCCATAGGCAACAGAGATTTGCTAGTTAACTTGCAAAATTAAGTTTGTCAATAACACATTTCTGATATCAAAAGCAGTGTGCAGAATGAACAATTACCTATGACAATATCAAATCAATCTAGGACAGATTACATGTTAGATAGGTTGAACTCGATGGACTAACGTCTTTTTTTCAGCCTTAATTACTATGTTACTATGTACTGTGACAGGAGGTGGAATACTCTGCAGCCCAGATCAGTATATAGAATGTTGGGTAATACCCGGATAAGAAGAGAAGAGGGGTCAGTTAAATCGGGATAAGCTGAAGATATGTCTAGAAAGCCGGTATAACGGTGTAGATATGTTTAAATTATGCCGCACCATTTCTCCAGCGGGCTCACTAGCACAAACTGTTATATATGCACCCTGACCAGTATTTGTTACAGACTGATATTGTAATTTATCCACACACTGGGAAGTTGATTCTACAGGATACAATGAATGATCAAATGTTGCGACAATATATTATAGCTGGACCGTTTAATACGATCCACCTCTTTTAAAAATGATATGCACATAATTAATTTTGTAAAATTATACTTAAAGGTAGATTAATTAATAGTGATGTGTAATAAACTCATTAATATTTAACACCTCTGTCATCTGATGTATATGTCACACATGTCAGTCTTGCTTTATTTTATTTTTTAATAGGGCAGAGAAGAATCCTTACTTATTTCTATTTGTGTACTTTGTTAGGTGCTGCAAAACTCTTGTAGAGCTTTATAACTAAATGGATAATAATAAAAACAATAGGGGGCTCAGGGCGGGATGCTCTAAACCAAACATCCATCAAAAATCCGTCCCAGCGTGCCCACAGCTAGCACCGTCACTCTGCAAATGCACGGATGGACTCCCAAGTCTCAGACCCGGAAGTCCAGGGATGGCGCTGAATCGCAAAGGGCAGCTCTTATCTCGAAAGCTGTCCTTTGTGTTACTAATCGCATAAGTTAGTGAATATGCGATTTGTATCAATGCAGTGGCCAGGGGAGAGGGGCAACGGATGTAGTCTCCAACATGATGCCCACTGCCTCAGGTAAATGGGCGGTCAAAGTAGTGGATGACTCTGTTTGCGCCTACACTACAACAACAATGATGGGCTAATCCCCCTTACCGGATGAGTCAAAATCCCAGCGGTTGGAATCCCGGCGGTCAAAATACAGATGCCGGAATACCGACCGCCGCAATGACGGCAATTTCTCCCTCTATGGGTGTCCACGACACCCATAGAGGGAGAATAAAACAGTGTGCTGAGCATAGCGAGGCACCGGGCCCACAAAGGGGGGGCGATCCGCGGCCCCCCTTGTCGATATTTCGGGATTCAGGATTCCAGCGTCGGTATTTCGACCGCCGGGATTCTGGCATCGGTATTTCGACTGCCAGGATTCCAACCGACTGAATCCCCCCGTACTGCACCAGCATTGTTATCTCACTTTTTAAGACTCTTTAAAGGGGTCTTTAGAAAAGTTGACAAGTAAGGTCAAGGACTGATGTGAATGAAAAGATGTCCTCTGTTCAGTGATACATAATTGGTGGTGCTATACACAGTAAGTAAACAATACAAATTTTAAAGAAAAAAAAACAGAAATTATTTTTTTCCCATGACCCCATCTTTCTCCTGCTCACCCATGGCAATAATAGTAGTGTTACAAGCTCCTGAGCAATGAGGCCCAAGTGACGTCACCAAGTCAGGGATTAAAAGTTTACATGCCAATATTCATCCGATCCTCATGCACTACGCTAAGAAATGTTTTTTTTTACAAATGTAACTTTAAATAAAAAATTACAGGAATAAAAAAGGAAGGTTTGAAAATGACCTTCAGTCCTCAGATTTGAATATGATTGAAAATTTGTGGACAGATCTCTAACGCGCAATGTATGCATAGTAACCTAAGGATATTTTTGAACCAGAAGAATTCTGTAACAACAAAATTATCTTATCTAGCTAAAGGAAACATCCGGAAGCTTCTGTTTCTACAAAACGGGGTGTTATGAAGCACTGACTGACACAGTGCACAAATTTAGAAATAAATAATGTGTGTATGTGTATATATATATATATAGAGAGAGAGAGAGAGAGAAAGTAAAATGTGTAGTAAGATGCTAGGCTTAACAATAATAAATGACAGCATTTATTTAATTACATGTGCCCTGTGGTGCCTAACCTTTGCATGCACCTGAGCACCCCTCAGACTCTCAATTTACGTAATAAAACGCACATATAAAGAAGTAGATATATTTTAGAATTATTTAGAAATCAGGATCATCCCTTGATAATTCTGACTAGTTTTGTGTTAATATTTTTATGGACCATAGACAGGTTACCCCGGGAAAAAATACAAATCAAAACAGTGATCCACTCTGATTGACTAAAGTATGATGTCATCCATGCATTGGTGTCTAATGCTCTGACCAAACAGTATTTTCCCAAAAGACAGGCCTTGCACCATATTTGTCCAAATAAACAGGCCTTGCACCATATTTGTCCAAAAGATGGCCTTGCACCATATTTGCCCAAAAGAGAGGCCTTGTACATTATTTATTTTATATTTAGATATTTTACTCCACACTATTACAAGTTAAGCTCCTCTGGATTCTGTAATAAGTCTGTCTATATAGAGTTACAGAAGTTTACATTACACCCAGGAAGCTCTGAAGTGTATGTTCATTATATGTTCATTAATTATAGTATTTTATGGCCAGGAAAATGTAATTACCTGTATAAGGATTTGTTTTTCTATAGATTACTTGAGGATTGGGATGCCTACTGGGGTTAAAGGGCCTTTGTATGAATTGAAAAATGCTGGAGATGTATCCACTTCTTTGAACTTACTCTTGTCCCTGTAGACCTCAATGTGAATGTGACTTAAGTGAATTGAAAAAGCTTCTACATCCTTTATACCCATCAATGGGGAACAACACAGTTAGATAACGGCTGGGTCAAATCCCTATGTGCATGCAGGGACATCAGTAGTATATAAGCTTATTATTTGATCATTAATATAGCATAGCATGGTGAAGTACAGAAATACAGCATTAGGTATTGCGGCCACATACCACAGGGAGATGGTAATAGACCACTATTTAATTAGACACCCCCCCCCCCATTGTAAGATAGACCCCCCTCCCCCATATTTATCTTGTATATTGGTGCTTTTTAAACCATTGATAGTATATGAAGCAGATGCAGTGCTGCAATATGTAGACCAGAGGTGAAACTACTATTGGTGCAGCAGGTGCAGTGCACTGGGGCCACTGAGGACTAAAGGGCCCACTGCTGCCCCTGTAACCCTCTTCCTGTTACCCATAGTTTTTACTTGTCACACTCTGACTCCCTCTGACTTTCCCTGTCACCCACTGCCGTTTTGTATATTGGGAAATTGGGATGGGGTGGAGGAGGGGTGCCGACAAATTCCACCACTGACGTAGACTTTTCATAAGTCTACATCATATTAAGTTTGGCATTTAAAGAAAGTAGAACCTTTAAAGTTTGTTTTAACATTACTGAGAATTCCTAACACAGCAAAAATGCAGGTTTCTATGGAAATGATGGTTTGCACAAGAACAACACTATAATAACATTAATTATTAAATAACTATCATTTTCCAACTATTTTGTAAGGAACGGTATGTAAAGTCAAGGGGGCGAGCACTTCTCCATCATCCTCACTCATCCTGCATTACTCACCCTTAAATCACTGAAGAGCAAGACAAGATCCATATAGAATTCATGCCTGAATTCTCAGGGGGCGGTTTTATTCTCTCTTTATTTGATGAAAGGAGAGCTCCTAATTGCTATGAATTCCATTCAGTTTAATTGCATGCTTAATAAATTCTAACCGGCTAATTATCAGCAACAATCCCTGTTTAATTCACTGACACGGTAACTAGTCTATTCTTTGGTAATCACATGCTTATTTAAGGCCTCAGACATTTTTAAAACTGTTTCGACAGCATAAAAAGTGCTAGCACAGATTTTTTTTTTGTTCATAATCATGGTGCACTGAGCAGGATATTTATAATTGTACATATGTAGAGTAAACACAAGGGATAAGAGATAGAGTAGGTACATAAGCAGAGGGGTTACTCATCCAATGAATATTAATATGCAACAGCCGAAAAAGCAATTGTGACCTGTTGTTTTTGTGATAGTGGGTTCATGGCAAGCATTTTTTTTTAATAGTGTACCAGTAGGAAGAGTTTATTTATTTATTACCTGTTAGTTATATAGCACACACATATACCGCAGCGCTTTACAGAGAACATTTTAACATTCACATCTGTCCCTGCCCCAGTTGAACTTACAATCTGTATTCTCTACCACATCCGCACACACATTCATTCTAGGGTTAAAGTTTGTTGGGCGCCAGTTAGCCTACCAGTATATTTTTGGATTGTGTGAGGAAACTGGAGTACCCAGAGGAAACCCACACAAGCACGGGTAAATATACAAACGCCACACAGTTTGGGCCATGGTGGGAATCAATCCTATGATCTCAGCACTCTGAGGCAGTAATGCTAACCATTACACAGTCCTTGCTGCCACAGTTAATTTTTATCATCTTGTTAGGCTCTTGCAAATTACCCCAGCCTTGCCTTTTGGTCTGAGCTCCAAGCTTTGGATTCTGTCTCTGTGATGTTGTAGCCCAAAATCAGGATCTAGTAATGCCACTGGGCAAGTCCTTCACTTCACAGAACCCTATATAGGCTACTGACAAGTACTTAAGATGCAATGATGGACATCTCTTAAGAAGTTGCATTTAGAGGTCCAGGCACCCTATAAATGTTTGGCAATTGGGAAATGAATTTGCCAATGTTGTAACCAGTTGTGGCTCCAGAGGAGGGGCTGCCGCACAGTTCAAAATTCAAATAGGAGAGGCCCAGCAACTGCTTTTTTGAATTTTGAAATGTGCTGTAGCCCCCCTCTGGAGCCTCCTCTGGTTGTAACCAATATGAACTATTTGTTGGAAGCAGATGCATTATGCCTGGTAAAAAGTACAGATGGAGCCGGGCTCCCTCTTGCTGGCGAATCGCCAGACTGTCTCCGCAGGCGATCCGCCAGCAGCCCGGCGTCCATCTGACTGAAACGCGCGTGCGTCTCACGCGCACGCGCATCTCAGTTTCCGGGCAGCGGGGCGACGGGAACCATGTCCGTCTCCGCTTCAGGGAGACAGACAGGGTTAGGGGAGGCAGTGGGGGGGTGCGGGGAGGCGTTGGGGACCCCGGGTGACCGCTGGCAAGCCAGCGGGGACCCGGGGGAATCGCCGTCGGAAGTGGACGCGCGCGCATCTCGTGTGCGCGCGTCCCCTTTCGCAGAGCATATGGCGGCTGGCGGGGGATGGCGGCTGGTGATTCTGCCGCCATCCCCTGCAAAGACAACGCCGGCTCCATCTGTAGAAGGTGATAATGCGCCAGCCATGTTTTAAAATAACAGTTAGCAGTTAATTGGCTGATGCGTTATCACCTCCCACTTTAACTCTTCACAAGGCTTAATACATCTGCCCCATGATTTGCTAAAATAAAATCTGCAGATAATTGCTGTCTGTGATTTTGTCCATGTGATTAACTGCCAAATCTGCTAGAATGTATAGTATGTGTGGGTATTTCATATTTACATGAATACAAATATTGCTATGGGCAACTTCTCTTTGGGAAACAGAAGTTGCCCATAGCAAATCAGCTTCAGTCATTTTTTAGATTGTTCTAGATCAGTGGTTCTCAACCTTGGTCCGCAGATCCCCCACACAGTGCACGGTTTCCATGTCTCCACACAGAATCACAAGTGAAATAATTAGCTCCAATTGTGGATCTTTTAAAATGTGTCAGTGAGTAATGAGTGCACCTGTGCACATGCTGGGTGACCTAGAAAATCTGAACTGAGGTTGAGAACCACTGTTCTAGATGAATCATAGAAAGCAGCTGACCGGTTGCTTCTTCAAGAGAGATAAAGCAACTTCTATACTTTATCTCTCTTGAAGATTTGATACATCTGCCCTGTAGAGAGAAATCTTCAAATACCCGTCAGACACATAGCTCCTATATGCTTTTCCAGAGGCAGCTTAGTGTGCGGACACCACAGCTCTGCTTGAAGTTGAAGATTAAGCAGGTGGTGATTGGCTGTGAGATGTATATATTTTCCATTTGTTCCAAATGACTATAAGATTATATAACATACTGTAGGTTACAATTCATCCTGTCTAATCAGTGAATATGTGATCTCTAATGCCCGCACTGATGAAGCCGGTCATCCATTCTGTTCATGGTCCTCCACCAGTTGAAAAATAAACGTTAAAAGTGAGAGTGTAGAGATAATTCTAGGACACGTTCTAAGATAAAATGTTACATAAATGAGACAGTTGCAGTGTTATACGTGGTCACATTAACAAGTATTATTTCATTCTTAGATTGCTGCTCACTGACATTCAGAGAGAACAAAACTAACAGGCATATAAATGAAAACTAATAACAACCGAGGCTACTAACATATTTGTTTGTAGAACAATGCACTTTTCATGTTTTAACATTATTCATCTTACACTGAACACCAGACCAATCTCATTACCGCCGCTTCCACTTCTGCGCTTCTAGGCTGAACATCTCTTTATGAGATCCTAGTTATAGCTTTATGTGAAACAAATTTTGTGGGGCTTATTATGATGGCAGCAATTATACTTTTTTCTTCATCTATGTTTTATGGTTTTACTCTCTATCTTACTTCACTGCAGTGCTGCACTAAGCAATTGGTACTTAGCATTGTTTAAATGCGTATGAAGGTATATCCCATATGTCTATAAGCAATATTTAATTTATTTATTAAAATTGGATATGTGCCTTGTGAGGCTAGTCAACCACCCAAAAGCATTATGGTAAATATATTGGTGTAATAAATTTTGCATTATCACCAGCAGACCTTGATTGAAGTCCAGCATGGGTAAGTTCTACAGAGTTTGCTCCCTGCAAATACATGAGCAGTAGTGTGGTAGTCTGGACCACAACTTTGTCTCACTTGAGCATCTGCTGAGCATTAAATATGGTGAGACATCAACAAATCATCCTTGCGTGCTTGTGCATATGTTTTCAAAAGAGCACAGGTCTCTTCAGATGAGCTAAGATTAAACGCTTTACCCTGGAAAAGAAAAGATTTGTTCATACCATACTAGACAAGTACTGTAGAACAGACAGGCTGCAATTCTCCACTAAACACAGAGATGCTAGGACATGAAGAAAAAAGACAGGGCAGTAAAACAAACACTCAGGCGAAGGGACAGACAAAGCCCGGAGGTTCGGTGTCTTTGTCGCTGTCTCTGGCCTTTTGTCGATAAAGGAGGGGTCTATGCTCCATCAGGCTGGTGCCAGAGTCAGAATGCCATGACCATCCTCCTCCCCTGGAGATGTGAGAAATGTCCCTTGTTGGTCACACTACGTTTGTTTTTCATTAGAAGTTAAGTGCGGACATGAGAAATCGAGGAGAGTTCAGCTTCCAGCCGCCTGTGCCTGATTGAAAGGCTGCGGGCAGCGGGGGAGCCTCTGGCAGGATCAAACAGGGCGAGCAGCAGGGCCTCAAGTACCTGATGAAATGTATATAGTCTACCTGGGGGAAAGCAAATACAGGGATTCCTTCACAACTGAAAAATATGGCGGTTTGTACAGAGATATCTACCCGGCAATACACTGTACTTATTTCCTAGCACGGCGCCCATTGCATACCATCGCATGCCTTAATAAGTGGTATGTTATGGTATGCGATGGTATGCGATGGGACCCGATTTTCGGGTCCTAAGAGCCGCACTGTACAATTTTAAAATCACATCGCATGCCATTAAAATGGCATGCGATGCAATCAATGAGATCAAAATGAGGATTTAATTGTACATGCACCCTGAAGGGTGATTAGTATGTTATATGCACCCCCATTGTTAATGCCACCACCACTATTAACGTCAACCTGAAGCATGGCGAGCGCAGCGAGTCCGCGAGGGGCGGCGGTACGCGTCCTCCGACCTTTCCATACCCCCACTATCCACGTCGGCGTGGAGTTGTTCTCTTATATATATATATAGATAGATAGATATAGGAAGAATTACAGCGGCACTCATGAGCTTGTGAAAAGAATTGCTTCTTTTATTGTAGTATTTCTATGTTTCGGTTTGTCTCCAAACCGTCATCAGGAATACAGCTTAAAGGAGCAGGTCATACATTTATAGCAAACAGGCAGACAGTGAAAGCACACCGCAGGCTGGTGACGTCATAAGCAATTGACAGTCTCTTAGCTTTGACTGTGCATAATTAAGTTTATTTTACATACAGTAAAAAAAGTAAAAAAGAGCGTGTATTTACAAAGTTCACAAGGAAACGTAACAATAGCACCAGAAGTTCAAATTCATCTCAGAGATAAATTGTATTTGTTGTTTCAGCGCTGTTTGGAAAGAAAAGGATTATAGCAGCATGTCAGTATTGCGCACCATTATTTTAAAAAAAGCATGAGAAAATAACAGAAGTTATTGCACATCTTTAGAAAACATAATTATAAGATGACTTATACAAATAAATCGCTACTTTGTCATATACAGTGTGGCAAAAACTATTGGTTATATGTGTATTTGGAGTAGTTACTTCAGCTAAGCAACATTCTATCCTTGGCTGCGTGTTTATATTTCATTCCGTTAGAGTATCAACAGCTCACTACGCTGGAGAGAGGTTCAATTTTAGTAGAAACTGGAAAAAGACAAGTATTCATTTAGCCCGTGTGGTTGTACAGTATTAAGTTGTGCTATCCAGTTTGTTTCTAACTGTAGTAGGGTTTTATTTCTGTCGCCTCCTCTAGGGTTGAGTTTGACATGATCTATCATCTTGCATCTAAGTTGTGCCATATTGTGCTTGTGTGTTTTGAAGTGATTGGCCACGGGTTGGTCTATCGGTATGCCACTCAAAGCTTTCTTGATTGCGCTTCTATGTTGGGCCATTCTCTCTTTGAAGGTACAGGCTGTTTTGCCTACAGTATATAGTACTTTCCACAAGGGCACCTTATGTAGTACACCACGTATTGACTATTGCAGCCTAATACATGTTTGATTTTGAGTCTTTTACCAGTATGTGGGTGCAGGAAGGAGTCTCACGTTTCTAGGTATGTGCATGTTGTACAACCTAGGCATTTGTATACTCCTGTTTTTTTGGTAAGGAAATGCGCATCTGGCTTCGATGTTAGTTTAGAGATGTCAGTATGCATGATGTGATCTTTGAGATTTCTGCCCCGTTTTAAACAAGACAGTAGTCTTTTGTTTTTAAGGAGTGCAAGGGCAGGGTCATTCTGTATCGAGGGCCAGTGGTTTTTAGCTGTGCGATTTATAACTGTGCTGGCTGTAGAGTATGTGTTAACCCAAATTACAGCCTCTTCTGCTTTGTTAGTTGTTTTAGGGACCTGTATTTTTGGATGGATTAGTGCTTTATTCATAGAGGCCATTAGACTCTTGTTGGAATACCCCCGTTGCAGGAATTTAATTCTCATCCTGTTCATTTGTATTTGTTCGTCTAAGGGATCACTACAGATTCTGTGTAAAGACATATATATATATATATATATATATATATATATATATATAGATATAGATATAGTGTGGCGAGCGCAGCTAGCCACCGAGCCCGAAGCGTGGCGAGCGGACGCGTAATACGATCTTGTCGCATGCGATGCGATGCAATCAATGCGATCAAAACTATGTAACAAGATTAAAATCGTGGGCGCCGTGCTAGGAAACAAGTACCCAATACACTATTAGAAATATGATTAGCAACAAAGGTGCACCCAACCATATGAGGCAATGTGTAAAATACTAAGGATGACAAACAATGGGAATAAAAAATAAATCAGACAAGTTCCTAAAAAAGATGAAAAGAACACAACAAGCCTCAAGCATGTTAACACAGAAACATAGAATCTGACGGCAGATAACAACCATATCTTAAGTGCAAATAGAAGAATATATCCATTTCTCATTGAATATGAAAGATCATCAGAATTCAATCATCAAAGTCAGCCTCAGTGACTCTCTCCCCACCCCCCCCCCCCCCCCCCCCCGCCACAACCACCACCCAGGCTACCCACGGCTCTCCCTACAGGAAGATGCAAGATGACGCCGCAATGGCTGCCTAGGAACTGTGCACAGCCATATGTATCCAGTGTCCTCTATGTGATAACTGTACTGTCTCTGTTACAACTGTGCTGTCTTTTGCTCACACTGTTACCTCATACTGTGCTCATACTGTTACCCACCTGGCTGCTGCAACGACCAGTGGCGCCGCTGAATGGCTGCCTAGGCGCTGTGCAGCTCGGCAGGGTATGTGTTCCCCAGTGTGTCCCCATGTGAAAACTGTACTGTCCCTGCTTATATTGTTACCCCACTGGCTGCTGCAACAACCAGTGGTGCCGCTGATGGCTGCCTAGGCGCTGCGCAGCTCGGCGGGCATGTTCCCCCCCGCATGTAATGTCCCAATGTAACGTATGTAATGTCATCCCCCCTTCATCCCTGCTTGATGCTGCACTGAAATCCAAAAAAAATTCCTAGTGGCCAATAAAGTTGATTCTATTCTATTCTATTCTATTCTATTCGTAGTGCTTGCACAAGTTAATTTGTAGTAGTACATATACCCCTAGGAACAAAAGGTTGCCCATGCCATGGGCTTCACTAGGAAAGATGGATATTATTATGCAGCAACAATTGCAGAAACCTTTCAGCCAGACTCCTTAAAGACATTAGGTCAAATGCGCTAAGCTTTAAAAGTGATAAAATGGAGAGTGATAAACAGTCAGCCAATCAGCTCCTACCTGCCATATAACAGATTGTGTTTGAAAAATGTCAGGCAGGAGCAGATTGGTTCGTTGTTCATCACTCTCCTTATTATCCCTTTTAAAGCTTAATGCATCTGGCCCAATGTGATCTAGGAAAAGGTGCTTCTGGAACTACTGAAACCACTGGATAGCAGAGCCGAATTTCCCATTAGGCACGTGAGGCACCGGCCTAGGGGCGGCACATGTTTGGGGGCGGCACTTGGATGCCTATGATAGTACTGTCAGCCCAAAATGTACCAATAACTGCAAAATATCCACTGTACTGTACTATATTCCATCTTAAATAGAGTGTAAATGTATAGGACATGCAGATACTGCCCCTATAAACTGTCCTACTTAGTAAACATTATTGTTGTGCCTAGGGGCGCCCTCCTCCCTAAATCCGCCCCTGCTGGATAGTAAATATTTTCATGGGGTATATAGATTGAAATAATCGTGTATACAGCATGTGAAAAGACAATATATAGTGTAAACTGTTTTATAGGATAGATGGTGAGATGTCTTACACTCGCCCACTAATGTTGGTAGGTAGGTGATGGACTAACTCACACTTGTCCTGGGGTGATTGTGCAGGTCACAAAGTAGAATAGATACAGTAGTACAGTGGTTCTCATATCCGATACTCAGAAATGGAAAAAAATATATTGTGTGTACTGGTTTTCAGTTGAGCCAGTTTATCAAGTATAGAAGTCATCATTTATTCCCTTAGTTGAGCGCTTTGGTCAAACTTGCCCCCTTATATCAGGGCGCTTGCAGAGGCAACAGAGTGTTGTTAGGACGCTCTTTAAATCTTAGTTAAACATGGAGAAGGCTACATAAATACTGACATACTGTACAGTAGTGTTGCTTTGATTTTAGTGTACCAGATGCATTCTCCTCTGTATATCTTTGGGCATTCATTTTCTTAACTGATGTCCATCACTTATAATACTGTATATATATATATATATATATATATATATATATATATATATATATATATATATATATATATATATATATAGGAATTTGCATGCTGCGGCACTCCCAATATGCAACAAAGCATACAGCTTAAGCTGGTGCCCTCCGTGGACCCCTGTAGGAGACAGGGTGATGTAGGCAAATGGCGGATGGCGGCACTCAGTACACAAAAAGAAGAGTCAGGAGACCAGTCAGTGTCCAACGTTTCGAGATCGGGTGATCTCTTTATCAAGGTGCAGAACATCTTCTGCACCTTGATAAAGAGATCACCCGATCTCGAAACGTTGGCCACTGACTGGTCTCCTGACTCTTCTTTTTGTGTACTGAGTGCCGCCATCCGCCATTTGCCTATATATATATATATATATATATATATATATATATACACGCTGCTGCCGGGGGTTGGGAGGGACGACACTACTCACCTATGCCGAGCCCTGCTACACAGGGTCTCCTTGTCCCGGCCAGCTCCAGGTCCCTGCTGATGCAGGAGTCGAGTGACGTCATCCTATGCGGCCGCAGCATAGCCGCATAGGATGATGCCAGCACCGGCCTGGCCAGGTTGTAATCTGGACCGGCCCACCGGGAAATGGCCCGGTTTCCCAGTGGGCCAATCCGCCCCTCTACTAGAATATGTGTTTTGAAAAAATTAATTGTTAGAAAAAAGTAAAAGAAAGTCTGGTCAGGAAAAATAGTTATTTAAATAAGGATAATGCACAGCAAATAAGCAGTAAAAAAAAGAAAACATTATAAGAATTAAAAATATAAGAACAAGTAATATGAGTAGGGTGTGGGAGAGGAAATAGTAGTGTATACTATAGCTCTATTAAAATCAGTAACATTTTGCAGGTCATCCATTATATCACCCTGACAAGTAATACACTATAACTGATCTATTACTTAACAATAAACCAACTCTAAATGATCATTAATTAAGATATTTAATTCAGGGTCATATTCAATCAAGAAGTGAAGTACCTGCAATACACACTTAGGGGGATATTTATTTAGCTGCGTTAATTTACCGCAGCTAATTGATTTGCCAGTGGCTACTCAATTAGCCCTGTACCCAGCATTTATTAGAGATTATGCTTCGGGTGCTTCATGCACACAAAGCGTGATCCCTAATAAGATGCCCTTAGAGCTGTAGTAACATATGGGATCCAGATCAGGGCAGGCGACAGGGGGGGTCAAGGGGGACAAGTGTGACGGGCCCCAGAGATATGCAGGGCGCCAGAGCTTCCATGCCTGGGCACAGCCACTGCCTGTACTAGCTGGCCTGTCAGTGTCTGACTGACTCACTGTGTGCCACTGCCATCTACTGTGTGTGCGCCCTGCCATTTGGTGCTCAGAGCCATCTACTCTGTGTGTGCGCACGGCCTGGTGCCGCAGGCGCACAGCCTTACCCACAGCTGGTGCTGTGGCATCAGTCTCTGGCTCCTGTACTTTTACTGTGCGGGCCGTCTGTTCCGCACTCTGCGAAAGACCTGCCCTGCCTGCTCGTAGTGCTCAGCATTCTTTTGTGAAAGTGACAGGCCAGCAGCCGGAGCCAGCAGGACTGAGAAAGAGAGAAGTCTGCACCTGAAAGCAGGATCTGGAGCAGCGAAAGGTTAAGGTTTCATGCAGAAGAGCGTTGTGTGGATTTGGGATTAGGTGGGGGGCCCCAGAAATATCATTGTTCAGGGCCCCAAGATTTCTGTTGCCGGCCCTGATCCAGATACTTATCCTGGAGCAAATTAATGTGGGCTAATTGAATACCTCCTTAGGGCCAGATTCAGATTAGTCGTCTTTTCCCGCAGTGTTATGCTGATGTAGCGCCTTACTTTCACAAAATTGGGACCCGCGATTGCAGCATCTCTGTGCATCTGTAGAAGCACTATTCGAGAACCACCAGTGGCAGCACCAAAGCTTGTACCAGTGCTATGGCAGGTGCAGTTTACCAGTCGGAGTAGGGCCTCCTGTGTGAGTGGCTGCTCACCTTCAAGCTCATCAGCTTAGCCACCTCCGATACCCCTAGATATGCCTATTCAAACTCCCACACCCTGCATCCGGTTCTGCCCTGCTTCTCTGCCATTATCAGGTCTGTGACTTTATCTATGCTATTGTAGTGCTGGCACTAGTTCATTTGTAGTGGTACATATACCCCTAGGCAAAAAAACAGTCCTTACCCTGGAAGTACTGGCACACATATGTTGAGTGTCTAGAACCGCACCACCGTAGATGCTGCCGTTTTTTAGCGAGCTTATCCATCAGTTCCCATGTATAAGCAGACACATTTGCTGTAATATAAATGCATGACATCACAACATAGAATTTGTATTTTTTACAGGTAATTTGAAAAATGCAACAGCTGATTTGGGCTTAGTGTGCACCTCAATTTGTGCAGCAAGGCTGCATTTTCAGAGAGCCAGATGTCTACACAAGCAATAAGGAGAGGTTGGCCTGTGTTGTAGAATAGATTCTTTGTTCAAGCTTCAAACACACAGGGAAAGGTTATTTGGACAAACATTACTGTGAGCCGTACATGTAAACATCATAACATGGATGATTACAAAAGAATATTAAAGGAGTTCGCTATGATATAATATAGAGACTACATACAGATAGTGACACCTGTATATATACACCTAGACACTCAACATATGTGTGCCATATATATATATATATATATATATATATATATATATATATATATATATATATATACAGAACAGGAACAGAGTGCGCTTAAAGGTGAAAGTACACAACTTTTTTTTACACAATATAAAAATTTAATAAAAGCCCACAACACGGCTCATAGAAAATACAGTGATGGTATAATCATATATACGAATCAATATGACAAAATCTGTGATAATTCAGTACAACAGCAGGCCCCTGTTGTACTGAATTATCACAGATTTTGTCATATTGATTCGTATATATGATTATACCATCATTGTATTTTCTATGAGCCGTGTTGTGGGCTTTTATTAAATTTTTATATTGTGTAAAAAAAAGTTGTGTACTTTCACCTTTAAGCGCACTCTGTTCCTGTTCTGTATTTCTATCTGTTTTGGGTCTCAGCTAACGGGGGACTCTCAGAGTTGCTGCTATTCTTTATTTGGGCGCGGACCTTTGGGTACTTCTGTTCTTTTTTATATATATATATATATATATACTCAGCCTGTAGCTGCTGCTATACTGCATAAAATAAAGCAAAGTCACTCCTAGCAGTAGCATCACTAGACAGGTGTGTGTGTGTGTGTGTGGGGGGGGGGGGGGAGGGGGAGGGTCACACTCAGAAGGGGTGACAGTTCTGTGCCAGCCCTCCAGCGTTACAAAAATGGTGTCCCTGTGAGGCCATACCCTTTCAATTAGGCAATGCCATTTTCCGGTGGTGGGAGCTGGGGGTGTTAATGCAAAATGCACACCAGGCCACGCATTGTAAAAATTAGACTTTACTTTATGGATTGAGACTATTTTAATGTAATACATGGGTGCGGCAAGAACATTTTTAGAAGTGCTTATTGCTACTGTACATTAAGTAGAGGAACACGTAATCATTTCCACTCTGAAAAAGATCTTACATTTTGAATGAGTTTATAGCAAGTGGTCTTATAGTCTCATCCTATGATTTTAGCGTTCATTTTACACTTCACTGGACAAGTTCATTCAGAGGATTGCTTAGTTTAATGTGACAATGACACTTTTGCACATTGAACCACTGTATATTCTTCTGCTTGTATGCATACCTAGAGGCACAGCTTCTGTACAGTAAATTGCAGGGATTGGCATTAGGTACATCGGTACATATCAAGTCATTTTATGGTGCCCAATAGGTGCGCATTGTATATTAACTCCAGGTTGTTTTCCACATTTTTGATTTAAATGACTGCTGTATCCACAAATAATCAGGTACATTTATTCTTAACAAGATCTTCTATATTCAAACTTAAATCAGACAAACTATGGTTCCTTGCTGAACTAAAGTACTACTAGCAAGCATGAGGTATCAGACCGAAAAACCCAGGCCAGGTGTGTGTATGAAGAAAACAGAACGATGAACTTTGAAGTTACACGTTGACACCTGTCATATAAACCTGGAAAAGTAAGGTTAGACATATCCAGTAACACACTACCACACATAGACATATGCAGACATTCACTCAAAAGAATATTATATGAGATACCTAATCTTTCAACATTTGTGATATGAGCCAGTCTTCTGGCACTGAGGTTGACATACAGTGAACAAGAGACACATGACTTCTCAATTTAAAAAAAAAATCTAGGGGGGAATTCAATTCCTTGCTGGATTTTTTAATCAGTCGACAAACCGGCACTATTTGCCATCTTTAGGTCAATTTACATCCGACCTTTTCATTACAGTGCAGATTATTCGATTGTTGTAAAATCAGGCACTGTTGGGAAGCACGCGGATTGGTGAGCTACTTGCTGATCCATGTGTTTTTGTTGAAATTGCCGGTGTTTTTTACTGTTTTTTAGTCATGTTTTGCAGCTGCAGGTTGAAAAAAAAGTCAAATTGCATCGGCAAAACATGACTAGAAACCATCCAAAATCAGACACAATTGAATAGCAAAGTCCTTTTTTTCCATCTAGCAGAAACAGAATGGAATGAATTGAATACCCCCCCCTCCCACACACCACCGCCACCATTAGTAAAACATTGTATAATATGCCGTTTTCCTGTTGTAGGTATTTTATCATTCATATATTATTTTCAACACGAAACATGACTCCAATTAATTAAAATTAATTGGATGCATTAAATGAGACTGGTAAGAGGATCTTTACCTCTTATCTTTGTTTTTTGTTTTATCAGTTTCTGTTAATCTTTAATTGTAATACATAATCATATGTCTGGATTTCCGCAAGTGGGCAGAGTTAGATTTCATCTAGACACAGAATATCTGTCTGCACCATATGGCTGGTGTGATTCTATACCAAGATTTAGCATTGTAGCCACATATAAAGTCCCTCACACTGTACCAGGCATGCTAAATTTGTCCCAAATGAATTATTCTAAAGTAGCTGTTAACCACTAATTAAGGTATGCGATGGGACCCGATTTCCGGGTGCACAGACCCCCATTGTTAACGCCACCCCCACTATCAACATCCACACTTCGGGCTCGGTGGCTCGCTGCGCTCACCACACTATCAAAAATCAACTCCACGCTGACGTGGATAGTGGGGGTATGAAAAGGTCGGAGGATGTGTACCGCTGCGCTCGCCACGCTTCGAGTGGACGTTGATAGTGGGGGTGGCGTTAACAATGGGGGTCTGTGCACCCGGAAATCGGGTCCCATCGCATCCCATCGCATACCTTAATTAGTGGTATGCGATGCGATGGGCGCCCAGATAATACACAAGTACCAGGATTTCAATAGTAAAACATTTGTTCCTGTTGCTCACATCTGCGATACTGAGATGGTGATACTGTAGATATGCACAGAGTCAATGATTCACGTACCACGGCTGTCTTTGAATATATGATAACAAGCCATCCCAGACCGCAGGGCTGGATGAATGCAGGGAACCCCATCTCTTCCAGAACCAGCCATTTGTGCAGGATTAAGATTTGTCTCCTTTACATACTAGAGACCCCACAGAAATGATGGATGATGTTTCCAAGAAAAAAAACATGCTTTTCACATATACACCTGTCATCATCTTTGTTTTTAATATATGTTATTCAGTTGTGGAAAAATAGAAATGCAGCTGTATAATTAGATTTGTTTGAGAACAAATGTAACTGAGCTAGATTAAAAAAAAAGGAAAAATAAACCAAGCAAAAATGTACAAAGATGAAAAATAAGCTAAAAACTATCCGCAGTTTCACAATTTGTGTTTTCCCATGCAGCAATGGAGTGCGTTCATCCCCACCTGTTTCCATTGTGATGTGACTCATGCCTGCCAGCTCAGTTCAGCACCGCTCGCACTGATTTGTAAGCCTTTCTGATACATTAAAGTGCATTATGCTTATCACATTCCTAAGAATGCTCTTGTAAAAGGTTTTTTTTTCTCTGACGGTTTATTTTTTGCTTTGTCGGTCTAAAAGTATGGCGATCTCTCAGAGCGCATTAAATATAGCTAAATATGGTAATAATAAACGGTAATATATATTACGATAGCAAGCTGTAAGATAGACGCTCTGTCCAGAAGTAGCTGATATACATGCCAACACTCGAACATTGATATGCAGTGCTTTGTAGTACACTGCAGGTAGCACCCCAGGTATTACAGGCTATAGAAAGGCATGTTTGCAGTCCTCGATCTTACTGTACAGGAAAATGCCTGTATTTGGGGATAATCTATAATGCGTATAAATCTCATTTATAGAATTATATATTGAATTTAATTTTCCTTATAAGGCACTGTAACTTAAAAGAAAATAGTGGCTTTTTCATAAGAGCATGCAAGTCATAAATGCAATACTGAACGGGATATGTTGTTAAGGATCACTGGGCCAGGTGTATCAAGCTTTAAAAAGTGATAAAGTGGAGAGTGATAAACAACCAGCCAATCAGCTCCTACCTGTCATTTTTCAAACTCAGCCTGTAACATGGCAGGTAGGAAGTGGTTGGCTGCTTGTTTATCACTCTTCATTGTATGACTTTTTAAAGCTTGATCTGGCCCTAAATGCTTTAATGAGAATTTTGGATTTTGTTGAAATTGGCAAAGATTCCAAATTTATTACAAATACAGTGGGCGAAATGTAATAGGGGCGATTTTTGGACATGTCCAAAAATCGCCCAAAATCGCATGTGCAAAAATCAAATTTTTTGCCGTGAATTCACATATGTAATGAGATGCGAATTCACGGCAAAAAAGTGCGATATGGTGCGATTTTGGGCGATTTTTAGTCATGAAAATGTGGACATTTTAAAACATGCGATTTTCTGTAAAAAAAAAATGGGAAAAAAACGGCGTCGGGTCCCTCCTCCTGAGCATAACCAGCTCCGGGCTCAAAGAACCGGTCCTGGTTTCATAAAATCACAGGGACAAACAAGTTGGGGTTCCCTGGATTTTATAAAACCAGCACCAGGCTCAAGGGCCGGTCCTGGTTCCCAAAATACGGGGGACAAAATGACTAGGGGTCCCCCGTATTTCAAGAACCAGCACCGGGCCCAACCAGCCTGCAGGGTAATGCCACAGCCAAGGGGAGACTTTTTATACAAGTCCCCCCCGGCCAAAGCATTCACCCCCTGACCGGTCAGCATTGGCAGGAGTCCTGAGGGAGTGGGGACCCCCCAAAGAATGGGTCCCCCCCCCTCCAGAACTTACCTGCCCATGCTGAAACCCGGGGCTGTCCTCAATGCCCCTAGGCGGTGGGCATCGAGCTGATAATTGTGTAAAAATAAAGAAAAACTATTGTATACTGCTGTGGATTTACGAGTCCCAGCAAGCCTGCACCACATGCAGGGACTTGTAGTCCCACAGTAGCACAAATAGTTAAATAAATACACACACACACTTACAGTAAAACTTTATTTCACACGGAGCCCATTCATCCAAACATACCTATGTTGATAGAAGATCGGTCCCATTGTCCTGTAGAATCCACTGGGGTACCTGTGGATAGAAAACATACTCACCAGCCGTCTTCAGCGCTTTTCCGGGAGCCCTGCACCACTGTCACCACGCTCCGGTGCTCTGTTTACATCTGGGGCTCTGCCCCCAGACCGGGACTTAGGCCCACCTACCAGCCATTGATGGTCCGGCATGGGGGCCATATTGTACTAGTGTATGGGGACCATTAAGTCTTCATCAGGTCCACAGGCAAAATAATGTGGCTAGGTTCATTCATGAATGATAGTGCAACAATCTTCTGATGTATATATCACAAAAGCACTTGGGTGATGCTTCCCTCCCCACTGTCCTGTTTTGTGTGGGAGAGTACTAATGTGATGTCTCTGTTCCCTAGTCCTGATTAGTACATATTTGTCTGTGAGTGGGAATGTTTATAGCATGTCATTAGCAGCCATGTCACTCAGTTAGTGTATAAGTGTCCTAGACAACAACCTGTGCGCACTTAAGGTGTTATTCTGGTTGATTCATTCAGAAGCGAATCCGCATCCTTGCGAGTCAACCAGAACCTGCCCTGCGAATGGTGGTACGCCGGCCCACCAATCTCATGGCGCGTACGTTCGCATGACATGCGAATGGATGATTTACATATTTATTTATTAACAGTTTCTTATATAGCGCACACATATTCCGCAGCGCTTTATAGAGAATATTTGAACATTCAAACCTGTCCCTGCCCCATTCCTTACCACATGTACACACACACACGCACACACAGACATTCTAGGGTTCATTTTGTTGGACCAATTAACCCACCAGTATATTTTTAGAATGTGGGAGGAAACTGAAGTGCCCAGAGAAAACCCACGCAAGTACTGGGAGAATATACAAACTCTGCACAGTTAGAGCCATGGTGGGAATCGTACCCATGACCTCAGTGCTGTGAGGCAGTAATGCTAACCATTACCCCCTCCGTACTGCCCTAGACAGCCATTCGTATGCCAGCGGGAACCTCTCACATCTTTCAATGGTCGCCGACCACTGAAAGATGTGGTGCGCATAGGCATATATAAAGTGACTCTCAGGTCATTTTTATATGCATGTACGGTCTCGCTGAAATGTGTGGGCAGCTGACATCCGGTGATGTCAGCTGCCTGCCGCCGGCGCCCCTGTCATCAGACGATTACCGTGGGAACGTGCAGTATTCTCATGGGAAAGCCAATGAAATGCTGGGTGTTCCCATGGGCGAATGGACCTGAATAAGGTCCTTAGTAATGACTCCAGCCATGGGCATGTGCAGTAATCATTTCCAGAGCATTTAGCGCCATAGCAGAATCAAATAAAATCTTTCACTTGTGTGAACATCATCTACGACCGTCTATGAATCAGGCCCTAAGTATCTGTGCAGTAATATGGAATAATTTGTAATTAGATATTCTCCACTGTTCCTGTAGAATAAAAATACAATTTTCATGGTGAAAAGACTTCAGTGCACTTGGACCTGTACAATTACAGTATAAGGTTTCTATATGATAAACAATGTAAGAAAGCAAATTGTGCAGTTCAGGAGAAAACAGATTACATCTAACAATTCAAAATCAAGATTATGGTAGCTATGTAAAAAGGGAAGCGAAAAGCAGCATAAAAACATCTCCTCTGTTTGCTTTCCTTTTATCTCAGTATTTAATCTTATTTAAGTGCTGGGACAGACCTTGCGGTAAAGACCCGTTCTAGCGAACAGATAAAGGAGCCCAGTGCCATCTTTTGCAGCTGCAAAAGACAGCATGTGCCCTGTGTGAGAGAAGGGGCTGGGAGCAGCAATTCTGTATGGGACAAAGCCGGGAGTGAATGTTCTGTTCTTGTTTATCTCCCCTGAGGGCGCACATCACGCCACCCAGGGATGCTGTTATGTTTTATAAGGATGCTCCCTTCATCTCATTTTATTAAATAGTGTTTGAAACTGATGGGGGCAGCAGCGCTGTTATTAGAGAAAAGAAAATGTTTTTGTTCTTTCTAAATAGTGAGAAATAAATGAAAGGCAAGAAAGCCATTATTTTATTTAATTTACTCAACAGAATTAGCAATTGCTTATTTCAGTTTGAAAACACCTGTAAACATTTAAACCACACTGTCAATACCTCCTGCACTCCACCCTGGGCACTCTCCCTAGCTGGACCTCAGTGACCTAGCTGTAAGTATCTGTCCACACACCCTAAAGGTGCGTACACACTGGCCTATATATCGGCCGTTCAATCATCCGATATATTGATACACCATCGGCCAGTGTACATGAGCAATATATCTGTAAATGGCGTTGTTCACAGATATATTGCGTCAGTTCTGCAATACGATATATGCCCGATATATCACGGGCTGTGTGTACGCCGACCACCCGAATAGCCGCACCGGCAGCCGCATGCAAATGCACCCGCCTACTTGTGATGTCAGTCCCAAACAATCGGTCTGTAGCTATATCAATTGATCTGCCGATATATCTTATAATGTGTACCCATCTGAAATCTCATCCTAATATCCTAACGCTCACTGTGAATTATAATCCCTAATACAAAATATCTTAACTTTCAATTTTATATTCTCTCACCCTTAAGCCTTAATTCTAACGCCAGTATTCAATGCTCCCGATTCACCATTTTTTTCGGGCTGTTTTCACTCCTTGCGGTGAATCTTTTTTACTGAAAATCTGATTCACCCTATTCAATGGTCACTCACTGTTCGCCGAAAGCGAACAGTGAATGCCGGACAGTTCTCCGTTTCATGCTCGCTGCAATTCGCTGGTGTGTTTCAATGGGGTTTTCACTGCGATTCGCCGAGAGTGTTTTCGCCATGATTCACCGTTTGTCATTCGACATCTTTTTAAGGTGAACTGGAATGTGGTCTTTTAAAATAAAGGTGGTTTTTTTTTGGTGTATAAAAATCAGTCATTTTATTCTGTGAAGGTGCACAGGGGTTAAAAATCACTGTCAGGGGCAGCAAGCCCCTGCGGCGTTGAATAGGGTGAGAGGGAGGGCTTGAAGCGAATGCTCCAGCCCTCTGGAACCCTGCAAATGTTCAGTGATCCTAAGCAGGATTCGCTGCACATCGCAATAATTTACATTGAATAATTGCCTAACACTAATTTCCTAACTCTCAATCTAATATCCAAACTCTCACCCTTAACCCTAACCTCTAACACTAATATCCTAACTCTCACCCTAATACACTAACCCTCACCCTTAATCCTAAACCCTAACCTTTACCCTTAATCTGAATCCTGACCCTAATACCCTAATATTAATAATCTAACAAATCCCTAACCAAAATCTCTGCTCCAACTCCTAACCCTTATGATCACATTCTAAATTTACAGAGTACAGTAGATGGGCCAAATTGTTGCACATCAATTGTTTTAGGCTCCCTTTAATTATCCGTTTAATGGGAAAGATTACTGTTGGAGTTGAGATATTACAGCTCGCCACCACCAACAATTTAATAGATAACGTGTACAGGTAGATACACGTTCATTTAGATGCCCATAAATGCAATTGAATTATCCCCATTTTAACTATGTAAAATGCAAGGATACATTCTTCTACACCAGGCATGTCCAAACTAGGGTCCTCCAGCTGTTGTGAAAGTACAAGTCCCATCATGCCTTGCTACAGTTTTGCTATTAGGGAATGCTAAAACTATGGCAAGGCATGCTGGGATGTGTAGTTTCACAACAGCGGGAGGTTAGTGTACAACATGCCTGTTGTACACTAACCTCGCTTTAAACAGAGCATACTGAGGGCCAGATGTATCAAGCTTCAAATAGTAATAAAAGTGGCGAATGATAAACAGCCAGCCAATTAGCTCCTAACTGCCATGCAATTTAAGTTTGAAGATGATTGGCTGGCTGTTTATCACTCTCCACTTTAGCACTTTTTAAAGCTTGATACATGATGCCCAAAGTGAATTAACATACTTCACTACAATATGTTCTTAAGGGCTAAAGGCATAGAACTTTATTATATTGTAATACTGAGCAACTCTTGCCCGGTATTAACTGCATTCATTTTAGTTTTAAATTATCTTGGTTATCGCACCTTTCTATACAAAAAGAAAAAACCATTGTATTAAAATAATAATGTTTATTATTGTCCTAACAAAAAACATTTGCGGCAGGATGCAGTTCGAGTTCGGCCGGCATCCCACACCTCCGGCAAACTCTGACTATAACTTCCCGCTATTAGGTCTTTAAAAATGCAGACAGTGAAAAAATGATAAAGATCAATTAATTTTTATTTAAATAAATAATTTACTTATATTTCGGGTGCATAGACAAATGAAAAAAACTGATTTTAACGTAATTTGTAGCTACGCTTTAATTGAACACTTCTAATTGCCTAATTAGTTACAAGAGGTTCGGAAGGGGTTCCTGACATTTTTAGTTTAAAATAGGGATTTTCCTGATAAAATTAACGCAGCTGTATTTCTCCCCAGCAGAATAGCAAAAACTTTGCAGGTAGTTTCAAAATAATGACTGCAAGTGAAAATGTTCCTTATAGTTACAGCATTTTGTGCTTTAGAACATCTGATTCCAACACTAGAACGGCTGAAAGTCATTTTAAGAGCTGGGAACACTACTGTAAAGCATTTGACAATTCAGAACAACCAGAATGCCTTGGTGAGTTACTATATGTATTTCTACTCACTGTTAACCCCTGATACACATACCTTTGTTGTTTGAGTACCCTAATGACCCAAGGGAGGTGAGGGATATGGGTCATATTAGGATAAGCATTATGACATCTACTTGGAGGAGGACTAACAAGAACTATATGGACCCAAATATATACATGTATATCCCATCAATCTATAGAACCACCCAGCTTACTTTGTTTTCTTGATTTTATGAACAATGTGGGATAAACAGTCACCTACCAAATACATTATCTATAGCACAACCTACGCACAGAACACCCATCAACAGCTATTGTACCTTTATAAACAACGTGGGACACAACTCAGACTTTATATATATATATATATATATATATATATACAACTAAGGGTGACTCTAGTCGCGCCACTCAGAAGGCCGCTACTCTAAAAAGACTCCCCTGTTAGTGGGAGACAAAGGGTATGGATAGTAGAAAGAGTAGAGAGCGCCAAAGGTTTCCACCACCTTAAGTGCAGTGCATGAATTAGATATACAAATGATCAAAACATGTCTTTAAAAATTAACAAATTTTATTAAAACGTTTATGAGAAAACGTGTGGTGTCTCAGTTCTTTTGAAGACGGTTACCGTCTTCAAAAGAACTGAGACACCACACGTTTTCTCATAAACGTTTTAATAAAATTTGTTAATTTTTAAAGACATGTTTTGATCATTTGTATATCTAATTCATGCACTGCACTTAAGGTGGTGGAAACCTTTGGCGCTCTCTACTCTTTCTACTATATATATATATATATATATATATATATATATATATATATATATATTTTGCCACTATACCCCGGAGTGCAAGTACTTATGTACATTTTCTAATTACTGAATTACTGAATGAGAGATACTGGCCGGCCCAATAGACTCATCTGGCTGTACTGCCAGCTCCAACACAGTTGGCACCATTTAAAAAATACTAGAGTTCTACAAAAGGGCAGTAAGTGAAACACTGGTAAAATGGCAAGCAGTCCTGAGCAAATATGAAACTGGGGAAGAAATGACAGCCTCCCCATATGGCCCAGCGATAGGGTAATAAAGAGAACAGTCAAGGCCATAATCTCCTTAATATGGCTCTGAGGTCTTGAACCAACAACAAGTCAAATTCAGCTACTTGGATATACCCTGACAATGTGAGCAACTGAAGCATATTACTTTCCACTGTAGTGCTTGTACGGAATACATATGGTTTACTGGCAGATGGACTGCCAGTGGTAGAAGAATTACAGAACCTGCATGATGGAGAGAATCCAGACATGGGTCCCGTAAGTATGCTCACCTTCTCCCTACTCCCCCCCCAACCCTAACTCTCCCTTTCCGCTGTCTAACACCAACCCCCCCCCCCAACTAACCATCCTAACCCTAAGCATCCCCGTTAGTACCTAACCCTAACCTCCATACCCCTAACCTACCCCCCTGCAGCCTAACCCCCCTTCTTAGTGACTATACTTCTCTCCCCACAGCATAAACCTACCCCCAGTGCCTATACACACCCCCCAGCCCAGAATACATACAATCAGGATGCCAGCAGTATCCATCAATGTTTAGGTAATCCGGGACCAGTCATGGTAAGATTTTGACTTCAATATATTTTCACTGCTGGCATCCCAATTGCTGCTTGTACTCCTGGTACCCGGGCTTATTAGTACCCTTCCAGATTTGATACTGGAGGAGAGGAAGTAAAAAAGCTGGGTTATACTTAGTTGCGGCAGCTGCCTCCACATAAGTAATACAATCATTTTATACATATAAACATGGTGACTGTAAAATTCAGAGAGCAATGTACTAAATCTTTTCTTAAATTTAATTTAGTAGGGCTACAATATAACCATATATACAGTAAAGGGCTGGAGAGCGTAGGGCCATTGTGCACAGACATTCACTCTGCCAAAATAAACTATTTTATGGTAATTAAGCCACTGACAGTGCTGGAGACTGTGTCTAAATAATTAACTTTACCTTGGCAGAGGAACCATAGTATTGCAGAGAATTAGAATAACTAAATCCTTTACCCAATATTTACTCAATGTAAATTAAAATCTGTTAATGACAGAAGTAAAAGTTGACTTTATTTAGCATTCCATTTCCAGTACTACAGTGCCTCCTCCTGCCATGCTCATTTCTATTGATGGTTAAAAGGTCATATCTACAGCGATGCTTCTGGGTAGCCTGGTATGATCTCTTAATTGAGGACAACTTACTGTGTTTTCCTTTACAGTCAAGGATTTGCATGGAGGACTCTGTAAGTTCTGTTTTCCACCCTTTGTGATAAGGTAACTCAATTTTGCTGACTTGGTCACAAAAAAAAAAAAAGATAACAAGCTAACAGGCAAAACAAAAGGGAGTTGGAGCTGTTTGCGAGTCGGCTATTTGTAGCCCTAGTTGTTTTTCCTGTTGGCAACCCTGTGAGACCAGCAGATGTCCGCACATATGATGTGGACACCTACCAGTTACATTTTTAGACCTGCACAATTAAATGAGAGCATGATATACAATCATTCTAGATTCCACACATCAGACCATGCCAAGCTAATATTGCCGAAAACACTAAATACAGTACAGTAGGCTGTCCACATTTCTACATGCACAGTTGAACCATTTTCTACCAACAAGATAGTGTGTATGTATGTAATTGTAACTCACATATAAATAATAACAAGTTGCTACAATAAACTCCCAACACTTAGTACCTAACCCTCTCTCTCTGCCAGGGCCGAAACTAGGATTTCTGACACTCAGAGCAAGGCAGTCATTTGGTGTCTCCCCCGCCCCCAACCCAACCACTCAGGAAAGTGTGTGGCCACTCAAGGGGAGGAGGGTGTCTGGCAGCAGCATCGGCGGGGACTGCACTCGGGTGTCCAGGCACTCGTGTGTTCAGGCTCCCGAACGCCGGTGTGCTCCCAAGCGGCCACGAACTGAACTCAGTGGCGGCTTAAGTGAATTGATGATCGGCGGAGGGGAGTACCTGGCACTGCAGCAGGAGTGACTAGGAGTGCCCCGGGGGAAAAGGGGGAATTGGAACAGGTGAGCATCGGTGTTTGTGGGGGGGGTATACAGTATGTAGGTGCGCACCAGTACTGGAGCCACCACTTGCACACACCTACAGTACAAACTGCATTATGGCATGCCCAGCAATTTTCCAGGACAGCCCACTGTGGCAGGAAAATTTCCGGGCATAACACTGAAGCGGTTGATTATATATGATATATACACACACTTATGCACAGAGGGTGAAAGTGGACTCAACATCAGCAGAGGGGCAGCTGCAGCAGTACCTTAGTGGCAGCAGGAGGGCTGCGAACCACCACACTTGCTGGGAACATGCACAACTACTTGTGCTGCACAGTCCGCCTGTACTATGGGGGTGCTTCTGGTTTAAATGGTCCCCCGCATGTTCGCATGGGGGACCGATTTTGTGTGATTGCGCATAGTCAGCCGATATGTCTGAGTGGCCACGGCGAATAGATTATTTGCCAGGGGCTTGCACAAAACAGTACCGCCGGTGGGGCGGCAGGCCGAAAGGGTACAGCTGAAACAAGGCAGAATGGGTCCACGGATTCATGTTTATACCAACGTTTGACTTTTTTTTTTTTTTTTTTTACTCATAATCAAAAGCGAAAATCTAAATTCATGAAACAGGGTTATATGTTATTTTCAGCTATCCAGTTTTGGTTAAAGCTCGATTTTCAATGATTTTTATCAATTTTAAATTAATGAAAGTAGATCTAAATTGATATTGTGTTCCTGGAGCTAAAACACACACATCAAAAATCATATGCGAGTACATGTGCATTATAGCCCTGAATTTAATGCCAATTAAGATAATAATAAGAAATACTCCTATAATATATTTTACCTCGGAAGCATTTCTATACTGGAGGGGACATATGTGCAGCCCCCCCACACACACACACACACACCACCATGTAAGGCATTGTGCCATAGTCATACTTGCCAACTTATAGTTTATCCCGTTAGGAGAGCACCTGGAGGGTGGGAGGGTGAAGCATGGTTGGCTGCTTCTTATTACATCCGACCCACTCAGGACATAACATCAAGAATCACAGGTCATTGAAGTGGAGACGGAGCCAAAATAATACATTTCTCATAGACTCACATCATGCTGGCCCTGTCCATCTCCTTATTAACCCACAATTTATGGCATTATGCTCTTCATCCTGTTCAATGTGGCATGGGTTGGGACGCGTAGGGTCGCCTGCTCTTCCAAGAGTCCACAGAACTCTCTGAAAAATGATGTCTACCGGAGTATAATGGACTAACGGAGATTAGGTTGCTGTGACCAGTGGTTACTGCTCATGTGCAGTATCTCCATGATAATGGGCTAGATTCTCTAAGCTTCAAAAGTGATAACATGGAAAGTGATAAACAGTCAGCCAATCAGCTCCTACCTGCCAAGCCACAAACTGTGTTTGAAAAATGTCAGACAGGAGCGGATTGGCTGGCTGTTTATCACTCTCCATTTTATCACTTTTGAAGCTTAGAGAATCTGGCCCAACATCTGTATTTTTGGAGAAAATTTAGAAAAATGTGACCATAAGTCAGTGGCATGCATGAGTGTCACCTACTCTTCCATGAGTCCATGGTACTTCTTAAAATTTGTAAGTAAGTATATACAGGAGTAAGTAAGTATATACAGAGCGTACCACAATAAAAAAAAATGGTTTTCTTAGCCAAATGTAAATACAACGCATGAAGCAACCTTAATAAATACACCATTATTTTAACTATATTGTTAAATATATATATATATATATATATATATATATATATATATATATATACACTATTATACTGTGTACAGATCTTAATTAGCAGGAATGAAATCATTTATTTTTTTCATTTGTACCACATCCACTTCTCCATGGATTCAGAGATGCGCTTCTATATACATTGCTGTATTTCATGTTTTTGTGTGTCGCTGCTGCCTTCCTGTCAGCGTGAACCAGCCTGGCCTTTCTCTTCTCATTAACAAGGTGTTTTCACATACAGAATTGTTGGTCGGTACTTTATTTTTTAGTGTGCGTACAGTTCTCTGTAAGCTCTAGAGACTGTGATGCATGAAAATCACAAGTTTCTGAGATACACAAACCACCCTGTGTGGCACCAACAATCACTGCAACACACTTCTTCATTCTAGTGCATGGCCTCAGCAACAATTAACGTCTTTCTCCTGTATGTCGTACTTTAAAAAGGCATCTCAGTGAATGGTGACTAGATAATCACAATAATGAACAGCTGTATCTAACTAAAGTGGCCAATGAGTTATGAGGTGTGTGTGTGTGCAGGGCTGTAACTAGGACAAAATGGTATTGGTACCCTTAGGGGTGATAGTGGCGCTTTGACAGGGGCTGACCACCAGCGGCTGCTAGAAGGGGATAGACAGCATAGGTGCCGATTTATGTTTTTGCTTGTGGGTGCTCAAGCCAAAAATATAGGGGAGTGGCTTCATGGGAAAGGGGCGTGGCCACAAAATAATACTTATTTATATTACGCAGCACAGTAGTCTCCAATATTCAAATTATGCCAACAGTGCCAAATACATAAATGCCCACACAGTACCTGTGCCAGCGACGAGGGAGGGGAGTGCAGTGGGACACGGGTGGTTGGGCCACTGCTGAGCAGTCGGGTGCTCATCAATTTCCGTGGGTGCTCGGGCCCTCAAGCACCCACAGAATCGGCACCTATGATAGACAGTCCTCTGGAACTTACAAGGACACTCCAGACACACACCCTGCAGTGCTGCCTGGACACTCCAGAGACACACCCTGCAGTGCTGCCTGGACACTCCAGACACACACCCTGCAGTGCTGCCTGGACACTCCAGAGACACACCCTGCAGTGCTGCCTGGACACTCCAGAGACACACCCTGCAGTGCTGCCTGGACACTCCAGACACACACCCTGCAGTGCTGCCTGGACACTCCAGACACACACCCTGCAGTGCTGCCTGGACACTCCAGAGACACACCCTGCAGAGCTGCCTGGACACTCCAGACATACACCATGCAGAGCTGCCTGGACACTCCAGAGACACACCCTGCAGAGCTGCCCGGACACTCCAGAGACACACCCTGCAGTGCTGCCCGGACACTCCAGAGACACACCCTGCAGTGCTGCCCGGACACTCCAGAGACACACCCTGCAGTGCTGCCTGGACACTTCAGAGACACACCCTGCAGTGCTGCCTGGACACTCCAGAGACACACCCTGCAGTGCTGCCTGGACACTCCAGAGACACACCCTGCAGTGCTGCCTGGACACTCCAGAGACACACCCTGCAGTGCTGCCTGGACACTCCAGAGACACACCCTGCAGTGCTGCCTGGACACTCCAGAGACACACCCTGCAGTGCTGCCTGGACACTTCAGAGACACACCCTGCAGTGCTGCCTGGACACTCCAGACACACACCCTGCAGTGCTGCCTGGACACTCCAGAGACACACCCTGCAGTGCTGCCTGGACACTCCAGACACACACCCTGCAGTGCTGCCTGGACACTCCAGAGACACACCCTGCAGTGCTGCCTGGACACTCCAGAGACACACCCTGCAGTGCTGCCTGGACACTCCAGAGACACACCCTGCAGTGCTGCCTGGACACTCCAGAGACACACCCTGCAGTGCTGCCTGGACACTCCAGAGACACACCCTGCAGTGCTGCCTGGACACTCCAGAGACACACCCTGCAGTGCTGCCTGGACACTCCAGAGACACACCCTGCAGTGCTGCCTGGACACTCCAGAGACACACCCTGCAGTGCTGCCTGGACACTCCAGACACACACCCTGCAGTGCTGCCTGGACACTCCAGACACACACCCTGCAGTGCTGCCTGGACACTCCAGAGACACACCCTGCAGAGCTGCCTGGACACTCCAGACATACACCATGCAGAGCTGCCTGGACACTCCAGAGACACACCCTGCAGAGCTGCCTGGACACTCCAGAGACACACCCTGCAGTGCTGCCCGGACACTCCAGAGACACACCCTGCAGTGCTGCCTGGACACTCCAGAGACACACCCTGCAGTGCTGCCTGGACACTTCAGAGACACACCCTGCAGTGCTGCCTGGACACTCCAGAGACACACCCTGCAGTGCTGCCTGGACACTCCAGAGACACACCCTGCAGTGCTGCCTGGACACTTCAGAGACACACCCTGCAGTGCTGCCTGGACACTCCAGAGACACACCCTGCAGTGCTGCCTGGACACTCCAGAGACACACCCTGCAGTGCTGCCTGGACACTCCAGAGACACACCCTGCAGTGCTGCCTGGACACTCCAGAGACACACCCTGCAGTGCTGCCTGGACACTCCAGAGACACACCCTGCAGTGCTGCCTGGACACTTCAGAGACACACCCTGCAGTGCTGCCTGGACACTCCAGACACACACCCTGCAGTGCTGCCTGGACACTCCAGAGACACACCCTGCAGTGCTGCCTGGACACTCCAGACACAAACCCTGCAGTGCTGCCTGGACACTCCAGAGACACACCCTGCAGTGCTGCCTGGACACTTCAGAGACACACCCTGCAGTGCTGCCTGGACACTCCAGACATACACCATGCAGTGCTGCCTGGACACTCCAGACATACACCATGCAGTGCTGCACTTTCTAGTGCTGTTGGGTTTGTAATGTGCCTAAGGAGGTTATTCTAATTTGTTCGGTCCCCCGGCCGTTCATATGGAAGATGGATGGTTTACTACAGCACATGCGCATTTCTGTGCATGCATGTTCATCCACCAGTGCGTGCGAGGGGTGGCGGGTAGGGGATGCACCCATGGTAACGCCCAGCGTTCCATGGGTGTTCCCACAAAAATGCTGGGCGTTCCCATAGATATCAGGCAGTGACGCGGCTCCCGGGGGTGGGCAGCTGACATCACTGGATGTCAGCTGCCTGACCTTTTCCCGTACAGGGAACAAACTAAACCATTGATGCAAAATACACCTGTGCTTTCATTTAATGGTGTGCATATTAATGCTGTATTCCCAATCCTCTCTGCAAGCAGAACAAAAAGCCAGCATTGTCCTCACATACTGGTGGCAGTGGCGACTGACTCCCCATGCTAGCAGAAAAGACAGAAGCAAGTGCAAGTGCAAGTTATAATGGGGCAGATGTATTAAGCCTGGTGAAGAGATAAACTGGAGATAAAGTGGAAGGAGATAACGCACCAGCCAATCAGATCCCAACTGTCATATTTCAAACACAGCTGATTGGCTGGTGTGTTAACTCTTCCAAGTTATCTCCACTTTATCTCCAGTTAATCTCTTCTCCAGGCTTAATACATCTGCCCCAATGACAGTTCATTTCTGTCCAGTGGACAGTTCTTCTCAAGTATTGTCCTCGGAATTAACCCTGTGAGTGCCAACATCTCTGTGAGAGATGCGCAACATATTGTCTAGAAATGCCAGCGTCGCTCACATTTGTTATATAAATTCAAATAAAAAATGTTGTGTAAAATAACATTATATTTCCTATATAAGGTAACATTACAGGTCATTATGATGAATAAAAATGTTTGCTTGGCAATTTGCACACCAATTTTGACAAATTCACTTTGCACTCAAAGGGTTAACACATACCACCTGTTCTTATATTTGATGATCATGATTAATCATTTCAAACTGGAGAGAAATGATGTATTGTATATAGAGCAGTGGTTCCCAAACTGTGTGCCGTGGCTCCCTGGGGTGCCTTGGGACACAAGCAGTGGTGCCGCGGCTTGTGGTCTAGGACCAACTCAAATTATTAATGGTTAATTATTTATGAGCAAAACCAGTGCTGGTGGCTGCCAATCATAGAATGTGTACAAACAGAAGCAAATCCTGCCCTTTACCACATAACTGCCACTAAGAATTGCATATAAACCCAATCTAATTAATTTTTTTGGGACCTAGGGGTGCCGTGAAAAAAATTCTGATTCTCTAGGGTGCCGTGAATCAAAAAAGATTGGGAACCCCTGATATAGAGGATCATAGATAGATAGATAGATAGATAGATAGATAGATAGATAGATAGATAGATAGATAGATAGATAGATAGATCTATCTGTGTGTACTTGCTTGTTTAGAAAGGAGGTAAACAATTTTTGTGCAAGAATAGATGGAACGTCCTAACTCGCAACACAATATAATAAAATGGCTGCTGATACATCCAATCTGCCAACATGATGACAGAAATAGACGTAGCCAAATGAACAGAAATATGACCCTGAATCTCTTTTTATCAGACTCATTTATGAATGCTATTAATACATGCAGTACTTCCCCATCTTATAGAGAAAACCATATCTCTCTTTATTCGCTGGGTTCCTGCCTCCTTGTTATTGCTGGGCTTTGTATTCCTATTGTAAAGGCCAGCTGAATTCTTTCACTAATGTAACCAGATTTCAGTTTCTGTGAATTAATGGTGCTTGTTTTTCTGAAAGCATAGAAAACGCTGAATCGTTGTAAAGATGCTAAAGGTTCCAGAATGTATGTTTTGTACAGATCAAAATAATTATTTTGGCATCAGTTAATAGATTTTAGATGTAACAAAAATACTTAAAAGATTGTATAAAATATGAATGTATTAACATATTTTTTTATTATGCGTTCTCATAGATTGTGTTTTATGTTGAATGTTAGTTTGGAAAACGTGAAAGACAAAACAGGAAATATTACAACTAATAATTGGCCTGCATTATATATTCTGCATAAATCTTGGTTGTCTAAGTAACCAGGAATTATTTATTTTATGGTCTATGTCATAGTTTTGAGATACTATGCTCTTAAATTCTGTGCAGAAGGCAGATTTGGGTTAAATTACAATGGGATGTTACTGTGACTGTTTAAACAGAAAACATACAAAATAATATATCAAATTACAGTATAGGCAAAGTTGGGAGACCTTAAAAACCATTTTGCTCCAATGAACCTAAAACAATCCCAGCTAATTGAATGAAAAAGAGCTGTTCTTCAGCGATGGCTGGAATATTATATCATACAAATTATATTTTAAAAATCATTTTGCAAAATGTGGTTGTTTTTGGATAAAATTGATCTTTACTAGACCTTTAGTTAATGATTGTAGCATTGCATGGTAATCGAAAAAAGGAGGAGGTCAGCACACTGTAGCAGAACAGTCCTTGAAGTAATCATTTATTACTTTTCTGTATAGTAGAAAAAACTCCTAGATATACAGTATGGCATAATTTGCAGCATATTGTCAATTATGAATATGCTTGAGGAATTATGTGGCTATATGCATCCACCAGGGACTGAACTCATTGGAGTAAATTGACTAGGATGGAAGTTCTATTAAAGATGGGATGTTGCCCATAGCAACCAATCAGATTCTACTTCTTATTTATTAAGCACCATCTGGAAGATGATAGATAGAGGGCCAGATGCACTAAGCTTCAAAAGTGATAAAATAGAGAGTGATAAACAACCAACCAATCAGCTCCTGCCTGATATTTCTCAAATACCGTCTCTGACATGACAGCTAGGAGCTGATTGGCTGGCTGTTATCACTCTCCATTTTATCACTTTTGAAGCTTAGTCCATCTGGCCCAGAATCTGGTTGGTTGCTACAGGCAATATCCCATCTTGAACAGAACATCCATCTTAGTCAATTTACCACAACATCTGTATAAATGTAAGTGAAGGCCTGGTGAGACCACACCACTCTCAGGAGCCCCTTGCTCTGCCCTACTGAGCTTGTGTGGCCTGGCGCATACACTTGACGCTCTAAGTTCCCTACACTGCGCTGTCTGACAAATACGTAGTGAAGCTCTGGCTTGTGAGAAAATGATAGGGAAATTATACTGTAAACTACTGCATCAGGGACGATTGAATCTGAAATTGAATAAAGTGCTCTGATGGTACGTGGTGTGTATAAATAAAACATAACAATGTGTTCGGGAATTTTATAAAACAATAATTATTCTCTCGAAAAACAGTTAAATTGACATTTTATGTAACCGGGTGGTTGACAGACAGTTCTAGGTCAGCAGATCATAGATAGACACCAAAAGGTCAACATGGTCCATATTGAAAACGGGTCAAGTCAAGCAACAGGTCGACACATGAAAAGGTCAACATGAGTTTTTTACAATTTGATGAATTTTTCATATGTAACATCCATGTGGATTGGGAACGGTGAAGTGTGCAGTGGTAGCAGAGCAATGCACCTGGCCAGAAGCATGGAGAGTGAAGGGAGCCATATCAGGGTATACGGTATACTAATTGGAAGTCCACATGTGGAGGTGTCAACATTGACACACAAAAAAATGAAAAACTCATGCCAACCTTTTTGCTTTTTCATGTCAACCCCTTTGCTTGTGATGACCTTTTGCCAATGTCAACCTTGTGCATGTCAGCCTAGACATTGTGGGCAGGGTGTATTAAAATACATTGCCGCCCCTCGCCGCGTCACCATAGCGATGTTAGCGCATATGTACTAACATATGCGCTAACATCGCAGTGCGGTAACGGATGCCCCCGTGATGCCTGTAATGAGGCAGTCTCCGTCACGTCGCGGCTGTCCCCATCGCCTCCTCTCCCCTGCAGCCGGAAGGACATCTGGCTGCAACATATGCTAGGGGGAGGAGGAGTTTCACAGAGGACGGGGAGGGGGGTAGGAATCTGTGGTGGGCAGCGATAGAAACCCATAGGCTTCTAATGGGCATCACCACCCAACGGTGGTGATACCCTGCCCTGCGATGACACGGCGGCCGGGTGTTCGTACATTTGAAAATGCAGTAAAACGGGGGTTTTACCACATTTTCGTACATCCCACCCTGTATGTGAGCTATACCACACCATACACTTTGCAATACTGTAGAACAGCCATCACCAGTGAGAATAATGTGGAAATCCACTAAGCTACCAATCTGACTGCCAACAACTTTCAGTTTAGCCAAACTATCTTGAAATGCCATTAAGATGGGCTTGATCACACCTTGCCAAACAATTTCTTCAAGAAGGGCCCAGAATTCATAATGGTGAGTGGGGACACCCCATGGTAAGACACATCTCTCTTTAGTGCCAGGATGATAACTTGTATTAATTTGGAGGACTTATAATTTTTTGCCCATATGTCCATTGTTAAATGGCCATAAACAGAGGTGGGGTCTAGGAACTGGGTTTGATTGTAAAGCACGGTGGGGTGTGCTAGAATTATATGCTATGTATAATATGCTACAAATAAATAATACAGAGGTGGAACTGGGCTTATTGTACAATGTGTTCATAACCCAGAAAAGTGTTCTGTCATCCACAGACACACATATACTGTACATGGCATGCCACTTGCCACAGATGTGTATAGGAAATTAGCATATTCCATAATTGAGCTTAACTTGTCAGCCAGGGATGGAATCACCAGGGAAGGGAGAACCACCTCTAACTTCTCTTTTTTACTCTGATAATAGCCTATTTGTGCTGTTCTCTGAAGGGGGTAGTACAGTACACACTGTTGTAGGAAATGTTTAGTTACTTGGCAATTTCTCACATGGAATACTGTAGCCTTCATTTCGAAGAACAAGATTAGACTGGCCATTTTGAGAGTATAATCAATATATTTATGTTGAACTGTGATTTTCCTTCCTATATGCTATATCTCTTGAGTGGCACCGGTTGTTTTATGATACTGGTCCTTTAAAGAGAAGGAAAGTGTTAATAAATAAAACATTTTCAAACCATTCATCTGTGAATGTGTAACACGGATATAGTTTAATTTAATGTCCAATACTTTTATTGCGTCTTTTAATGCAACGTTTGTCATTGCTTAAAACATGAAAATCAATAACAAGATGAATATAGCCAAGTAAAAAGGCTTGAGGCTGGTAGGTGATTGAGAAAGATAAGGGGAGATGTGGAGCGGTGCTAATGCTTACAATGTGCAGGCAGCAGGTGAGCAGTGCACTCAATAGCCTCCTGTTCTCTGATTTCAGGATGCCAGCAGAGCTCGGGACCAGCAAATCCTTTCCCCATGCCAATGCCCGGTGCAGCCAGTCTGGGAGGACAAGGGGGGGAGTTACTGCCACACTTCCTCTTGGAGCCCGTGGATGTCTTCATCGTCAAGAACAAGCCGGTGACCCTGAGCTGCAAAGCCACCCCAGCTACACAAATCTACTTCAAGTGCAACGGAGAGTGGGTCCACCAGAGTGATCACGTGATCCAGCACAGTGCAGACCGCAGCACGGGTAATACATGGGTTACATAATACATTACAGCCACAGTCTATACCTGGCCTTTTGGCAGCAACGGTGTAAAGGCTGCACTCTTCACACTTATTTTTATATTACATATTGATTCATTCTTTTTATTTACAAACTATAATATTTATCCATAGCTTCCATTGTGGCTACATATATTCATAAATATCAATAATCCTGGCCTGGTGAAGGCTGTTGTATATAACTCATGGAAAGATGTCATCGTAATCACCAAAAGATCTACTTATAATAATCATTGCAATGTGCCCTCTGCTCCTCTCCCCATGTGTCTGTAACTTAGGACATGTTAAAAGGAATTTTATACTAGCACATGACTCATAATAAATTGACTTCTAAATTTGTGTATTGTAGATTAGTATTCCATGAATTTCATGAGTAAACCCATATCTAGAAGATCCTTTATCGAAAATCTGCCTAGAAGGGTCGCAGTTCTGCTTAACTCCAGGCTGAAACGTCACTTAGCTTGATGGAGAAAGCTTTCAGGCTAAACACTCGTGCTAAATATATGCAGAGAAGCGCAGCAGTACAGAATGACCTTTCCCAGCATGTTCACTGATTACTTATAGAACAGGAGAAAATAACGACTTCTATACTGACGCACTCAGTTTATTCTCAGAAAACAATTATTTATTTTTATTTTTCCTTTAAACACTAATCAGGATCTAAACATTAAGTAATCCCTAAACAAGTTAAGCCCCATACACGTAAGCCAATGCCCCCAGCCACTGATATTAGCAGCATGGGGATCCGGTGCATAGACACTTGCCGATGCATGCTCTGAGGTGAGCAACGGGAGGAGGGCGGCAGGGGGAGTGATGGCAGGAGGGCAGCATGGTCTTCGTTAACATTGATCTCCCTCGTCCGAGTTGTAGAATATCTCAAAACCAGCAATTTACAGGATCCGAAACAGCATGGGTTTACTGGGGGAAGATCATGTCAAACAAATCTTATTGACTTTTTTGACTGGGTGACTAAAGTAATAGGTCAAGGTGGGGCTGTAGATGTAGCTTATCTAGACTTTAGTAAGGCTTTTGACACTGTCCCGCATCGCAGACTGTTAAATAAACTTGAACGCTTGGGAATGGATTCTAAGATAGTTGAATGGATAAGAGCGTGGTTGCAGGACAGAAAACAGAGAGTTGTAGTAAACGGAGGGAAAAGGTTACAAGTGGGGTTCCCCAGGGATCTGTACTTAGACCAGTGATTTTTAATATATTTATTCATTTATTGGTGATATTGCAGATGGAATTGAGGGTAAAATGTGCCATTTTGCAGATGACATAAAGGTATGCAACAGGGTAGACACACCAGGAGGGGTAAAACTAATAATTGAGGATCTAGGTAGATTAGAGGAATGGTCAAGAACATGGCAACTACTGTATAGGTCATTGGTACGACCTCACCTAGAGTATTGTGTTCAGTTCTGGAGGCCATATCTCCAGAAGGATATAAATACATTAGAGCCTGTACAAAGAAGGGCAACTAAAATGGTGCATGGCCTACATCACAAAACATACCAGGAAAGACTAAAATATCTTAATATGTATACTTTGGAGCAGAGAAGGTTAAGGGGGGACATGATAGAAACTTTCAAATATATCAAGGGCTTTAACAAGGTACAGGTGGGAGACATTCTTCACAGGACATACACTGAAACTAGAGGGAGGAAGATTCAGGGGAAATGTGAGGAAGAATTACTTCACAGAAAGAGTAGTAGATAAGTGGAATAGCCTCCCATGAGAGGTGGCAGAGGCAAATACAGTAGTACAATTTAAACATGATTGGGATAGGCATATTGAAATCCTTACAAAAAAAATAAGGATCAAATATGGTTTGAGGTAACATGTTTAAAAAAGGGGCAGACTAGATGGGCCAAGTGGTTCTTATCTGCCGTCAAATTCTATGTTTCTATGCTTGGATGAGGGTGACGGTCATTAACGACAGGGAGTGTACACACTAGGCGATATTGTCTACAATATTCGCCAGAAAGCTTAGTGTGTATGGAGCTTTAGTGCCACATTTTAAATTATGTCCAAGCTTACTTTTACATGACCACTCCTCCACTACTGCATCAGCTGCAGCCCCTGTGTTAAGGGCAAGGATTGGCTTCTTACAGGAAGTTCAGCACTTTGCTTATTGCTTCCCGGTCTGGCAGTCCGGGTCTTGCAGTCCCAAGGGGAGGAAGTACCTCCAGCGGCCTGTAGTGTGTGTGACTGACAGGTATGACTACCAATAGGAAGTCACAGTTAAGCCAATACAGTCACAGACTGTACCAGGCTCACTGATTTTAAGTAGGGAGGCAGATTATTTACTGCAGCCCATACTGTAGGTAAAGTCACTCAATGTTTGGGAGTGATTGAAACTTATATGACAAGTACATGGTACACTGGGATTTACATGTGTAATGTTATCTACCTCCAGTTTTGAGTTATATAACTAAAAGTGATGTCTAGCAATATAAGCTATCTGATATAACCAGTGGTCAAAGTGGCCCATCACCAAGGGACCCCATTTTACTGCAAGTCCTACTCTAGCAATTAGTTAAAACTGGTGTATTCAAGATTATAGTACAAAATACATATGGTCAGTCATGGGTCGTCAATGGTTTCGTAGCTTACGCCCCTTCATCAGGACGACTGACAAAGTGGTAACTCAGTAGTGAAAAAAATACAAATACAAATGTTTGTATTTTTTTCACTACTGAGTTACCACACTGTCAGTGCAGATGCGCTGTGGGCCAGGCACTGCTGGCACATACCTAGTCACAGCCCTGCATATGTGCATTATTCTGTGTCACTAGATGACAGACTGCCTTTGTTTATGAGGTATTCTGATAGTCTCCAATTGTCCCTGAGTAAGGTTTACTGGTTATGAACCAGCTCAAGTTAAAGGTCACCTGTGCCTGCTACCTGCTACATTTTAGGAAACCAGCATGATTGCCCATGACCCCTCTCAGCCACCTTACTGACAATATGAGACAAGAATTTAATGGCCAGTGCTTATATTATGCCTTAAAATCATACGCAGTCCGCTGTACTCTGCCTTTCATCTTCTTTCTGCTGCCTGCAAGCAGTCCCTCCCACCTGCAGACCTCTCCCCAATGAGGATGAGAAGACAAAGGTGCATGGTTTGTAACCTGACAAGTGACAGTGACTGGGAGATATGCCACCAGACTCTGAGACTCTGCATTTTCTGCTTTATCATATTTCACAATACTATGCCGAGCAGAGGAGACGAAGGAGGTGGAATACAGAAAGCAGCAGGTTTTTGTTATTCTCTTTTGTTAATTAATTAAACTCTAAATAAGGCCATTCTATTGCTCATCTTTAATGAGCTTAAAACAAAAGGCAGGCAGTAAAAACCAGATAGGCAATGAGGTGTAGAACATTGCAGCTACCACGTTTCCCTTTTCACAATAGCATTAAATCAGCCTTTCTATGGATAAAGAAGAGTTTGGCTGCATTTGTTTGATAAACCTGAACTCTTCCATTAATGGAAAGCTTGCGGTAAAACAATGGGTTTATTTAGCAAATTTCCCCCTGTCAGTGCCTATATATGATTCAGAAGAAAACTGCATTTGACATAAGACCAATATTATAAAAAGAATTTAAAGGACAGCTTAACCTCAACGTAACCTCCACATTTTCATATATTAAGCATGAAAGTAAAATGCAATATTCTGTCTTCAGCGTTCTGCTACGCCTGGTAAAGTACAATTCAAGATAAAGCCACACACACTGGGGGAAATGTATAAAGATGGGAGATTTATTTCACATGGGATGTTGCTATGGGCAACCAATCAGAATCTACATCTTATTTATTTAGCACCTTCTGTCAGTATGCTGCAGAGTGGAACCACTGAACGTACCGCGTTTAGTGAATATGTTAATAAATGATGAACAAGCTGGGGGTCCCCTTGCAATGATGGCAATCATAGCTTAACTTGTCAGCCAGGGATGGAATCACCAGGGAAGGGAGAACCACCACTAACTTCTCTTTTTTACTCTGATAATAGCCTATTTGTGCTGTTCTCTGAAGGGGGTAGTACAGTACACACTGTTGTAGGAAATGTTTAGTTACTTGGCAATTTCTCACATGGAATACTGTAGCCTTCATTTCGAAGAACAAGATTAGACTGGCCATTCAGCACCCACAAATGTGATGCTCCAGATACTCAACTAGCTTAAAGGAAGCTAGCAAGAGAGCAAACTTGTTTGCAGCTGTGCTAACATAATTGCACAAGGGGTTTCAAGGTTGTTCTAATCAGCCATTAGTCTTTTAAGGGCTATTTCTGACAGTCATTCACTGTCTGGTGGCAGACTGGGATGCGGGTAGCAAATTCTGCCTGTCCACTCAGTGTCTTTCACAATTAAAGCAATTGGACAGCATCCTCTACCTGATTCCCAATAAGCTCTGGAGGCACTGGCCTGGGGCAAATTCACCAGCCTAGAATATTTGTGCCCAGTGAGCCCATTAATTAAGATGATCATGTGCCTGCCTGCACCTCTCTCAGCTTCTCTCCCTTCACTTTGTACATCTCCACTTCTTCCCTTTCTGTATGGCAGACACAGTAATAGTTTCTTTATGGTCTGGCATTATCTGAAATGCTCTATGTGTTGGGTGGCATTCACCTTAAAGCTCCCTGTATTTTCTGACGGGCACTAAAATGGTTTACAAATTTCCTGGTCACAAAAAATATTTCAGTATAGTCTGGTAATCACAGAAATGTTTTTAATATTGTAGGGCAATTGCTAAAATGCTGTCAATATTGTATGGTGGTCACATTAATGCCCTCTGTATTGTCTTATTATCACTTAAATGTTTGCAATATTTTCTGGCATAATACTCTGTGTTAACTGTGGTAACTAAAATATTCTGTGGTAACTAAAATATTCTCCACATTTTCTGACGGTCACTAAAATGCTGTCTGAATTGTCTAACGGCCACTAAAATGCTCTACGTATTGTAGGGTGATCTATAAAATGCTCTTAGAATTACATGGTGGTCCTGCAGACAATATTAATGCTTGAGTTATTATTTTTCTATTGTTATTTTGGTACTTGTGTACTATCACAGCGCCCATCGCATCGCAGACCATAAGGCATGCGATGGTATATGATGCGACAAGATGTCCCCCTATGTCATACAATGTTAAAATTGTATAGCATTGTATATGGCATACAATGCCATACAATGTGATGCGATTTTAAATTGTATAAGCACCTTAATGGGGGCTTACAATGTTAAATGCACCCCCACGCCACCCCCAGTATGAACGTGAACCCGAAGCTTGGTGAGCGCAGTGAGCCCGCGAGGGGCGGCGGTACACGTCCTCCGACCTTTTTATACCCCCACTATCCACGTCGGCGTGGAGTTGATTTTATATAGTGTGGGGAGCGCAGCGAGCCACCGAGCCCGAAGCGTGGCGAGCGCAGCGAGCCTGGCGAGGGGACGCGGAATACATGTAAAGTAATACGCGGCCCCTCGCTAGGCTTGCTGCACTCACCGCGCTTCGGGCACGGTGGATCTCTGCGCTCGCCACACTATATAAAATCAACTCCACTCCGACGTGGATAGTGGGGGTATTAAAAAAAGGTCAGAGGACACGTACCACCGCCCCTCGTGGGCTTGCTGCGCTCGCCACGCTTCGGGTTCACGTTAATACTGGGGGTGCATTTAACATTGTAAGCCCCCAGTAGGGTGATTATACAATTAAACATCGTATAGGGGGCCTATACAATTTTAAATCGCATCCCAATGCATTGGGTGTATGGCATACGATGCGATTATATGGTGTGCGACCAAATATCGTGGGCGCCGTGCTAGTACACAAGTACCGTTATTTTTATAATTATGTTGATCATAAATCTGAGAGTGAATATAATATTATTTTAAAAAGTCAATTTTGTGTGTTGAGTTACTGGGTGGTGGGGGAGCAGGGGTGATAAACCTTGCACCGGTCCTCCTAGTATGTAAGTGTAGGCAGTAAGTTTTAGATCTGGATAAATCTGACATTCTCAGGACACCTATTCTTTTCCAGTGAGAGAATGGGTCAGGTGGGGATATGAGAATATTGTGAAGTTAATAGCACCATAGCAACTGCGCCTCCAAACGTCAATTCTAAAATGCACTACATTATGCCGCAAGGTGCGGCCATGATATAATGATAGTGACTCATGTTATCACAGTCCCTGCTAACATAACTGGAGAAGAACAGTATGCAGACCGTAGAATGGTTGTCTACCTTTACTGAAATAGTGGGGTCATCCAGACATTACAGGTAAGCAGGTAGAAGGATAGGTCAAACAATGTAGAATTGGTTAAGGCCCATACACACTGGGAGATTTTGAGCTGAAAGCAGCTCAGTATACTTTCAGCTTGAAAGCCGCCCAGTGTGCACGGGGCAGCGATGAGCGATGAGTGCTGATGCATGCTCCCGCAACATTGCTGGCCCGGCTGCTCATTTGCTGTTATTACCAACAGATGAGCAGTGGAGTGGACGGCTTTTCATAGCGACCACTCCATGCTAAGGAAAGTCGTCCACCCCGGGGAAAACTGCTAAAACAGGTGAAAATCAATCAGGGTGAAATCATTTACACTTCAAAATCAAACTGGTTCTGCAGTGTAAATGATTGGCACTTTAAAAAAACTGGAGATTTCTTACCAAATCTCTCAAATTCTGAATCTCTCATCCTATTAAATTTCCCCCATAGTGTGTATGCACTGAGCCACTTTCCCCATCATCGTTATCCATACACGCTGGGCAAAAAAGGGACCTTAAGAGAGATTCATCTTTTAAAGTTATCACTGAGATATTTCCAAGCAGGCGACAATTTGATTTAAGTTTTCTTGGCTTTATTGGAGTGCATACCTCCAGGGCCGGATTAACAATGGGCCTGATGGAGCTACAGCTCCAGGCCCATTCTCCAAATAGGCCCATTTTGTAAATGAGGACTGGGGCTTTCCAACAAGCCCAGCCATGCATCACTAGCCTCCCGGGAACCGGAGATACCGCCAGGCAAAGCTGGAACGTTTTCCCCATAGGATAACATGGGACCCGCTAATTCCGACCCCCACCCAGTTCCGACAGCTGTCCCCCTGGCATCACAGAAGCTCGCTTGATCTCATTCGAACCCAAATCGCTGGGCCTTCAACCAGGCTGGTTTATATGGGTTAATTGGTTCCAGAGATATTGTGGTTAAACCGATCATTTCATGGCTGTCCATGTTTCTCTGGAACCAAATGGCCCAGTTTCATGGGACCAAAATAATTCTAAGCCCACTTAAAAGTTCTTCAATATGATACTGGTCTCATGTAAATGTGTCAGTTGGTTCCGAAGATACAGTATAGACGGTGGTGGTTTTCTCTCCCCTTCACACTAGAAAATGCAGGGACTAGGCTGGTGTAAAATGGGCCAGCCCAGGAATGTCCCTGCATAATCCTGGGACCATATTCTTGGGTAAGTCCCTGCATTTTCTGGTGTGAAAGGGGTATAATTTAAAATAGCCGGGACCTGCAGTGCTCTCAATACAGCCGGGCAGCCCCCCGCTCTCTGCCCGGCTGTCAATGGCTGTCACTTCTGCCTGGTGGCGGCTGTCTCCCAGTATTGCCCTTGGCAATAAGCATGTAATGCCACATGGCAAAGAGCATGGAACCACTGGCAATTAGCACGTAGGTAAGCAGCACTTATGTAGCATAATTTTTAATAGGCATTATGGTGTTTGGCATAATACATAATGGAAATTATGGTGTGTGGCTTAACATATAATGGGCATTATGGTATAAATTTTTAATGCGCGCCTTTGGTGCGCAATGTCCCTGTTTGTTAAGTGCGTATTTTGGCTCAATCCATGTGGTGAAATGTTAATTTTGCCTTAATCAGTGTGGCATAAGGTGAATTTTGGCTCAATCCATGAGGCATAATGTGTAAGAGGCAAGTACAGTATTAGGGGGTTACTACTGTGTTGCATGATTTGTATAAGGGGTATATAGTGTGGTAAACTTATGTGACCACATAAAAGGTGCTGAAATGTTGTCTACCAAGTTTTGGCCTTCAGTATTTTTTTATGACTGGAATGCCGCCTCACGCCGCAAGTATCTTAGGCACCCAATGCTCTCAGTGATGGCGATGCATCGCCAGGCCCTTGCATATGCCAACCTCTTTGCCATTTTCTACCCTATACTAAACCCTTTGCATTTTTCCTATTTCCAATTTAAGAATAGACTAATAGTTCACAATATGGCAGCCCAACCACTACCGTGTTTCCCTGATAATAAGACCTACCACGTTACCACCGCCGCTAGCACCTCTAACCCCCCTCACCTCCGCTTCAGCATCTGGTCCCAGGGATGCACTGCGGGCGGCGCGTGACATCACCATGCACATCATGTGGTTGCAGCACAATACAGAGCAGTGTCCCAGCCAAGAAGAACTTTATTGTTGGTGACTGTGACGGTATGTTATTTAAAGGAGGACTGCAGCATGTCTAAGAAGGAGGACTAGGGGCATGTTAAAGAAGGAGGACTAGGGGCATGTTAAAGAAGGAGGACTTGGGGGCATTTTTAAGAAGGAGGACTGGGGGCATGTTAAAGAAGGAGGACTGGCGGCATTTTTAAGAAGGAGGACTGTGGGCTTAAAATAAACCCTACCCCGAAAATAAGCCCTATGGTGTTTTTTGATAAAAAAAAAGACAGTGTCTTATTATCAGGGAAACACTCTAGATTCCCAGAGGGCCAGAGAATCAACAGAAAAATCAGGGATTTTGCTATGTACCCTTGATTGAGGATCAACTTTTATATTCTGTACCAACATCCGAAGAAACAAATAAATACGCCCTTTGGGTGAACAACGTCTGTGCTTACTTCACTGAAAATTGTGGACTTTCTTACCTGAATTTTATGGTTTAAATTAGTTGAAAGTATGTACACAAATAGAGACACACCCATGAGCAGACCACCCAACCAGAACACTGGTCACGCCCCCCACAATATTAGGTGCTGGCCACAACCCCTATTTATTGCGCATAAACAGGCCCTTGATAATTTTCAGCTCCAGGCCCATTTAGACCTTAATCTGGCTCTGCATACCTCCCAACAGTCCTGATTTCAGCGGGACAGTCCAGATTATCAGGGCCTGTCCCGCTGTCCCACCCGCGGCCAGCAGTGTCCCGCGGTGAGGGGGGGTTGTTGGGAGTCCCCCCTGTCGGCTGCTAAGCAGCGGGGAATAAACGCTGTGCGCATACGCACAGCGTCTATTCCCGCAAGCCAGGGGACTGGGGGCATGGCTAGAGGCTCACAGAGCCTCCGGGTCATGCCCCCATAGCGTCAAAATGGGGGCGTGGCCTCGCAAGAGAACCGCGCGTATAGGCCACCCCCCCCCCCGGAATTAGGCCACGCCCCCAAAAAAATTCGCAGCAGCTACGTCCCTCCTCTGGCACATCAAAAGTTGGGAGGTATGGGAGTGTAAGACAAAAATATAAAATACAGTAAATAAAAAGACCAATTATAGGTACTGTAAGTTCCCTAAATACTACAGCATGGATTCCTCTACTGCTGATACACATGGGTGAAGAATGGAATGTGCATACACATCTCATGTATGCAGCGGGATATTATGGTGGAGGTGGCATTACACAAAGAACTGCTGATCATTGTTTGTGCTTTGATGGTTCAAGGATAAGTGAACAGAATCTGAACAAATAATTTGTATAAACATCTAACTTTTTGGTAGTGGGTTAAGCAAGATCTGTTTTTTACAGGCTTTTATCCTATTTTCCAGTACTAAAGCTTTATAAATTATCTCCCGTTTAAAACCTGTGGTGTAATCATCATTAATCCCTTATAACAATTACTATACTATTTGAGTATTTTACTTTTTTCACTGCATTGGTAAAATAGAAAAGATTTCACCAGGGCAATGAAAACCTACTGTGACTAGCATTGCTTTATGATCATGGATTATGGTATAAGCTCTTTCTAAATTCCATTGTATAGTCTTTTAAGTGGTTCTGAATCACTCTCTTTCAAGTATATGAATTGTAGATAGCTATAGATGTGCACATTTATTTATAATAATTGGACTATACCATATTTATACATAGGGATTTATTTGCATATTGTTTTATGTAAATGAGGCTGTTACATGCACAGAGAAGTAAAAGCTCATGTAGAACCTCTGGGAATATGTAAAAAGGTGCAGGTTTATAGAAGTGGAGGCCCATAGTAATCAATCAGAATCTTCTTATTTATCTATCAGGGTTTTTAAGGGTTTATATAGAAGCGGAGGCAGAGACGGCACTAAAAATGTGATGCCCCAGGCAAGATTTTAACTGGTTCCACCTCTGACCCAGCACCGCTCTCTCAGCACAGCAGCCATCCTGCAGCAGCACAAATCACAGCAGCAGCCCGCAACACTCATCACCACTCATTTATAGCCGTCCTCATTTACAGAATCATTTGGTGCCCAGTACTAGCATGACCCACAAATTTTAAACATGCTCCAAATGCTTGTGCCCCTGGAAAAGGGTCTGTCCACTCAATAGTAGCAAAATAAATTACTCACACAGTAGTGCCACCTTATTCACATTACTTCACATGATAGTTTCCCTTATTCACATTATGTCACACAGTAGTGTCCAATATATTCGGTTGCATACAGGCACCACTCCAACAGACTTGAAAGGAGTTTAAAAAAAATGAGCCTTTGTTCTCCAACAGTGTTTTCAAGGACAGACAGCACATAATAATCTCAACCACATATTTAAGCACAAAGACATTCCACCCCCAACATCAATTAAGACACACCTCTACTCAGCACATCCTGGCAGGTGTGCCCTCTACGATGGCTGCAGCAGACATCCATCTCAGTAAGTGCTGCATCAAAAGGGTGCCTTCTGGAACACAGCATTGCTTCCTAGGTTCCCGATGCAACCCAATGGCAGAAACTGAGCATGTATGCCGAACTACGTGATCCACGTGTGAGCTGCGGGTCACGTTGAGGGACATACAGTACATGCTACAGGTTTACCAGCCTACTCCTATTTACTATGTCTCCCAGTCCCCCTCCCTTCAGTGTGTCTCTCCTGGCCTGCCCCACCCCCCTTCACTGTTTGCCTCCCAACCTGCACACCCCCTCTTCACTGTGTGTCTCCTTACCTGCCCCCCTTAAACTTACACAGATGCGTATTCTTTTTTTTTTAATTAAGTTTTTATTTAGTTATGCAAAATACAAACACATATAACACTTAAATACAATACATCACATATACAAAAAACAACGCTTACATCCCCATGGCCGGTCACTCCCCCAACTAGACAGGAAATCTCTACACCTATATGCTATAAAAGCTAAGGCTGTAAATGGCAATAAGTCAAACTTCCCAGGACAACCTATCCTCAATCAGTACAGCAATTATTAAACATATAAATAAAATATACTTATAACCCATTGATCCTATACTCAACCCAACCCATTGAATTAATACCAAATATTGCAATGCCAATAATTTCTTATAATAAGCAACAAAATTCATATACTATATCCACTTATCCTCCTAATCCGTGCCGCCACCCTTTACCCAATATCTTAGACTTTAATCAAATAATGTTAACGCAGAACGCGGTGCCTAAAAAATTCACAAAATACCAATGTGAACAATTATTGATAAGTGAATCCACGTGGTTATACAGAACTTAATATAATTTAGGTCAGTGCCAAAATATTTCACTGAATACAAATGTGAACGGTTACCATTAAGTGAATCACAGCATCTTTACAGAGCTATATAAAATTTAGATGTCGTCCAACCCCCCCAAACCTTATAAAATTTAAAAAAACACCCTCGTGTAGCATACATATATTTTTCATGAGAACAGGTAGCATTGACTAAGTTGGTCCACTCCGCCACTGAGGGCCCCGCCATTGCCATCCATTTCCTTGCTATAATTACTTTTGCACATGATACTAAAATCCTAATCAATTGGGTCCAATGCCCACTTTGTTGGACATCCACCACCCCCAATACTAAACATAAAGTACTAAACGTTGAGCTTGGGATACCCAGCTCCAGCATAACGTTACAAATGGCTGACCAAAACGCTTGCACACGCACGCATTCCCAGACTAAATGCCAGTGTGTGCCGGGCTCAACTCCACACCTGGGGCACCCCGTAGTGGCGGTGTTCCCCATATGCCTCATTCGCTCCGGAGTTAAATATATTCGATGAAAAATATTGAATTGGACCTGCTGGACTGAGAGAGACATTGAGGATTTACTTGTGGCCGATAGAACCTCCCTCCAATCAATTAACAAGACCTGAGGGATAACCCTAGCCCACTGAGACCTCAACTTGTCCCATCCGCTTACTTGATTAAAGGAGTGGATAAAACTGTATAATTTGGAAAGATGCTTCCTGGGGCCCAACCTTTTCACAAATTCCTTACAGGGCGCTTCCCTAATCTTCAGAGATCCATTCCTTATCATACAGGTTATAGCACTCCTGACCTGGAGGTAACTAAAGTACATTTTCCTAGGGAGGTCACGCCCCTGCTGTAGGTCCTCATAAGATCGGATAATCCCTTCCTGTACCCACGACCCTGCTTCCAGCAATCCATGTGTCTCCCATGCTCCCCCTCCTATGCCCTTCAATTTTTTAACCTCCGACAAGGAGAAAACCGAGGTTTGTGGGTCCGTATCCTCAAAATTTGTCAACTTCTGCACCTGTCTCCACACGCGTATAGCTTGGGCTATCAGGGGGGGCGCATTACCCCATATCTTCCCCGCCAGCAGCAGCTGAAGAGGGGACAACCCGGATTGCCCAACTAACGCCAGGGTCTTGAATTCCCCAACCCCCTCAGAACCCTGTATCCATGGGCAAAGATGACATAACTGGGATGCGTAATAATAGAGTCTAAAGTCCGGGAGGGCAAGACCCCCTTCTCCTCTGTCCCGGGTCAAAATAGACAGTCTAATCCTTGGACTTTTATTTCTCCAAACAAATGAGGACAAAACACTGTTCAACTCATGGAAGAATTTAACGCCTATATAACACGGAGAATGGAGCAATAGGTACAAGAGTTTTGGTTGAATACACATCTTCAACAAATTGACCCTGCCCAGTTGCGAAAGTGGCAGACCCACCCATCTACGACACTTAGTTTTAATTTCCGTTAACAACGGCCTCAGATTATCAGACATGTAATCACGCGGGTTGTCGGAGATCATGACACCCAAACACTTAAATTTACTAGAAATTTTTAACGGGCAGGCAAGCTGGATAACAGGAGGCACGGGACCCAGAAACATTACATGGGACTTATCCCAGTTCATTTTAATACCTGACATACCCCCAAATTCATTTAGAAGATTCACAATAATTGGGAGATCCACATCCGGACTGTCAGAACCAATTAGGAGGTCATCGGCATACAGGGATACCAATTTACTCCCACGTGAATTATGACAGCCCAACTTTTGTCTAAGTAAATGGGCCAGGGGCTCCACTGCCACCGCAAACAACAGCGGGGACAGTGGACACCCCTGCCTAGTACCTCTGGCCAAAGGGAAGGAGGAGGAGGTGAAACCGTTAATCGAGATTCGAGCCAATGGCTGTCTATACAATAACTTCACCCACCCAATAAAGCCCTCCCCAATGCCAAAGGCTCTTAACACCGGCCATAAATACTCCCACTCAATTACATCGAATGCCCTACTGGCATCGAACGAGGCCACCGCCGCACATTTATTACCGGACTTAATAATTTGAATAAAAGAAAGAACCCTCCTCAGGTTGACCGCCGTCGACCTTCCAGGTCTAAACCCGGTCTGGTCTTGATGTACGATTTCATCCAACACCCCTCCCAACCGGTTGGCCAGAATTTTAGCAAAAATTTTTGCATCCGAGGACATAATGGATATAGGTCGATAGGATCCAACCTGGGAGGGATCCTTCCCGGCCTTGGGAATCATAACTATATACGCTTCCTCCATAGAAGGGGGAAGCCTACCCTCTGCCTGGACCCCACCCAACAGTTCCCATAATGGAGTGGCCAGGACGTTGGAATATTTTAAATAAAATTACCCAGGTAGCCCATCCAGCCCCGGGGCCTTATTTCGGGGGAGGGCTTGAATTACAGATGCTACCTCTTCTAAAGTAATTGGAGAGTCCAGAAGGTCTTTAGAGACCCCAGATATTTGCGGGAGTTCCAACGCCCCCAAATAATCGGCAATAATTTCATTACTATTCCGGGACTGGGAAGCGAATAGTTCTTTATAATATGACACAAAGCGGGACACAATTGCAGGGGTATCCATTACACTATTCCCATCATCATCCATTATTTCAGAGATGAGATTAGAAGAACGCTCATTCTTGGCCATCAACGCTAGCCATTTCCCACCCCGATCCGAATTAATATATCGCCTGTGATCTCCAGTTCTTACTCTCTGACAAAAGGTGTCCTGGACGTGATCACGCCATTCATTAAGAGCAGCCTGCCACGCTACCCGGTCCACTACCAGGCCACTAGATACATAATTATTTTCTAACTCCACTGACCTACCCTCCAATCTTTCGGTCTCCACCCGGTAGTTCTTCTTGGCAAAAGCAATCTTCTTAATAAACACCCCTCTAATATATGCTTTAAAGGAATCCCATAGGGTGGATCCACAGACCGAACCATAGTTCAGTTGAAAATACTCCCCTATCAACTGTTCCACCTCCTCCACCCCACCCATTTGTGTAAGCCAGAATGGCTGCAATTTCCAACTCCTATATCCAACCTGCCTTGCCAAATCAAGATCAATAGTAATCGGAGAATGATCCGAAATACCCCTCGACCTATATTCGACCATCTGGACTTTATTTAGTAGGTCCTTCGAGAGAAGCACTAAGTCCAATCTCGAAAAGACCCCATAAGAATCAGAGTAACATGAAAATTGTTTTCGGTCAGGGTACCTTATCCGCCATGGATCCCACCATCCAACCTCCTGGACAAAATCCCTAAACTTACTACCCTCGTACTTGGGCTGCTCACCGGGCCTCCACCTATCCAATCGGGAGTCCAACACCTTGTTAAAATCTCCGAGGCATATAATGGAAGCTCGAGGAAAGCCCGCCGCGAATTCCACCGCTTTCTTAATAACCTCGTAGGAAAAAGGGGGGGGATGTAAACTGAAAGTATACAGATCTGAACTTGATCTATCCGGCCTTCAATAAATATATACCGACCACCCGGGTCGATTTTGTGACTACCGATAGTAAATGCCAAGGACTTTTTGATCAGTATGGAGACCCCCCTAGACATATTGGAGAACGGGGCGTGAAAGACAGCGCCAATCCAGGGCCGCTTTAAAGCATTCGCTCTTTCCCCACTAAGATGAGTCTCTTGAAGGCATATGACTTCTGCCTCATTCTTTCTACATTGCCCCAAGACCATCGCCCTCTTGACCCTGTCGTTCAGGCCCCTAACATTCCATGACAAAAATCGCACCCCCATACATATTGAACCTAATCTGACAAAATACCATCACAGCCAACAAAGTTAATAATGATCCCAACATAGGTTCTAAACTCTCTCGGGGGTGACCGGACCATGTAAGCTCCCAAAACAATACATTGACAATTACAAACTCGTCCCACCCCCCCCCCCACACCCTGTAAGCCCAACCCGGGGCATACCTACCCCAAATTCTTGCTCTCCCCCCCTCTTTTGAGGCTTAAATTAAATTAACCACTAGGAAAAAAGACCCCCTCCCCCCTCCCCCCCCATCCCCCGGCCAACTCGCTTACTGACCACAAATATACATGCATGGTCCCCCGCTACCCCGTCAAGCAATATACAGGACTGGGACACTCCCGTCAAAAAGGTCCCCCTGATCAACTTAGCTAAACAAAACCTGACGTCTCCCTGGGTGTGAGCGGTCAAGCCACTCCGCAACCTCACCTGGGGAAAAAAAAATGTTAGACACACCATCCAACACCACTCTCAATTTGGATGGGTACAACATATTAAACTGAATGTTCAACTCCCGTAACCGGGCCTTGACCAATTTGAATTTCATTCTATCCCTCTGCACCTCGAGGGGGAAATCAGGAAAGGTGGAAATCTTCTTCCCATTATGAGCCAGGTCCCCCTTGTCCCTAGCCATTCGAAGGAGGGTGTCCCTGTCCTTAAAGTGCAAAAACTTTGCAATAATAGTCCTCGGTGGAGCCCCGGGTGCAGGGGGTCTCCCTGGGATACGGTGGGCCCGTTCAATAGCAAACTGAGGGGAAAAAACATTCCTTCCAAACACTTGGACCATCCAGTCCTCTAAAAACTTTTCCGGCTCACTGCCTTCTACTCTTTCATCGAATCCTAGAAAGCGAACATTGCTTCGTCGAAGCCTGCCTTCCATATCTGTGAGTTTCAGTCTCAGCTCACCTACTTGTGAGGAGATAGATTTAATTTGAGAGCTTAATGGAGTAGTCAAATCCTCTAGAGACGAAACACGCGTCTCTACCTCTGTCATCCGTTCTCTCATTTTTTCAGCATCTTGCCGGATAAGCATAATGTCCGACTGAACTTTGCCCAACTGCTCGGCGAGGCGAGATTCACATTTGTTAATTGCCTCCATAACCTGCTGCAAGGTTATATCCGGGGTAGCCAGGGCCCCTTCACTCTTACTGGGGGAAGATACCGGGGTTGCCGTACGCGAACCGCCCCCAGACTGGGACTGGGCCTGGGTTCTAGCATACTTTTCAAGCCTGGCGGCCGCCGTGCTTTGGCCTGTCTTTCCCATAATTGCCAAAAAAAAAATTATTAAACTGTTTACTCAATGTAATACGTGAAGGTCACTGGAGCACAATCACTGACTAGTCACTCCTTCAGCCAGAGATGAAGCCCGTATACGTATTTAGGGATTAACCCGGACCCGCCTTGAAATACGCCAGCCGACTTACTGTCCCCCACTTATGCCCAGTCACGGCCGACAGAATGCTACCACCGACTCCTAGTGCACGTTACACGGGCAGTTACAATGAGTCTTCCATCTGAGTAAAAAAAAAAAAAAAAAAACCAGGCTCTTTCCAAATGAAAAAAATCAGGGCACTCACAGTTGTTGCAGAAAGTCTCGTACAAAGGGGGAACAAGCGGCCTCACCACAAGACAGAGGGCAGAGCTGTTATCTTCAGGCACTCATACCGTCCAGGAGCGGGCACCCCACCGGCACCCTCCGCTTTCACCACTTTGCACGTGGGCTCTGGGCTGCAGTATGGACTAAGGTGCCGATTGTAGTGAGGTGGCTCCGGCAGCATGCACGCTCACACCATGCAACTGCAGGCGCCAACCAATGACGCGCACTTCTTCCGCCTCACGTGTGTCTCCCCACAGCCGCCCGTCACCTTCACAGAGGACCACACCACGCCGGCCGGATCTCCGTCACAGCGCCCGCCGCAGCAGGGGGATCTCCTCAGCCAGCGGCTTCCACGGACGCCACCTGACACACACCGGGTCGGCTCAGGGTTCTGGGAAGGTCAGTCGCCACATCGGGTTTTGCTGCCAGGCATCAGGCTCGATTACCCGGCTTCCATTCGTGCCGGAGGTGGGGGGGAGGGGAGAGCGTGTCGCCCTACGCTACGTGCGCCGTGGTCCGCCCCTTCCCCGAGGACTTCACAGATGCGTATTCTATTTCACATGTGATGTTGCTATGGGCAACCAATAAGAATCTACTTATTTATTTAGCACCATAGAAGATAGTAGACAGGATTGCCCATAACAACATCACATGTGAAGTAGAATACACATCTTAGTAAATTTCCCCCTATGTGTCCAGTGGAGGGCTCCCCAATTGGCGGTGTAAAATATGAAGTCAACTATACACGACTAACCCCTTACCCTTTAATAAAAACCACATAGCTTACCCTTTTCATATTATTACCAGCCACACAATTTTTCCCCTGCTTCTCTCAGCCACACCCTTATTGACCACCCAGTGCCCACATAAAAATTTGCTTGGGGCATTACATTTCACATTACACAACATGTTGTATCCACTATTCATGTTACTCCACACAGTAGTACCCCTTTACCTTATACACAATATGATAGTTTGTAATACTGCTGCAATCATGCCGCCTGGGAAGCTCCCGGGCAGCTCAAGGGGGATCAGTTGCAACTTCTCAAGGGGAGAAGTCACAGTAGTGTAGGGAAGGCTTAAGACATCCTTGTTGTACTTAATACAGGCAGCGGATGTGTAACTTCTAAGGCACCACCTTCACACTTTAACTTGAGTGGCTGAAAGGTGGATATTGGTTCAGTGAAGGGCAGGGGGGGGGGGGGGGGGGAGGGGTGGGTGGGAGTAGATTGACATTTTTCCTAGAGTGCTGAGATACCAGCCCTGCATTGCATATAGTTCCGGGAGACTTGTCTTTTTTCTGGGAGTCAAAGATTGCTACCGATTTTTGGAAGCTTCCTGGCCATTCCGGGAGAGTAGCAAATATTGAATGGGGGTGCTCACATTACGTTCCCTACCATATCAATGAATAAAGGCAAGAATTTACATAGTGACAAGTGAAGCATGAATATTGGGGGTGCTCAGGCTCCCACAGAGCTGGCCCCTATGTTGAGATCATTATACTACATTGTGGCCAAGCGTGAACTCAAAAGCATGGGACTAGATACTAAGATGGTTAAATGGATAAGATCTTAGTTGCAGGATAGAAAACAGAAAGTTGTAGTAAGGGGGTCATTCTAATTGCTTCGGTCCCTCGCACGCAGGGAACCAATGTTTTTTTACTGCTCGTGCACATAATGGTTTATGCGCATGTGCAGGGTCCCTGTGCGAATGGCAATGGTAACTTGCATAGTCGCTTTGCCGTTTGCATGGAGCTGTGCGGGCCGGGGGCATTTCATAGGTGTCCCCATGAAAATGCTGGGCATTCCATGATGTCAGCTGTCCGCCCTGTCTTCGGCCAGAAGCCCACAAATATAACTCAGTCTCCTCTGACTTATATTTGCAAACCCTGGAGAAATCATTCAATGATCGGCGACCATTGAATTATTATTCTGGCTGCGGGCACATACGAGGGCATGGTTGCGTGGGGATACGGCGGCAGAAGGGGGCGTGTAATCGCCAGCGCGGCGTTTCAAGGGTTCTGGAAGCTGCAAGCTTCGTAGCTTACCGAGTCAATAAGCATCAGGGCCTAAGTGGAGTGCATTCACAGGAGGGTCATTTTATAGAGTACCCCAGGGATCGGTACTTGGACCAGTGCTTTTTAATACCTTTATTGCTGTCACTGCAGGGCCGGTCTACAAATAGTGTACAGAACACAGTTTAAAACAATTGCAACACAAGATCTCACCGATGTAATCCATGGCATACAGTACATACAGTAGTTGGTTGGTCACCGCTGGAGGTAAGTAGAAGGTAGCAGCATACGGCCGCACTAATGTGTGGGTAGGTGCATCCAATTCGGGTTAGAGGGAGCAGTAATGCCAAAAGGCAAAAGGTTGGGGAGTAAAGTGGAAATCTGAATTGGTTCGGAGTGAATTGTAGTTGGAATCCATAACCTGGCTGTATTAGCTAGTAATCACTGGAGGTATATTGAAAGTATCAGCATGTAGCCTCACCAGTATGTGGGTAGGTAAGTCCTGCCTAGGCAGGTGTAGTCCCAAAAGGCAATGTATGAAGGGAGTACACTTCCTGATGGAGATGAAGGTCCAAACTGGTTCAAAGTAGATAGTGGTATAACAGCCCTCTGGTGTGTCCAAAATGAAGGCCTCCCTTCGTTGTATATTAGACAACTATATCATCAAAGGTTGTCTAATATACAGTGAAATGTGTCAATCAGGAGCATTTTTAACAAATGCGTCTCTGATGGGAACTGCACATAAACGCCCATGTTAAACTTTGACATGGGCTTCTATGCAGCCGTAAACAGCGAATCAGCTGAGGAGCTCCCCCGGAACCCACTGCTGATTGGTTGGGGGAGGACCCGGTGTGTGATGTCACTACCCAATCCCCCAGTTTGGGGGAGGAGCCCCAAGTGTTAAAACACTTGCAGCTCCTCCAGTTCGTTTTGGATACATGGACCAAAGAGGACGCAATCTATGCCAAATTGGATGGTGAGTATAATTTATTTCCGCAGGTACACCTATGGATTTTCAAAATACGGGGATCCCCTCCCCCGTATTTTAGGAACCAGGAATGGCTCAATGAGCATAGGGTGGTTACAGCTGGGTGGGGGAACCCCACACCATTTTTAAAATCATTTATTTATTCTGGCAGCTCCGTACAATGCTGGTGGCTCCTACATATTTGGCTGCCATCGTTCTGGCACTGAAATACGAATGGCTACGACATCGGACAATATGAATCTGGAGAATACACCAGCTTTGTAAATTTTCCATATTCTCCATTAGTATTGTCAGGCCGTACATGGGTGATCCCGTTCATACCAGTCCATACAGGGATTGTCTGAATACAGCCGTCCTTAGTAAATTTCTCCCTATGTCCCTATATGTGGCTTTGTCAACCTATACTGAAATATAAATAGGATATCATTGCCTTACAGAACAAAATTATTATAGGCCTTTACTAATGACAGTATGAGTGGCCAGTTCCCATTCTTGTCATATACAGTACTTCTTGTGCAATTTTGTGAGGAATCCCTGATCTGTTAGCAACAGATATTCCCACCTCAGACTTCACCTTCTAGGATCACTTAAGTGAGAGTCGCACAGTTTTTCAGTTACACACTGACAGCAGTCACTGAGGTCTATTCGGTACTTATGTAGTATCTGGGCGCCCGATTTAGAAATCGGGTCAGATCGGGCACATTGCATCGCATCGCATGCGACCAAATCGAATGCGATGCGATGGACCCGATTTTTCCATAGGATTCAATGTTAAAATGGTCTGAGTCCATTTTAACATAGAATTCAATGGGAAAAAGGGGTCCTTTTCATACCCCTACTATCCAAGTGGGCATGGAGTTGGATATAAACCTGTGGCGAGCGTAGCGAGCCACCGAGCCCGAAGCGGTATTCTGTGTCCCCTCGAGGGGCTCGCTATGCTCGCCACGCTTCGGGCTCGGTGGCTCGCTACGCTCGCCACAGGTTTATATCCAACTCCATGCCCACTTGGATAGTAGGGGTATGAAAAGGACCCCTTTTTCCCATTGAATTCCATGTTAAAATGGACTCAGTCCATTTTAACATTGAATCCTATGGAAAAATCGGGTCATCGCATCGCATGCGATATGGTCGTATGCGATGAGATGCGATATCGCATCGCATCTGATTGTATGCCTTAACTTAAGGCATACAATCAAAAAATCGGGCGCCCAGATACTACATAAGTACCGTCTATTCTGTCAGTCTCAAGTTCCCTGCGGCAAGAGTAAATGAGGTTGTATGGCATACTTACAGTACTGTACCACCAGACTCACAGATGTTTGCTTGCAGCTTCAAACCTCAAAGCATGAGGGACACAATGCTTTGTTTCTGGGCTTTTCTCTTAACCCTTTGAGTGCCGTCATTGCTGTGAGATGTGCAAAAGATCCAATTTTGGATGCAATGTTTAACACTACTTCAATTAGTTGACTTCAGATAATTTGGCAGCAATAACTAAAGTGGTTTATATTTTAGCAGATATTTTGCACATCTCTCACAGCAACGTCGGCACTCAAAGGGTTAATTTATGATTGCCATCACCTGTTTTAAACAGCTAAATTAATCAGAAAGGTGTTTTAACACAGGTGATGGCAATCCTAAATTAAGAAGGAAGTCCAGGAAAAGAGCATTGTGTCTCCCCTGGAAAGGGTGATGGTGGGAGGTGGTATGTAGCTTCAAAGAACCACGTCCATCTGGGAGCCCAGGAAGAAAGCAAATCATGAGCATGTTGTGGAGCCATTGCAAGTCAATTTGCTATATTCCTGGGTAATAGTTCTCCCCATCAGTTACAATTATTACCTTAGTGACTAAGACAAAAGATATCATCAAGAAAAACATAACAGCTGTGCAGAGGACTAATGGAGACATATACAATAAAATATTACCTTTAGAAGTCTTTATTTAGACTATTATTATTTAGTTACAAAGAAGTAATCGAATATCAAGACATACAGTATTTTTAAGGTTGAATTGGATTTATGAAAATAATACCGACTTAATCCTTTTTGCAATTTTGGTACTCTTTACCTAGCACGGCGCCCACGATTTTGATCGTGGGCATCGCAGGTAAAAAAATCGCGGGCATCGCGGCCATTGAATGCACTAAAAATTGGGTGCGACGCGACCGACTCGATACCCGCGATTTCCCATAGGGAACAATGTTAAATGTCTCAATTGACCCGATTTTCCTGTTCAATGCCTCAATTGACCCGATTTTTCCATAGGAAAGAATGTTAAATGGCCCACAGAGGCCAAATAGGCACCCTGAAGTGTGAAATGGCCCCCACAATTGTTAACGCCACCCCACGATCAACGTGAACCCGAAGCGTGGCGAGCGCAGCGAGCCCGCGAGGGGCGGCGGTACGCGTCCTACGACCTTTTCATACCCCCACTATCCATGTCGGCGTGGAGTTGAGAAAAGAATAGTGTGGCGAGCGCAGCGAGCCCCGTGAGGGGACGCGGATACCGTCACAGGTAAACGCGTCCCTTCGCGGGCTTCACAGGTATCTGCGTCTGCTCGCCACGCTTCGGGCTCGGTGGCTCGCTGCACTCGCCACACTATTCTATTCTCAACTCCACGCCTACGTGGATAGTGGGGGTATGAAAAGGTCGTAGGACGTGTACCGCCGCCCCTCGCGGGCTCGCTCCGCTCGCCACGCTTCGGGTTCACGTTGATCGTGGGGTGGCGTTAACAATTGTGGGGGCCATTTCACACTTCAGGGTGCCTATTTGGCCTCTGTGGGCCATTTAACATTGTTTCCTATGGAAAAATCGGGTCAATTGAGGCATTGAACAGGAAAATCGGGTCAATTGAGACATTTAACATTGTTCCCTATGGGAAATCGCGGGCATCGCGTCGGTCGAGTTGCACCCGATTTTTTAGTGCATTCAATGCCCGCGATGGCCGCGATGGGCGCCGTGATAAGTAAAGAGTACCGCAATTTTTTTTAAAGTTTTTACAAAAGATCAACAATCTATAACATCTCTTATATATTTGGCTACATATGTCACTCAAAGTTTGTGAGTGTGTCTGTAACACTGGGTGGAGCCTCTGACTCACATGACAGAGAACCAGCCCAGTGAGCCCACAGTGCCAGACACCCTCTGCCTCCCCATGTTGCCCAGGAACCTACTCCACAGCCACCAGGTGAGCGCCCCACGCCGCCCCCCTCCCGCGATTCACAACAAACCCCCTCCACCACCCCCCCTCCCGCGGTTCGCGCCGCCCCCCACCCCCGCGACCCCCCTCCTGCGATTCGCGGCACCCACCCCCCCCCCACGACCCCCCCTCCCGGAATTCCCAGCACCCCCCCGCGACCCCTCCTCCAGAGGTTCGCGGACACCCCCCACCCCACCCATAGCCCAGCCTCCTGCTCTCATGCACCCTAACTCCCACCCAGTAGGAGGAGACACTGACTCAGGGCCACCATCCTGTACTCCTGTACTGCCACGCTGGACCCTCACCCACTGGCAGAATCTGCACAGTGTCCCCCACCCTCCTCTTTAGTCCCCCTTATGCCCACACACCCCTATCACTACCCAGCTTCCTGCTCTCCTGTGTCGTGAGGGGGGAGCCGCTGACTCAAAAACACCCTACTGTACTATTGCACACACACACACCTAAACAACACGCACACACAGCCCCCCCCCCCCACACCCACAAATGTCACTGTACCATCCACACTATCAATGTACATCTTACTCTGTAACCGCTTTTTAATTAAACAAAACAATGCACACCCCCTTCCAAATCATATGCTCTCTGTTTAACACATTTCATCTATAACTCAAGTTGCAATACAGGCCATCTTTCATAAATTCTAACCATATTTCTCATATACAAACGTTCACAAATTAAGGGGGCGCAGCCCCTTACGACGGTGTAAAGAGCGCCCGTAGGGTGCGATGAACACCTAGTGTTATTATAATTAACATAAATGAAATAAAAAAAATGTATGGCTTAAAAGAGTGACAGGTCTATTTAAACTCACTGGGGGAATTTACAAAGATGGGAGTTCTATTTCAGATGGGCTGTTGCTTTGGGCAACCAACTAGATTCTATCTATTATCTTCCAAAATGTGCTAAATAAATAAGAAGTAGATTCTGATTGGTGGCCCATAGCAACATCACATGTGAAATACAACTCCCATCTTATTAAATTTCATCCACTGTTTCAAGTAGCGTTAAGGGATGTTGGGGTAAAAATGTCCCTGCAAATGGTAAAACTGAAATATGTCAAAGGAGTATTGCTCTTCTGGGTTCTCATTCACATACTGTGTGACGGTGGAGCAAATGTGCAGTTTAGGATGCTGAAGTGCCCTATCATGCCAAACATATCAACTAAAATGGCTAATGCCATCTGATGATGGTGTTAGCCAGAATGTCAAGTGGTCCTGTGCAAGTGGGTGACTCATTTTCCTCGTCAACCTAATTACCCCCCTCTCCTCCCCCATTAGGTAGAGCCAGGACCAGTGGTAGGGTTTTAGCACTCCTGCAAACTATAATGTTTTTCTGAAAGATTTACAGTGCAGGACCAAAGTGGAGGTTGAACTAGCTGTACCTCATCATTACAGGTGGTGAAACTCATTTCCACCCCGTTTCCCCCCACTTTAACCCCTGATGTTAGATACCGAAGCCACATTCTGTTTGAAATGTGGTAAAATGAACATGACGTTAGTTCATGGGACTGTTCTATCCAGTGTTAGTTAGCTGAATGCAGGGGATAGCTTTGTAAGCAATGTCAAGCCATTAATGCAACAAAGAGCAAGATTATCACCACACCAGTTGCTGACAGTAATAGTGCTACATAATGCCCATACTAGTTGGCGACAGTAATAGCGCTGTGTAATGCCCACGCCAGTTGCCGACAGTATCAGCGCTGCATAACGCCCATGCCAGTTGCCAACAGTAGTTGTGCTGCGTAACACCTGCTCCATTTTCCAACAGTAGTAATGCTGCGTAACGCCCACGCCAGTGTCTGCCAGCTCATCCTATACTCCTTTCTTTCATCAGCCCTGCTCCCATGTAGCTCCGCCCCCTCATCCCGTTTAGCTCCACCCCATGTAGCCTCGCCCTTGTTCCCATGTAGCTCTGCCCCTTTATAGTCCCTACAGCCACTGAGGTACTGTAGTCACATAAGGTTGGGAGGAGCCGGAAAGGGAGCTTCATCATGCTGCCGGCGCCTGTCTGTCTGCTAAGCAATGTGACAGGCAGTGGCAGCCACAAGAGATATAAGAGATACTTACAAATTTAAAAAGCTACTGAACCTACTAAATATTAGCGTGAGGCACGGACCTAGGGGTGGCACATATTACAGATATAATATATACAGATAAATATGTCCCCCTGTAAAATTAGCCAGCAGGGCTGATTTTACAGGGGGGCAAGCTATGCAACTGCACAGAGTGCCACACAGCTCGTCCTACAGTGGGGACCCCAGCAGCAGCATCCCGCCGGTCTACAGCACCTTGGCATCTCAGCAGCCCCACAGCCGAATTCTATTAGTAATCACTGTTGTTGCAGCTCCACGGCCTCTCAGCACTGTCAGCAGCCCAGTGTCTAGCACCCAGGCTAATAGTAATCACTGCAGCAGCCGCAGTATGGCACATGGTGGCAGTGATTAAATATACAAAGAACTGCTGAGCTTTATGAGATACTGTACAGTATACTTTCCTACCTGACCCTATCCATGAGGGAGAAAATACTCTGCTCCTGGACTTTCCTTGTAATGTATGATTGCCATCACCTGTGATGAAACACCTTTACCTAGCTCCCCACAGGTGATGGCAATCATACATTACCAGGGAAGACCAGAAATAGAGCATTTTCTCCCGCATGGAGAGGGTCAGGTAGGCAAGTATGGGATACAGTGTCCATGAAACGCATGCAATCTTTATTGATATTTGTGTTGTCTACACTTCTCAGAGTTGACCAGTGTGTGGTGTCACGTGACCGCAGCCAGAAGGAGACTTGAAGCACACGCCACACTAATAATAAATATTTAACAACCCAGCCTCCCATGCGATCATGTGATCGTCATGCGGCGACTTCCGGAGGTCACATGGGGTCCATTGCTGTTTCTTATAGGCTAGTAACCACTGTTTATCAAGAACCATGACAACTAAACCATATAACCAGGAAATACCTGTACATAGCAGCTGATTTCTAGCCAATCAGCACACTTTACCTTTTATCAGAAGAAATGTTTGTTTTATAAGGTACTTGTTTCCTAGCACGGCGCCCGTCGGGTTGATCGCATGCCTTAAGTTTAAGGTACTTAATGCATGCGGTCAACCCGATGGACTCGATTTTATGTCAATCACCAGTGTATTTGCCAGTGAAAGACAAAATCACGTTGATCAGGTCCATTGCGGGCCATTATAATGGGCCGCGAAGCGACCGACGCGATCAACGCGATTTTCCCATAGAGAATAATGTTAAATTATTTTTAAAGTTAAAATCGGGTTGATCAACCCGATTTTACATAGGGAACAATGGGAAATGGGCCAATATGGGCAAATTCTCATTGTATAGGGTTAGAAAGTATAGTTAATGTCCCCCCATTGTTAACGCCACCCCACTATTGATGCCAACCCGAAGCGTGGCGAGCGCAGCGAGCCCACGAGGGGCGGCGGTACGCGTCCTCCGACCTTTTCATACCCCCATAGTGTGGCGAGAGCAGCGAGTCACTGAGCCGGAAGCGTGGCGAGTGCAGTGAGCCCCGCAAGGGGACGCGTATACCTGTTAAGTTATGCCCGTCCCCTTGCGGGGCTCACTGCGCTCGCCACGCTTCGGGCACAGTGGCTCACTGCGCTCGCCACACTATATAGAATCAACTCCACGCCGACATGGATAGTGGGGGTATGAAAAGGTCGGAGGACGCGTACCGCCGCCCCACGCGGGCTCGCTGTGCTCGCCACGCTTCGGGTTGGCGTCAATAGTGGGGTGGCCATTTCAACCATATGGGGGGGTTTGCTATTAAAATGGGGGGATTGGGGCCTTTTTACATTGAAATCAATGTAAAATCGGGTCTCAGGGACCATTTTACATTGATTCCAATGTAAAAATCGTGTCGATCGCGTCGGTCGCATCACATGCGATTTGGTTGGCATGCGATTCGATCGACGCGATTTTTCAAAACAATCAAAATCGGTGGAGCCCTGCTAGGAAACAAGTACCTTTTATAAATATTCGGGTTTTAATTATGATCATATTATTAGAATATGTTTTTATACCAATGAGGTGATTAAAACTACACAGGTTTACCGATTCTCTTACTTAGCTAGAGGTAAATAAGACATCACTGGGCTCTCATGTTTATACCTTTGATAAAGCTGTACCTGGTTACAGTGAAATGCGTTAGAAGCTAAGAGACCTTTCATCCACCCCTCGAAACCTATGCACGATTGTACCAACATTGGATCCGGACCAGCCGCCAACTTTTGGGAACTTTCCACAGCTGCTAACATCACAACAAGACTCCCTCTCTCCCACTACCACCACTAAGGAGGATACTGCTGCTGTGCATTCCAAAGCCGAAATAATTCCCCAAGTGGACACTTTGTGGTAACTATATTTCATTCAACTACAGGGAGATAAAAGGTAGACTGTGCGCAATACATGTGCATATTTCCCTTCTCCCCCCTTTATCATGACGGTATATATAGGGATGGATCCCATTGAACTTTTCAGCCCACATCATTTGTCATAGGTGCTTATGGTTTTAATTGTGATATTATTTATTTGTTTTTTTATGTGCATTATTAAATGTCATTCAATTACCTATTTAGCTACCTGACTTTGCTGGCATGCAGGTCAGTTTACATGAGGGGGGATCATTAAATATATTTTAAAGGGTGGGAGTGGGAAAAGCTAAATATACATATAGATCAGGGGTGGGGAACCTTTTTTGTGCCAAGGGCCGTTTGTATGGGGAAAAAATCTGGTACTCTTTACCTAGCACGGCGCCCACGATTTTGATCGGTAAGGTAAAAAAATCGCGGGCATCGCGGGCATTGAATGCACTAAAAATCGGGTGCGACGCGATGCCCGCGATTTCCCATAGGGAACAATGTTAAATGTCTCAATTGACCCGATTTTTCCATAGGAAACAATGTTAAATGGCCCACAGAGGCCAAATAGCCACCCTGAAGTGTGAAATGCGCCCCCACAATTGTTAACGCCACCCCACGATCAACGTGAACCCGAAGCGTGGCGAGCGGCGGCGGTACGCGTCCTATGACCTTTTCATACCCCCACTATCCACGTCGGCGTGGAGTCGAGAATAGAATAGTGTGGCGAGCCACCGAGCCCGAAGCGTGGCGAGCGCAGCGCGCCCCGCGAGGGGACGCGGATACCTTCACAGGTAAACGCGCCCCTTCGCGGGCTTCACAGGTATCCGCGTCCCCTCGCGGGGCTCGCTGCGCTCGCCACGCTTCGGGCTCGGTGGCTCGCTGCGTTTGCCACACTATTCTATTCTCAACTCCATGCCGACGTGGATAGTGGGGGTATGAAAAGGTTGTAGGACGCGTACCGCTGCGCTCGCCACGCTTCGGGTTCACGTTGATCATGGGGTGGCGTTAACAATTGTGGGGGCCATTTCACACTTCAGGGTGCCTATTTGGCCTCTGTGGGCCATTTAACATTGTTTCCTATGGAAAAACCGGGTCAATTGAGGCATTGAACAGGAAAATCGGGTCAATTGAGACATTTAACATTGTTCCCTATGGGAAATCGCGGGCATCGCGTCGGTCGCGTCGCACCCGATTTTTTAGTGCATTCAATGCCCGCGATGGCCGCGATGGGCGCCGTTCTAAGTAAAGAGTACCAAAAATCCTTTGGGGGCCATATGTAAAGATTTCTCTTACAAATTCCCCTGCTGCAGCCGTCAAACGCTCTGGCTCTGCCGCTGAATAGGACTGACAGTCTCCAGCTCCTCTCGTGAGAGGAATCTCACGAGAACTACCGACCTCGCGAGAATTCCCCTGTACTTGACTCCTGGCAAAGCCACCAGGCGGGTTGGCGGGCCACTCAGACCGGCTACGGGCCTGAGGTTCTCCACTCCTGATATAGATAGAGGGTGGGGGATGAGGGGGGGGGGGTGTTATTAAATATTTACTGAAATACCCAAAAGGAGCTTTACAAATAGGGTAAAAATATATATTAGATTGACTTTCCCTTATTCAAATATCCATTATCCAAATTGTTCCAAAAACCATAGTTTCTAGAATGTACTCTTTTTTTTGTTGTTGCTAAAAACCTACTGGGGACATATTATGTAACTGGCACTACTGAGGACATGATATGTAACTGACACTACTGAGGACATGATATGTAACTGGCACTACTGAGGACATGATATGTAACTGGCACTACTGAGGACATGATATGTAACTTGCAGTACTGGGGACACGATATGTAACTGGCGCTACTGGGGACATAATTTGTAACTGGCACTACTGAGAACATTGTATGTAACTGGCACTACTGAGGGCATAATATGTAACTGGCACTACTGAGGACATGGTATGTAACTGGCACTACTGAGGACATAATATGTAACTGGCACTACTGAGGACATGATATGTAACTTGCAGTACTGGGGACACGATATGTAACTGGCACTACTGGGGACATGATATGTAACTGGCACTACTGAGGACATAATATGTAACTGGCACTACTGAGGACATGGTATGTAACTGGCACTACTGGGGACATGATATGTAACTGGCACTACTGAGGACATGATATGTAGCTTGCAGTACTGGGGACACGATATGTAACTGGCGCTACTGGGGACATGATATGTAACTGGCACTACTGAGGACATAATATGTAACTGGCACTACTGAGGACATGGTATGTAACTGGCACTACTGAGGGCATAATATGTAACTGGCACTACTGAGGACATGGTATGTAACTGGCACTACTGAGGACATAATATGTAACTGGCACTACTGAGGACACGATATGTAACTTGCAGTACTGGGGACACAATATGTAACTGGCACTACTGGGGACATGATATGTAACTGGCACTACTGAGGACATAATATGTAACTGGCACTACTGAGGACATGGTATGTAACTGGCACTACTGAGGACATAATATGTAACTGGCACTACTGAGGACATGATATGTAACTTGCAGTACTGGGGACACGATATGTAACTGTCACTACTGGGGACACGATATGTAACTGGCACTACTGAGGACATAATATGTAACTGGCACTACTGAGGACATAATATGTAACTGGCACTACTGAGGACATGGTATGTAACTGGCACTACTGATGACATAATATGTAACTGGCACTACTGTGGACATGATATGTAACTGGCACTACTGAGGACATGGTATGTAACTGGCACTACTGATGACATAATATGTAACTGGCACTACTGTGGACATGATATGTAACTGGCACTACTGAGGACATGATATGTAACTTGCAGTACTGGGGACACGATATGTATCTGGCACTACTGGGGACACGATATGTAACTGGCACTACTGAGGACATAATATGTAACTGGCACTACTGAGGACATAATATGTAACTGGCACTACTGAGGACATGGTATGTAACTGGCACTACTGAGGACATAATATGTAACTGGCAATACTGTGGACATGATATGTAACTGGCACTACTGAGGACATGGTATGTAACTGGCACTACTGAGGACATGATATGTAACTGGCACTAAATATGGGTAAGACAATGATTACTTGGCATTTAAAGATAGTACTCAAACTTTGTTTCATGCTTTAAAACCTTTATTTGCACAAACAAAATATATATTTGTGTGCATTACACGTGTTTTCTGTGTTTGTACAACATAAATGTAAGATACCGCATTGAAATATAAAAATATTCTGAAATATGGAATAATCCGTTATCCATTTGTAATAAGACATGTAGCTACTATGCTATGTGACTGGGAACTATTACTATGCTTTCTGAGCCATTTAAGGCTTGGCAGAGGCTGACTGCAGTGTCCTTCACTAGGGCGATAGCTTTGTGTAGACAAACATATCTTTTCATAATTACATCTTAATGATAAATATGCTTGCATTGATACATTTTTCATGTATACTTGTGAGAGTTATCAGTTGCATTTTATGTTTTTAACATCAAACAGAAGTCAGAGATCTTGTCAGAAATCATAATAGATAATATGTTATCATATTACATTAAACAGATTAATTATGATTCAGCACACAAGCAAAACTGTTTTCATTCAGCTGCAGAGCGTATTGCGACTGATGCAGTTGGCTACAACTGGACCATAAATCTCTGGAGCACGTAACGCTTATTACATACTGTACTGTACATTTCCAGGAGATTAGTAACAGCTATGCCATGGAACCAACAAGGCAAAAGCACGTTAATATAGGAGGGGGCCTGTGTGCAGGCTCTTATTAGGCCCCCTCCTCTCCACCTAAAAAATGTCTAGGTTGGTAAAGATTGGTGCACCGCACACATTTCACCCATTCAGGGCCGGATTAAAGTCTGTGGGGGCCCTGGACAACTAAATAGCCGCCCCACCCCCTTGAAAAAACAGGAGCACGTCTACCCAAAGATCTGGACCTTTTAAAAACACCAGGACTTCTCCCTGAGCAAGGGAAATATTCTGTGACTATGGACAATTTTATTGGGTACTATCGGGCCCCTCCACGTTCTTACATACACCCAGACTACTCCTATAGTAGTAAATAATACCATACCTGCCTACTTTTGAAAACTAGTTTCATGGAGATTATAGTTAGTATTAGAATTTTGCAAAGCACCCCATTGAGGGGGCGTGTCTAGTTCCATATATAGAGAGATTGTGAAAAGAGATTGTGAACGTGCCACCCAGAAGCGTGGGTGTGTACTGCTACATCTGAGAGGAATCTTTTAAAATTACTTATATCCAAATGTAGAAGAGCCCCAAAGCTGTTAGTAAGACATACTATACTTGCTGAAGTGCTGGGAAATGGTGCTGATGATTCAATGTACAGTAAATGTATCCGTCTCCTATTCCTTTTCCCAAAAAAATTTAACAGTGTAATGTGGGCTAGGTGAAAAGAGCGATATTGCTAGAATAATGAGGGAGATTGCTGCTATTTGAGGGAGTCTCTTGCAGAATGCAGGAGGGTAGGTAACTATGCATAATACATGATGGAGTACATCATTTTCATTGGCATATGCAACATTTGTGTAATCTTAATACTTCTTCCTTACTGTATATCTGTTGTTCTATTCTCTTCCTGCAGTTCCCCACTGCATGATGCACTTCCATGGAGTGCTCATGCATGCACACTGTAACCTACTGTATGTAGTGTTTTTGTGGATTAATAGAGCGCTAGAAAAAAATCAAAGGGAACGAGTGACACCTGTAAAATAAAATAATTAGTTAAAATGTTAAACTCCTTTGTGGAGAATTTGTTTAAGAGAGATGGCCGTGCTGTCCCTACTTCACCCTAACCTTGAGAGGCAGCGGTATTCCTCAGCAGCGCGCTGTCCACTTGCAGACGGAGCTCTCTGTTTGGCTTCAGACCCGGGATGCAGCTTGGTGATGTCAGCGCTGGCGTGCGGGTTGCTTTGGGCGGCAGCAGGGTGGCTTGTTCTCTCCTTTTGTGGCCAACGCGTTTCATGCCTCGGCGGGCACTTTGTCAAGGATGTTTTCCTTAAAACAAGAAGCTTTATTTATATTTATCCTCAATGGCTGTCCGGACTGTCACCGGATACCTGGGCAAGGGGGTTCCAGGCAGGGGGTCCCGGTGGCAGCTGGGTGCTGCAGTCAGTGGTGCGGTCCCTGTGCTACTAGTTCCCATCTGCCACCGGGACTCTGCCGCTGACTTTCCTTCCGCTGCATTGACCCCGCCGCTAACTTACCATCCGCTGCAGGGACCCTGCCACTGACTGCAGTGCCCAGCTGCCGCAGGGACCTCCTGCCCGCCCCGTGCTGCCCAACCCCACTGCCTGCCACCCACCTGCAACCGATGCAGCATTGCCGGTGTGGGGGTACCTGATGTATACATATAATATATAGATAGATAGAGATAAATATATATAGGGGGGGAGAGACGTGTCTCCCGCGATGGAGATGGGGGGCGGGCGTTCGATTGCTATTCAGAAGATTTGCCTTGGGTGCTGAGATGGCTCGCACCAGCACTGTGTACAGTATATATACAGTTGTGTTCTTAAGTTTACATACCCTAGCAGAATTTGTGATTTTCTGGCCATGTGTCAGAGAATATGAATGATAACTCACAAACTTTTCTTTTACTCATGGTTAGTGGTTGGGTGAAGCCATTTACTGTCAAACAATTGTGTTTACTCTTTTTAAATCATAATGACAACAGAAACTACCCAAATGACCCTGATCAAAAGTTTACATACCCTGGAGATTTTGGCCTGATAACATGCACACAGGTTGGCACAAATGGGTTTGAATGGCTACCAAAGGTAACCCTCCTCACCTGTGATCTGTTTGCTTGTAATCAGTGCGTGTATGTAAAAGGTCAGTGAGTTTCTGGACTCCTGAAAGACCCTTGCATCTTTCATCCAGTGCTGTACTGACGTGTCTGGATTCTGAGTCATGGGGAAAGCAAAAGAATTGTTAAAGGATCTGCGGAAAAAGGTAATTGAACTGTATAAAACAGGAAAGGGATATAAAAAGATATCCAAGCAATTAAGAATGCCAATGAGAAGTGTTCAAACTCTAATTAAGAAGTGGAAAATGGGTTTAGGGGCTCCAGGTATGCCTAAGTTGGGGGTAGGTTATACAGGGCGGTTTTTTTGGGGGGGTAGGTTTATTTTGGGATTTCACTTTTTGTTTTTGGGTAGTTAGGCATATATTTTCTATTTTAAGCTAATTTGGTCACTGCAAAATATACTATAAACAATTCCTATTAAATGGGAACATACTAGTCACCTTAGTTTTCAATTAATACTCCACTATACATCCTATATTGCTTTTGATTGGTCATGCCCGAATAGCGCTTTCGGGAAATCAACCACCATAGCTGTTTTCTGGAGATATCCTGTGTCCTTGTGTTATATAAACCCTGCTCATCTACATATGACCATATATTCGGCTATATTTACTCCTGGCTGCTTTGCAATATTACATTGTTGTCCAAATTGCCTACTTATGTATATGGGGTGTTTGTTGTTTATGTATATTGCAAAAATTTCAATAAAAATGATTGAATATAAAAAGAAGTGGAAAATAAGGTATTCTGTGGAAACCAAATCACGGTCAGGTAGACCAACAAAAATTTCAGCCACAAGTGCCAGGGAAATTGTTTGGGATGCAAAGAAATAGCCACAAATAACTTCAGCTAAAATATAGGACTCTGAAAAAAAGTGGTGTGGTTGTTTGGGATGCACAATAAGGAGGCATTTGAAAAAAATTGGTCTGAGTCGCCAGAAGAAAGCCATTACTACACAAATGCCAAAAATCATCCCGCTTACAATACTCCAAACAGGGCATTACTACTTTGATTGAGCAGCTCTCACCACTGTTAATACTCCAAACACCACAGAGACAAGCCCCAAAACTTCTGGAACAAAGTCATTTGGGGTGATGAGACCAAAATTGAACCATACAGTAAATGTGACATTTTGAGAAGAGTCAACCAGGCCTATGATGAAAGGTACACCATTCTACTGTGAAACACGGAGGTGGATCGCTGATGTTTTGGGGATGCGTGAGCTACAAAGGCACTGAAAACTTAGTTAAAATTTATGGCAAGATAAATGCAGCATGTTATCAGAAAATACTGGAGGAAAATGTGCACTCATCAGCCCAGAAGCTGCGCATGGGACGTACTTGAAAGTTCCAACATGACAATGATCCAAAACACAAGGCCAAGTCTACCTGTTATTGGCTACAGCAGAATAAAGTGAAGGTTCTTGAGTGGCCATCTCAGTATCCTGACCTCAATATCATTGAGCCACTCTGGGGAGATCTCAAACGTGCAGTTCATGCAAGACAGCCCAAGAATTTACAGGAACTGGAGGCTTTTTGCCAAGAAGAATGGGCAGCTTTACTATCTGAGAAAATAAAGAGCCTCACCCACAACTACCACAAAAGACTTCAAGCTGTCATTGATGATAACGGGGGCAATACACGGTATTAAGAAATGGGGTATGTAAACTTTTGATCAGGGTCATTTAGGTAGTTTCTGTTGTCATTATGATTTATATTCATATTGGCAATAAATGGCTCCATCCAACCAATAACCATGAGTGAAAGAAAAGTTTGTGAGTTATCATTCATATTCTCTGACAAATGGCCAGAAAATCACAAATTCTGCTAGGGTATGTAAACGTATGAACACAACTGTATACGTATATACAAACACTCACAAATAAGTGACAGCAATACATGGTGCTTTTGGAAAGTTGCTTTTGGAAACACTGTTTTTTTTTGTGTGGGGGGGGGGGGGGGCGGGGGGTCTGCATACAGTGCAGCCCAGAACTCAATACAGGAGAGCATTAACCCTTAACTGGTACATGCTGGCCCACAGTGCTGTTCAAAGCTCCCAGAACTCCAGGGTGGATTTAGGTATATTGAGCCACCTCTAGGAACATTATTGGCTGCCTCTCCCCATCATGTCACTACCCCGTTCATTTCTAGGCCAGTCCAGATGCCTCACGACTACCAAAGCAGCCCCAACCTCAGCCAACTTTCACCTCCATTACCACAATTTGCTGCCAAAAAATTCTAAAACGAAAAAAGTTGTAATGACAAAACAAAAGAATCACCTGACCTCATCAGCAAGTGCCTAGGGGGAAATCCACCACTACTCCCAATAGTAGCACAGGGCAGCACTAACTCTTGATTAGTGAGCACTGATTGCCGCAAAAGTTTTTCGTGTGTGCCACTATTACTATAAAATATATATATATATATATATAGCGTGTGTGGGCGGCAGCACTCGAACAAATGACAGGACAGCAGGTAAGTATACCGACGTTTCGGGACGGTGTTGTCCCTTTATCAAGGTGCTGGTGAATAACAAAAAACATATAATAATAACTCACCTAAATACCCCTGGAACCGTTCATGCCGCCCGGCGTGGCGCTGATGGGCTGCGTGTCAATGACGTCATCTCAGTCAGACGCGACGCAGGGACGCACGGAGGGAATCACGTGAACTAAAGCAAACCAATGACAGACATGTTAAAAGTTACCTTGGCAACGCGTTACAAACAAAATACATATACAGCTTAAAAGCATTAACCCAGTGAAAAGTTACAGCAATCAAGCAGATCTGGCAAGAAAAGTGCATATCATAGTGCAGTTTAAACAAAGCTGTGAAACAGCATCTGCCGAGCGCTAGGCTCAATATGGGCAGAATAATACAATGTAAATACATAACGAATACATTCAAAAAACCTGTATGGCACAATATATAATATCACTGCATGCATATTACAGAATTTATAAGAAATGGGAAAATCCCAGATTCTCATTTAAACCCCGGGGTGACAAAGTGTCGAGGCAGAAGATCCACCTACTCTCCAAGCGTACAAGCATCGATGATCGGTCACCACCCCTAGATAGAGGTGGGACATGATCAATGATCCTGTATCGTAGGGAGGTCAGCGGATGCCTCGCCTCGACAAAATGCCTGGCCACAGGGAAATCACTGTGGCCTGCAGCTAGGCCGATCTTAATATTGGACCGATGTGCCGCTGCTCTCTCTTTGAAAGCACGATCGGTTTTTCCAATATAATGCCGTCCACAGGGACAGCTGATCATGTATACAACATATTTTGTGTTGCAACTGACCCTGTGTTTAATCCTGTATTTTTTGCCTGAGAATGGGTGGCAAAATGTGTCTCCCTGCACTAGGTAGCTGCATGTGGTGCAACCGGAGCTACGGAAGCACCCTAGCTTAGGTGTCCCCAAAAAGGTGGATTGTTTCAGAGGTGGAAATCTGATATCATTTTTGACCAAATGGTCCTTAAGGTTCTTACCCCTTTTGTAAGCGCACATAATTGATTTGTCATGTAATGATGGCAGTTGGGGGTCAGAGGTTAAAATGGGCCAATATTTGCGGGTGATCTTACTCAATTGTGGGCTTTTGTTGTGAAAGGAATTCACCCAAATCAACCTGTTACTGGTCTTGTTAGTATTAACAGGATTTAATGCTTCTTCCCGGCTCATATTCAGGACTTTGTCCCTAGCTTTAAGGAGCTCTGTATGGTTATATCCTCTGACTTGGAATTTACTGACCATATTGTCAAGCGATGTTACTAAATCTGTGCGGTCACTGGATATCCTAAGAACCCTCAACATCTGCGAAAAGGGAAGGCCCTTTTTGAGGGGAAGGGGATGATGGCTGTTGGCAAGCAGAATGTTGTTTCTGTCAGTGCTTTTAGTGAACAATGAAGTCTTTAAGACCCCATTGTTCAATCTGATGTCAACATCTAGATATTGTACTTCATGATGATCCACATTAAACGTGAATTTGACCGGAGATGTGGTCTTGTTGTGGTCTTCAAGTAGTTTAGTAAGCTCATCAAGGGTACCCCCCCAAATGATCAACAAGTCATCTATATACCGAAGGTATAAGATGACATTGTTCCCAACTGTCAAATTATCGATAAACCAAGTTTTATCGATAGTATACATAAACGCATTGGCGAACGATGGGGCCACAGAGGACCCCATCGCACACCCTTTGCGCTGAAGATAATACCGCCCGTTGAACGTAAAGTAATTACGTGTCAACGTTAGGGACAGTAATTGCAGAAAAAATTGAATGGGGGGCCCTGTGTACGGGTTGTCGGATATTAATAAGGACACTGCATCAAGACCCTTATCATGCGGTATGCATGTATAGAGGCTGGACACATCAATAGTGCCCAGCACACAGTTGTCTGGCAAAGAATTCAACCCAGACAATTTATGAATGAGGTCATTGGTGTCTTTAAGGTATGAGTGCATACCTTGGACACAGGGCTGCAAAAAATGATCAAGGTAGATGGCAACAGCCTGGTACAACGACCCCCGGGCCGATATAATCGGTCTCCCGGGGGGGTTGACCAGGCTCTTGTGCACCTTGGGGAGCAGGTACAATAGTGGCACAATGGGAAATGATGTACTTAAGACTTCTCTTGCTTTAGTTCACGTGATTCCCTCCGTGCGTCCCTGCGTCGCGTCTGACTGAGATGACGTCATTGACACGCAGCCCATCAGCGCCACGCCGGGCGGCATGAACGGTTCCAGGGGTATTTAGGTGAGTTATTATTATATGTTTTTTGTTATTCACCAGCACCTTGATAAAGGGACAACACCGTCCCGAAACGTCGGTATACTTACCTGCTGTCCTGTCATTTGTTCGAGTGCCGCCGCCCACACACGCTATACTACTGGCTGCTTTTGCTACCCAGCACGGAGGGCACCGCATTATTTCTATGTCCCTCGGTGGGACTCAAACTGCAACAGATTGGGAGTGCCGTCTCAGGCCCATTTATATATATATATATATATATATAACTATAGTGATTTGCAGCAGTGTGTAAAAAAATCCAGGCTTAAACACAATGGCACTCTGCTACAAAAATGCTCAATAGATGCCATGCCACTGCGTTAATAATATAAGTGGTGTGCTTCACAGTGTGAAGTTGACATTTGTTAAGAATAAAACAAAAACATTTTAGCAATTTAGTTTTGTAAAAATAGTGTGTGTTCAGAGCCATGCAGGGGCACTGTGTTACAATAATGCTCAGTAGATGCCATCCCAGAGCATTAATATTATAACCAGTGTGCATCGTGGTGTGAAATTCTTTTCATTTGTTACAAAGCAGGATTTAATTTTTGTTTAATTTTTTTAAACGTGTGTGTGTGTGCACTGTGTTACAATAACTCAGTATTGTGCCATACAGTGAAATTTAATAGGACGAGAGATTCAGAAAGTGAGAGATTTGGTAAGAAATCTCCACTTTTTTTTAAAGCGGCATTTACACTGCAAAATCAAACTGGTTTTGCAGTGTAAATGATTGCCGCTTTAAAAGAAAACTGGAGATTTCTTACCAAATCTTTCAATTTTTGAATCTCTCATCCTATTAAATCTCACCCATAAATTTAACAAGTGCTCTGTCAGTTGCAGTGTCTAAAACTCAAAAAATGCATTTAAAAAAAAAAAACTTCTGTGTGTTTAGGACCAGACACTGTACTACTTTAACCAGGGCCGTCTTTTTGTATGGACTTAATGGGCACTTGCCCAGGGGCCCCAGGTGTCTATGCTGATAGCTGAGGATCCCCTTTTTCCAGGGATACCAGAATTTTGGAAATTGGTCCTAGGGAACTGGAGATATCCAAAATTCAAAGCAGCAGTCCACATATGACCTGTTAATTGCTATTTACAGTCATATTTCTCAGGTTCTCTCTGACTTAGAGTTTTTCTGAGAGTATATACCAATAGATGGGACTCTCCCCTTTCTGTCGACGCTAACGCCTTGTCTCTGTCATGCCCAGAACCAGAGATATCAGCCTTCGAGCAGCCGGTCCCTGCTCTAGCTCCAAACGTCTGGTGTACAGTTTTATATTTTTGTCAACGGATTGCTCTGGCTGGATCTGTGATCCCCAAGTCCCTAGCACCTCCTGAAAGGTGGGACTCTAGGTTTTTTATACTATTGAAGGCTAAGAAATCTATTTCCAGATAATGGCGATATCTGCAGTCGTACAGGCTGCACTTCCACCGGAAAATGACGAATATTAAGCCCACTCCATTATCCAAACCTCCCCTGCATATAATACACCCCCTACCTCCCTGGAAGCAGTGGCGTAGCCACGTTTTGGGCGCCCCCCCCCCCCGCCATTAGGGGGGGCGCCCCCCCTCGCCGCCTCCCCGCCAAGCACCCCTGCCCTGCTGCCCCGCCGCCTCGCCGCCTATGCAAACCCCCCCCCCCCCTAATCCCCCACAGCCTTACCTATCACGCTGGTCCCGGCGGCTCCGTTCTTCTGCTGAGGACCACCACAAAATGGCCGCCCCCATACAGCAGACAGTTTCAGAGAACTGTGTGCTATATGGGGGCCGCCATTTTGTGGTGGTCCTCAGCAGAAGAACGGAGCCACCGGGACCAGCAAGATAGGTAAGTCTGCAGGGTATTGGGGGGGGTGGGGTTAACTATAGCACCGGTGGCGGGGGCTGCGGTGCTATAGTTACGCCGCTGCCTGGAAGCCATTTACAAGGGACCCTTCATTCAGCTCAGTGTCAGTGTTCTCCCTCCCACCACCTGTGCAGTAAAGGAGTAATTAGCAGAAGTTACTGCTCCAGGTCCTACATGTTGAAGATAGAGCACCTCTTGCCACCCGTGGGACATCAAAGTTGCTGCTGATAGCACCCCCCACCCCTAATAGGGGAGAATGGGTAAGGGCCCCAGTGCATTGCTTTGCCCAGGGGCCCACACTGCTGTTAAGATGGCCCTGACTATAACACAGGTTCTCAAAGTCAGTCCTCAGGACCCCACACTGAATGCTTTCCAGGTCTCCCCACGGAATCAATTGAAATAATTAGCCACCTGTGGATCTTTTAAAATGTGTCAGTCAGTAATGAGTGCACCTGTCCTGAGGACCGAGTTTAAGAACCACTGTACTATAATGATCAGTAGGTAATGTGCCAATGCATTATTAATCATCAACTATAGTAGTGCAGGGGGAAATCTGTTAGCACATATAAACATGGGCATCACAGACGGTATAATGGTTTGCATTACTGCCTCACAGCGCTGAGGTCATGGGTTCGATTCCCACCATGGGCCTGTGCAGAGTTTGTATATTCTCCCTGTGTTTGCGTCGGTTTCCTCTGGGTACTCGTGTTTCATCCGGGTACTCCGGTTTTCTCCCTCCATCCAAAAATATACTGGTAGGTCAATTAACTTCCAACAAAATTAACCCTAGAATGTGTGTGTGTACATGTGGTAGGGAATATAGATTGTAAGCTCCACTGGGACAGGAACTGAGCTATGGAATATGTGTACGCTATATAAGAAACTGTTAATAAATAAATCTAGACATACATTTTATCATGTATCAGTACAGGTTGATTATCCCTCATCCAAAATGCTAGAGACCAGAAGAATTTTGGATAACAGATTTTTCCGTATTTTGGAATATTTTTATAATTGAAGGATGTATCTTGAGGTATATTGCATTTATGCTGTACAAACACATGAAATACACACAAATATATTTTATTTGTGCATGAAACAATGTTTTAAAACATGAAACATAGTTTGTGTACTATCTCAAATACTGAATTTGAATGCCAAGCAATCATGTCCTTGCACATATTTATAGCCAGTCACATGTTATTTCCCCAGTAGTGCCCGTTACAGATGCTTGGATAACGGATATTTGGATAAGGGATACTTAACCTGTATAAGGTTTCACACACTTTTAAGGACTCGCCAAGACTCCTGTGAAACTAGCAAAAGTGGTTGGGCTGAGCTGTCAGTCACTAGGTCCCATACCTAAAATGTGGTGATTTGTGGGTCTGTGGTTACGGGGTGGCATCATTTAGGCTGGTCTGATAAATCTTGTGGGAGTGTAGGCAAGTATGCATTACATTACATTGTTAAAATAATAGGGACATATATGCTACATGTCTACTCAACTTATAGTTTGTAGTATTCTGGGATGTGTGGCAGGTGTGTACAGTGGAAGAAACTGTGGGCAATTCTGACTAGCGCATATACACAGAGCCATCTAATTTCAGATGGATCTCTTGCTCCAATGATGTTGTCATAATTGAGTTTTTGGAACAGGCCAGAGTACTCAGCTGGATTGGGATCTAAGGTGGCTAAAAACTGGGAGGTTTATTGTAACTCCTGCTCATGGATATAGAACAGGTATAGGTGGTGTTTAGGTGCACTTGCGCGTTTTAAACTGGTAGGCAATATTTGGCTGCCGGCAACTGGAGGCACTGGTAGACAAGAACCAATGGTGCAAGATATCGGATTGAATCGTGTGGAGAGCTCTTATGGGGAGCTGTATAAAGGGGATCTGATCCTCTCACTAGTCTTTGATTCTCACTCTCCTCTCACCAGTGTGGTTTGTCTGTGATCCATTCTTTTCACCACATATTATGTGCCGGAATTAAGCAGAATTTGTCTTTTGCGAGGCAGTAACCATTTTGCTGCTGGTTATGTATGCATGCATAGATTTTCAAGTTGTTTCTTGTTTGATTGAACATCACTCCTGTTATTGTTATACAGTATGTTATTGTCTGATTGCATGTGTTGCTTTGGTATATGATCCCTGTCTTCATTGACATTATATATGAATAACATGCATTGTGTAATAAATAATAAAAAGTAATAATTTGTGGGATACAAGTTTGATTTCTATATTTAATCTGAGTGCATTTATCTTAGACCTGCTTCAATACCCATTGCCATAGGTTTATATACGCTATTATATCCTAGCTGAGCTGAGTAAGCTCAATCTACCCTCTCTCTTCAGACATTGTGATGCAATGTGAATAAGAGGCAGTGATTTGTGATGTACTGTAAATAAGGGGCACTACTGTGTGATACAATGTGAATAAGGGGCACTACTGGGTGATGTTAAGTGTGAGGTAATGTGAATAAGAGATAACACTGTTTGACACAATGTGAATAAGGGACACTACTGTGCTATGCAATGTGAATACATTTGCACTAATACATAGCATCATTTTAATTTGGGGTACTATTGTTTGGCCTTGCTCCTTCAATGCAAGACCACACACACTTTTGGCAGCACACCAATGGCCAAATATATTGGGTGGGCACCAGTGTTCTTTCTGTCACAGGCCGCCAACATGTCTAGTTGAAGCTCTGTTTCCTTATATACCCCAGAAGAGCAGGGATTGAATGCAGGTGTCAGCAGTCTTGTCTCCACATTACAGCACCAAGTGACTACCAGCAATTGGAGATGGAGGGAAAAACTCATAAGATACACATAGAGAAACTGGGGGGCACCTTGTGCAGTAGCAGGCTGTAAGGGACTGATAGAATCTATCACTGTGGATAACCAGCAAAGGGGTTAAAGTCTTGCTTTATTACCTACATCCTTAATTAACTACATATAACTGCAACATTTACCTCTAGAGATTTCAAGGCGTCTGTATCTGCTCTAAGCTGCAGAGCATTGCATCATTAACTCCTTACACGCTATAGACCACAATTACTGCTCCATTAATGGAAAACAGCACATGCTTGTTATATTCTCCACATCACCTATAAACAGTTTACAGTGTAGCCTTATTTACAATTTTATGTTTGCTAGCTATTCCCGCATTTATTCTTATATTTCGGGAAAGTGCATGTTTCAGTAGCCAGATCACACAGGTAGTAAAACACTTATCTGTAATTCTATGTCCCTAAAGACTAAGCCCTGCTTTCTTTTAAGGCATAGTGCCATAAAATAGTATTTACCAATTTAAAAAGCTGTTTTCGGCTTTAGCAGAGTTTATGCATTTCTAAATGTCATTATGAAATCAAAGACTTAAACAGTTTATAATGATTTGCCATCTTTTTTGTGCATAAAGCTTATTTTTCAGTATTATACTATAATAATATATACTGATTCAGACGCAAATGCACTCACAGCCACTGTGTGGAAATATGCAAATGTTGCAGCTACAGGGGTTTATGCAGGATTGTAGTAGGTAGTTTATTTTACAATAATAACCCCCAGACTATTCAGCTGCTGCGACAAACAACAAACAATACCCTGTCTCCCCAAACTGAGACAGAACACAGAACCCAAAAGCACCATCATACCGACAAACAGGGACGGATTGGGTTAGAAAACCAGCCCAGGAAATCTTTGCAAGCAGCCCTAATAGGGGGCGGGGTCTGCTGAGAGGCGGGGTCTGCTGAGAGGCAAACAGATTTTTGCCCGAGTTCGCATGGTCCTGCGCATGCGTATATGCAAAACAATGGTTCCCAGTGTGCGCTGGACCAAGTCAAACTGAATAAGGCCCCTAGTACAAGTATCACATACCAGAAGAGGGGGTTCAAACTAACACCAGTATCATAGCATAACAAATTGGTGTTGATAGCACCACGCTGGAGCGGTTACACTCTTTAAACAACCAGTAGTACAAATTGATCTTGCCTACGAAAATATGGTGACTCTGGGAGTTGTAGTTCCACAGACTCTATTATACAGGATTTGCGCACTATCATTCCTTTTTTCTCAATATATACAGTAAATATATATTTATATATAAATATACTGGAAAAATGACAGCAACGTTTTGGGGCCCAAACACCCCTTTGTCAAGGTGAAAAATGTGAATAAAAAACAATAGGTCTTACCTTAAGTAAGGTGTTCATTACCCCCTCTACCCTACCCGTTGTGGGCTGCCAGGGACACCGATGATGGTGGTGAATGGAAGCAGAACTGACGTCAGTCGGACCTTCTGGCCGAGTATCACTATCCGGCTGTATGTTGTCACAGTTACCAGCTGTCACCTGCGGCTCAATGGCTTCCGGGAAGTCCTTGCCTGTAGTGCGGGAGAGAGCGTTTACACTTATACATGCAAAACAGATAAATATAGTACATACATTTAAACACAAAATCTACAATTACTAAAACACACTTTGATAAGTAAATTACATAAAACAATGGTGAATGATAAAAAGGACAAGATTAGTATAATGAAAATTTTGTTTGGGACCCGCAGGTGCTGATACAAAAGAGTGTGGGAGTTGCTGTGTGCATTAAAAAGAATAAACTGGGTTCATAGAAAGATGAAAATAGGACTCCTATTGTGCTATTTGTAAAATAGGGTTTAGAATTACATTTGTGGGTACCAGCATCTAAGCTAAAAAGGATTTTTGATACTCTGCGCTGCTGAAATTAAATTTATATATATAGATCAGCTGATTAAGAATGAATCTGGACAAACTGTAGAGATTTTATAGTAATTTTATAACTTTAAAACATGTATCACATAAATGTAATTTCCATACAAACAGTACAAATAAAATCAAGAAATAAACCTAAAATATAACCGGTTAATACGAAGTAGCACTTACAGTAGTAGTGGGGTACCTCCAGATCTCTCATTGGTAATTGAAATAGGTATTATATTTGAACATTTTCAGCAGTCCAAGAAATAACAAATGGTGTCCGCTACCTGCAGGGATAATGTGCCGATGTGGGTAAAACAGCCAGTCCTTTTAGTATGTATACTGACACGCACAAGTTGTTAGGTAGGCAAAGAGTCTTTCCCAGGAGGGCAGAGATAATTGTATGCTTAAACCCATATGGAAGCCCACAGTGAGTGTATCAGTTCAATGATTGCTCACCAACAGGCGTGCGGGCTCCAGGCGCTGTTAAATACACTGCGCTGTCCAGTAGCTGATTGGCATTAGGAGTAAGGAAGCCGGTAACTGTATATGCCGGGTGAGTCCAGAGTGCACCGCCGCACTCTACGGACAGATGTATCGGCTGTGCTGCTGGTGCCTTAGCTGGAAGATTGGTGGGCACAATCAATGTAGCTTGTAGCTTGTAGAGACCAAGTGGAGTGCTCTGGGGATCCCACAGGAAATTAGATGACGTCAACGCGTTTCGTAACCACTGACTGGAAACTTTTTCAAGACAGAAAAAGTTTTGAGTCCTGAAAAAGTTTCCAGTCAGTGGTTACGAAACACGTTAACATCATCTAATTTCCTGTGGGATCCCCAGAGCACTCCACTTGGTCTCTACAAGCTACATTGATTGTGCGGCGGTGCACTCCGGACTCACCAGGCATTTACCAATTGAATCCCAGCAGCGCAGAGTATCAAAAATCCTTTTTTGTCTTTTCTTGTTTGTGAGTTCAGGTATACTCACAAGATACCTGCAGCAGCCGAAGTATTTATATATTATCTGGAGAAAAAAGCGCCAGGATCCTTGTAGTTGGGTTAAAGCTTGTCAACTTAACCCCAACTGCAAAACCACATATTCCTCTAAACCAGCATCTAAGCTAGTATATAGCAGGGCCTCACTCCATACATATTTTAAAGAGTTGGAATCATTTGGTCTACAACATGATGGTCGACAGTCATTATTTCGAAACCATTAGGTCGACATGGGAAAAGGTCGACATGGGTCTAGGTCGACATGGGAAAAGGTTGACTCTAGGTCAAAAGGTCATTAGTTCGACAGGTCATTAGTTTGACGGGTCATTAGTTCAACAATGTCTAGGTCTAGAGTCAAAAGGTCGAAACCATTAGGTCGACATGGGAAAAGGTCGACATGGGTCTAGGTCGACATGGGAAAAGGTCGACGCTAGGTCAAAAGGTCATTAGTTCGACAGGTCATTAGTTCGACGGGTCATTAGTTCAACAATGTCTAGGTCTAGAGTCAAAAGGTCGACATGTGGTTTTTCACAGGTTTTTTACCTGAATGTCAACACAGACGACATGGACACAGTTTAAAGTGCACCGTATCCCCTTGCATCGCTCACTATGCGTCAGGCATGGTGCCTCGCTACACTCGGCACACTATTTTATTCTCCCACCACTCCCTAGTGGATGGTAGGGCATGAAATACCGCCTGTTGGCACAAGTCGGTTCAAAAAACAGTGAAAAACCCCATGTCGACCTTTTGACTGTTGAACTAATGACCTGTCGAACTAATGGCCTGTCGAACTAGTAACCTGTTGACCGAGAACCATGTCAAACTTTTCCTATGTCGACCTAGACCGATGTCAACATTTTCCCATGTTGACCTAATAGTGTCGACCTAATGAGTGTCTACCATCATGCTGTAGACCAAATGTCCGCATCCCATTTTAATTATTATATCCCAGGCTGTGTTTGGAATGATTATTTTGGAAATAGGATAATTAAGGGCCTTATTTTGGTTCATTCTTTCTGACAAAATCCTTCTTAGATGGGCAAAACCATGTGCACTTCAGGGGGGGCAGATGTAACATGTGCAGAGAATTAGATTTGGGTGAGTAATTTTGTTTCTGTGCAGGGAAAATACTGACTGCTTTATTTTTACACTGCAATATAGATCTCACTTTGAAGTAAAACCCCACCCAAATCTAATTCTCTCTGCACATGTTACATCTGCCCCACCTGCAGTGCACATGGTTTTGCCCATCTAAGAAGGATTTTGTCAGAAAGAATGAACCAAAATAAGGCCCTAAGTCACAAAAGCACTAAAGATGGTGACCAGGAATAAGGAATAAGGAATAGCTGGGTATTGATGGGGGTAAGAGAATGTGAACATCAAAATTATATACAGTATTGGAAAATTGGGTCTACTATAGAAACAGCTCTACTCGTGGAATTGACTGACCAGATATTTATCTTGGTTATAACTGCACTGAGGACTGTATTAGGAGTCAGTGCTCCATTAAAGGAACACAGATGGGGTAATTGGCCATTGAGACCTTTCGGTTTCACGGTGTTTAACCGATGGATCCATTTGGCTTCTAATCTTAAAAGTGTGCCCTCTCTATCTCCCTTACGTATAGACGGTGGAATGTGGTCAATGGCCATGTGTCTGAGGTCAGACAGATTGTGTTGTTTTATGGCGAAACAGAGTATAGTCTCTTTTTGTTGAGGCAAGGTAGATCTCTATCAGTTTTAATTATGGGCCACAAGGCCCGGGAAGCCCGAGGTAGTACCATACTGGAATAATTTAGTTTGGCGACAAATGGTATCACATCCAGGTTCTTTTTGTTGGTAACATCATCAGGAGTTTTAATTTGTAATAGCATGGATCGATCCATTTGTAGTACCTCCTCTTTCTGTCTCATGAGTTGTTTCTTGGGGTAACCTGTCAGTAAATTTAGTGATGAATTTGTCTAAAGCTGCAGGTAATTGTGAGGGTTGACTGATGATCCTGGCAGCCCTAATTATTATTGAGATTTTGGTAAGGCTTTTTTAAAGCCAAGAGAATGAAAACTGTTAGATTTTAAAGCAGTGTTTTTATTAGTTGGTTTGATGTATAATTCGGTTTGGATTGAACCTTCCACAATTATTATGAGGACATCCAGATAGTTAACCTCGCTGTTGGAGTATTGGTAGGTTAATTTTATCGGTGATGGTCTGTCGATGCTGTCAATCAGATTGGACAGGGCTTCTTTACTTCCCCCCAGATCATAAACAAGTCATCAATGTACCTACTGAATGATAAAATCTTACTGGATATCTCGGGACGGTTGAAGAACATTTCCTGCTCTTATTTAAACATGTAAATATTCACAAATGATGGGGACACCAGGCTTCCCTTTGCACAGCCAGTTCTCTGGCGGTAGAATTGGCCGTCAAATAGAATTTTTTTTATGTATTATGGATTTGATGAGATTGACCCTCCTGTCTGCCGCTGCAGTGTCAATCGTAGATGGGCCAAGTGTTTGTGCCACCCAATTATGTCACTTAGCATGGTCATCCATAATCATCCATGCAACCTTTTGCTCTAAAAACAACATTGTGAGTAGTTCAGGATAGGCTGTAAATGAGTGGAAATTAATATTAATGAGGTTAATAATAGTGTAGGAGCAAATCTGCGATTTTAGCGGTTTTTATGGTTTAAAAAAAAGGTACTTGTTTCCTAGCACGGCCACACCGATTTACATCGGGGTGGTCGTGTCGGAAAAATCGGGTCGATCGCATCGCATGCGATTTGGTCGCATGCGATGCGATCAACGCGACCGACCGATTTTTGACCCGTTTTTTTCTTTTGATGAAATGTAAATCGGGTCCCTGGGACCCGATTTTACATTGGATTCAGTGTAAAAATATTCCCAACCCCCCCCCAAATTTAATGGCGTACACCCCACCGCACGATAGACGCCAACCCGAAGCGTGGCGAGCGCAGCGAGCCGGCGAGGGGCGGTGGTGCGCGTCCTCCGACCTTTTCATTCCCCTACTATCCACGTCGGCGTGGAGTTGAGAATAGAATAGTGTGGCGAGCGCAGCGAGCCACCGAGCCCGAAGCGTGGCGAGCGCAGCGCGCCCCGCGAGGGGACGCGGATACCTTCACAGGTAAACGCGTCCCTTCGCGGACTTCACAGGTGTCCGTGTCGCCACGGACACCTGTGAAGCCCGCGAAGGAACGCGTATAACTGTGAAGGTATCCGCGTCCCCTCGCGGGGCTCGCTGCGCTCGCCACGCTTCGGGCTCGGTGGCTCGCTGCGCTCGCCACACTATTCTATTCTCAACTCCACGCCGACGTGGATAGTAGGGGAATGAAAAGGTCGGAGGACGCGCACCGCCGCCCCTCGCGGGCTCGCTGCGCTCGCCACGCTTCGGGTTGGCGTCTATCGTGGGGTGACGACGGGGACATCTATAATGTGAAATGGGTCATATTGGCCCATTTCACATTTTTCACATTTTTTTTCACTATTTCAATGTAAAAAAATATTTTTACATTGAACACGATGGAAAAATCGGGGGCATCGCGTCGTGACCATTGTTAATGGTCACGACCGACGCGATGCCCCCGATATTTTACCTTTCCCGACAAGATTTCAATGTTAAAATATTTTTTAACATTGAAGCCTATGGGGAAATCGCGGGCATCGCGTCGGTCGCGTCGGGACCATTGTTAATGGTCCCGACCGACGCGATGCCCCCGATATTTTATCCTAGCCGGCCAAATGGACCTGATTTCAAAGGAAATCGGGTCCATCGGGGTAATCGTGTACCTTAACTTAAGGTACACGATTACTCCAGATTGTGGCCGTGCTAGGAAACAAGTACCAAAAAAAATACAGATCTGAAACACAAAACACGAAACATGGAAGGGCGGTGTTTATGAACAGATACAGACTCAAAACACAAAACATGAAAAGTGTGTACACCCCTAATGAACAGTATACATTTATTTTGGTTATTGCATACCTCCCAACATTCATAAACAGGGAGGCGGGACAGACAATTTTTTGAGGGGCATGGCTAGCAAAAGGGGGTGTGTCCTATACCCATGATTAGGCCATGCCTGTTTTCGGCGCTGTCGAAGCATGCTCAGCAGCTCCGTGAGCTGCTGGCTATGCCCCCGGCCCCTCTGCAAGAATAGATTCTGTGTGCATGCGCACAGTGTCTATTCATGGACGACAGGGGGGGGGGGGTCTCCCAACTGAAACCCCCCCACCCACCACGGGACACTACTGGCCGCAGGAGGGAAGCGGGAGTGTCCCAAAAAAACAGAATGTTCCCACAATAAGCAGGACGGTTCAGAGGTATGTTATTGTTAATTAATTTACTGTAAATCCATCTTGTAAAAAACTATATTCCTCAGTCCTTACACATATGGATACAAATACATACAGCCGGGAAGGACTTTTCACAGTGACATTAGCATTATACTGCAGACATTGTCGCAGAATATTCTACATTGCAGTGCCCTCTGTTTATTTTGTGCCCCATTAGCGTACCCATTGCACCCACTATAGTTACACCCATGCCTAAACACCAAATATATTGAGACCGGAGCACATGTGTTCTGTGTGTATGTATGTATTTATATTGAAATACAGTGAAATGTTATTAAACTGCACTCACTTTTCCTCAGCAAAGTTCACAGGATGCGTCTCAGCATCAAAGATGGCTGCCCACTGTGAAGAGAAACCCAACTCTACAATGATATACAAAAATCAAAGTGCATTTATTCAATTAATGAGACTTTGTAGGTTATTTTCTCCCTTCTACTTTATATCTTTATATCCATGAGATTTGTTTTATGTGTGCTGTTCCTACTCTAGTTCATAGCTCTCTAGTTTTGTTTCTTTTTCAGAAGTTGATTAAAATCAAGATCAAATCTCACTTGTCCCACGTTCTTTTTAAACTTGTGGCCAGCATACTTATCAATCTAGATACATAAATTATAGAAAAATTGGAAGCAGTGTATATTTATGACCTGGTTTAGAGATTGGTGGGTAATATTTTTCCTTTGCAGAGTACAGTAAATACTGCATGTACTGCAAAGAGTCAACAGCTTTATTTTTACACTGCGATTTAGATTTCAGTTTAAACACACCCCATTTAAATCTAAAGGGGTATATTTCCTAAAGTGCAGGCTTTTAGAAGTGGAAATGCTGCCCATAGCAGGTCTTATTCATTTCAAATTTAAATAATTTTTAAAAAATGGCTTGGGGTACACCCCACGGCTATAACCAGCCCGGGCTCAAAGAACCGGTCCTGGTTTTAGATATTCAGGGGCCAAAAAAGTTGGGGTTTCCTGTAATTTCTAAAACAAGCACCAGGCTCAAGCTGGTCCTGGTTCCCAAAATACGGGGGACAAAATGAAAAGAGGTCCCCCATATTTTGACAACCAGCCCCAGGCCCAAACAGCCAGCAGGGTGATGCCACAGCCGGGGGGAACTATTTGCACTAGCTACAGCCAAAGCATTAATCCCTGACTATTCAGCCCAGGCTGGGACCCTGGGGGAGTGGGGACCTACCAATAAAGGGGAAGAATAACCTTCACCCCGGGACTGTCACCGGTGCCCAAGGGCGATGGGCACCTGGTTGATGTCTTGATGTAAAAACAAAATTGAAAACTGTTGTGTATTGCTGTAGAACTACAAGTACTAACAAGCCTACAATGCTTGCAGGGACTTGGAGAACCACGAGTCCCAGTATGCAGGGCATTAAAGGGCCCACTGGAACTTGTAGTTCTATAACAGAACAAATAGTTAAATAAAAGACACTGTAACATACTGTAAGAGTAATAAAACTGTAATACATTCTACAACCATTGCTGGACCATCTCTTTGTCCTGTAGAAATTCACTTGCTACCTGTGGAAGGAAATTAAACTTACCAAGGCTTCTAGAGTAGATCATGTCCAGTGGGTAAAAAAACAAATCACAGTTATAGGGGACACAATTTTTGGGAGCCTTCCGGTCGTTCCGGGAAGGTACTGTAGGCAAATATGATCATATAGAGTAAATAAATGGAAAACATGCTGTTTATGCTAATGATCGCACGATCATGTGATGCCAGGACTGCAGAGGATACACTGGATTGTCCTGCACAGACTATAGCTATGGGGTAGCTATGGAACAATGAGGTTTAAATGTTGTGGGCCTGATTCAGATGTGTTTTCTTGCGATTGCCATTGCTATCCTTTGGCGTACACATTTGCGATTATAGGCCAATATGCGTAGAAGATAACCTGAGCATAGGGCCAACCACTGCTGATGCATGGTTACCATCAGATGGTGTACATCAGGTGGGGGGCTAGACGGTCACGGGCTTTGGGGGGGGGGGTGCAGTGAGACCAGTGATTGTGTGCCAAGCCCCCTGCCTCCGTGCCTTCCACACCATGAGCCATCCACGCCTCCTAGTACCAGGGGGACCAAATTACTGCCTTGCCTCGGGCACCAGAGATCATTGTTTCATCCCTGACAAATACTGATACATCAGGGCCATCATTACAAATCAGGTCATGACGCAAAATCTGAGTGCCTCTGTAGATGTGCGGGCTGAGCTGCTCTCAAGGTATGCAGAGGGCTCTCTAGTAGTAAGTGAGATAACAACATACTTGCCTTCTTTTGAAAACTATTTTCAGGAGATCATAGTTGGTAATAGAATTTTGCAAAGCACCCTATTGAGGGGACGTGTCATGCTCCACCAAAAGGGCATGTCTAGTTGCATATATGGAGAGATTGTGAAAAGAGATTGTGAATGTGGCACCTAGAAGCGTGGGTGTGTGATTTAAAATGACATATCCAAATGTAGATGAGCCCCAAACAGTTAGTAAGAGCTACTATACTTGGTAAAGTGCTGGGAAATGGATGACTCAATGTAAATGTATCTGTCTCTCATTCCTTTTCCCCAAAAAATTTAACAGTGTAATGTGGGCTAGGTGAAATGAGGGAGATTGCTAGACTAATGAGGGAGAGAGGGAGATTGCTGTTATTTCAGCGAGTCTCCTGCAGATTTTATGCACACACAGAAAAAGCCGTCTGAATGGAAATGACATGTCAGCGTATACCCAATCACTCCATGCTACCTCCCAAAAAAACGCTGTCTTCCTGTCACTCACTTTGTGACTAATCTCTTGTAAACTGCATCACAGCTCTTTCTCTGCATATGCGCACTGCCGCTCAGATGCATGCGCAGTGAAAAGGCATAGACCGATTTTGCTTACAAAAGCAGCCCTGAGGGCTGCATCTAATTCAGGCCCTGTGTGTGACGGCTGCTGGATTCCATTATGCATCTTAACACATGTACATGTGTATGTTTTTTTATTTTTTTACAAATCAGAATCTATCTAATGAAAAATCTGTTCCTATATGGAAGGTCCCGAAATATTTTTTATTTACTGTATATTTGTTGTTTTTATCCTTCTAGGTCTGCCTGTCATGGAAGTAAGGATCGAAATCTCCAGGCAGCAGGTGGAGAAGATCTTTGGATTAGAAGAATATTGGTGCCACTGCGTGGCCTGGAGCTCCTCCGGCACATCAAAAAGTCAGAAGGCATTTATTCGTGTTGCATGTAAGTATTTTTCCTTACACCACAAACTGTGAGCCCCATATTATTAGGGTTGTATTATACTGGTACCCATTATCACAATAGAAACTGTGACTCCTGAGTAGCAGCTTATCATTTTATTTAAAGCATATGACTTGGTTTTGGTTTGTTGTAAGCCATTGTCATAGTAACAGGTTCTAATGGAATGTACACCAGTTGGTATTGGCTTGTTTTAGTCTATTGTCATAGTAACAGGTTCTCCACTAATGGAATGTACATCACTTGGGGGGTTATTTTGGTTCACTCTTTCTGACAAAATCCTTCTTAGATGGACAAAACCATGTGCACTGCAGGGGGGCAGATGTAACATGTGCAGAGAGAATAAGATTTGGGTGAGTTATTTTGTTTCTGTGCAGGGAAAATACTGGCTGCATTATTTTACGCTGCCTTATAGATCTCACTTTGAAGTAAAACCCCACCCAAATCTAATTCTCTCTGCACAAGTAACATCTGCCCTACCTGCAGTGCACATGGTTTTGTCCATCTAAGAAGGATTTTGTCAGAAAGAGTGAACTAGAATAAGGCCCTTGGTATTGGCTTGTTGTACTCCATTGTCATAGTAACAGATTTTCTACTAATGGAATGTACATCACTTGGTATTGGCTTGTTGTACTCCATTGTCATAGTAACAGATTTTCTACTAATGGAATGTACATCACTTGGTATTGGCTTGTTGTGGTCCATTGTCATAGTAACAGGTTCTCTACTAATGGAATGTGCACTGCTTTATATTGGCATGTTGTAGAGTAGACCATTATCATAGTAACAGGTTCTCTACCAATCAAATGTACACCACTTTATATTGGTGTGTTTTAGACCATTGTCATAGTAACAGGTACTCTACTAATGGAATGTACACCATTTGGTATTAGCTTGTTGTAGTCCATTGTCATAGTAACAGGTTCTCTACTAATGGAATATACATCACTTGGTATTGGCTTGTTGTAATCCATTGTCATAGTAACAGGTTTTCTATCAAAGAAATGTACACCATTTTATATTGGTGTGTTTTAGACCATTGTCATAGTAACAGGTTCTCTACTAATGGAATGTACATCACTTGGTATTGGCTTGTTGTAATCCTTAGTTATAGTAACAGGTTTTCTACCAACGGATTGTACATCACTTGGTATTGGCGTGTTGTAGACCATTGTCATAGTTACAGGTTCTCTACTAATGGAATGCTGTAGTTAATTTTCATAGTAACGTAACGGGTTCTCTACTGATGGAATCTTCTAATGAAATGTACACCAACTATAGATTCTGTTGTGCATAGCCAGCCCCTGGGGGGGTTCATCCTTGTTGTAATCACATATATATATATATATATATATATATATATATATATATATATATATATATATGTTATATATATATATATATATATATATATATGACATTACAGAGTAGGAAAAAGGTGTCTACACGCACGCCGGGAGGACAGACGTGGTACGCGTCCTCCTGGCGAGAGGATGTGGATTACTTGACGTGTATTCCGCATCCCCTCGCGGGGCTTGCTGCACTCGCCACACTTCGGGCTCATTTTACGTGTCCCCTAGCTGTGCTCGCAACGCTTTGGGTTTGGTGGCTCGCTGTGCTCGCACCACTAAATAAAATCAACTCCACGCCGACGTGAATAATGGGGGTATAAACAGGTCGGGAGGATGCGTACCTTCATGCTGACATGGATAGTGGGGGTATCAAATGGAGGCATTTGCCATTATGTACTATGGAGCACTGGCAAATGCGTCCTTTCTTCTGCATGAGACGCACTTGCGCACCCCCTCCCCCTTTGTGCATGAGGCACACACGCTACCGAACCCCTAACCTGACCGTGTCCGGACACAGGCAGGGTTTCCTTACCGTGCCGCACAAATTACTGAGAAGCACAAGCATATGAGACGCTCGTGCGTCTCAGGCAGATGGCGCGCCTCTCCACCGGCTTCCGCCAGCGCAGGGGATCTGGCTGTTACCGGCGCTGTGTGAGAGGCTTGCCAGGGACACCGGGGACATAGCTGCAGCTCACGGGGACAGTACAGTGACTACGCTGTCTGACAGGGACACTGCGCTGACTACGCAGGTCTGTTGCTGGAACACTACGCTAACTACGCTAGGCTGCCATTGGGCTACGCTGACAGCGTAGCGTAGCCTGCCACAGTGAAACTACACGAGTACCGAGTAAATTTCTGCAGCTGAATGAAATTTACATAAACACAGAGACTTCATGTCCCCGTCACTGTGAAGCATCTATGCTAACCATTCTGTCACTGTACCATCCATAACCTAATACATTGTAACTGAAGGATTGGCAGCAAGGAGAGAGTGGCAAATAAGTTCTCAAAGGCCCTGGTGCACTGCACCTGTTACACCAATGGTAGTTCTGCCTCTGGGCAGATACATAAACTATCAGCACACATGACATCTCCGTGAAGTATAAGAAGCAGAATCCATTACCGATGGTACTTTCAGAGCCACCCGAACTCTTCATGAGGATCCAGCCAGCAAGTTTCAGTGATTTATGTAGCTATCCAATTAAAAATATTCAAGAGCAAATTATCATATTATTATATTATTATTATCAAAACACTTAAAAGCAAATAAATGCACCCTAATATCATTAATTGCTTAAAAAAATACATTACGCTTCTATTATTGGCTGCAGTATTTAGGAAATAAAATGATGTAACAACTAGTTGTATAGGACAGTGGGCAGTATTCAATGAGAAAAATTCGCTGTGATTTCTGGAGAGTTTGTGCTTTTCACGCGGTGGAGAGAGGTTTTTTTTCTCCAAAGGCGAGCCACCCTATTCAATGTGAAATATTCTCCGTCTTTCTAAGTGATTCTCGCCGTCTCTCTCCGTGTAGAAATTCTCCATCTTTTGATGGAGAGCAGGAATGTGAACTTTTAAACTAAAAGGGTGTTTTTTTTAATTTTGGTGTAAAAAAATCAGGTTTTTTTTTCTGTGAAGGGCCATGTTATTTTTATTCATGTGCCTATAGCACATGAATATATATTTAATTTAAAAAAAATATTTTTTAACATTTTTTTTTTTTACACAGTGCAGCCAGCAGGGGGCCGGAGCGCTCGAGCCGCTCATTAGATATTCATATATTCACTGCACCCGATGCACGTTCGGGTACAGTGAATACTGGGTCCCCCGCTGGCTATAGGGGGGGCAGCCTGTGCTGCCTGGGTCCAGGGGAGCCCTGCTCCCCTCCCCATATCCCCTGCAGCAGCCAAGAGAGACTTTAATCTCTCTTGGCTGCTACGTCCCCCGGCTCCCTGACAGCTCCCTGCCGCGGACGCTCGTCCGCTGCAGGGGTTAAGACTCGCCGCGAGTGGCGGCGAGTCTTTAACACGTTAAATAGGGGGAGCAGGAGGCTCCGGAACACGGAGAGTGCATGGCGAGAGAAAAAATCTCTCGCCATGCACGGAGAAAATTTCACATTGAATACTGCCCAGTGAGTGTAATAAACTGCTACCTTTTGCTTTGTCATTGTATTACAAATGACTTTAGAAATGGTATGCTTATCACAGGCCTTTTCACAAAAGGTCACTGTATCCACAATGCATTTAACATCAATAATGTAAAGTGCTGGGCAGTATGTACATTTAATTTGTAATAGTAGTACAACTTTGACTTTGAACAAAAGATATATTGTGTTGTAAACTTTGAGGTTGAGACATGCAATGGTTTGTTATAAGTGCGAGATATTGGGAATTAATGCCAGTGTGATCTACATTCATTTACTACAGCTCATCATATGCTAGTATTGTATGTACCAAAAGTGCTTTCATTGTTTACCTTGCAGTAGACAGACAACAGCGAGTTGGTCTTGTCTGCCGCAAAAACCCGGGTATTTGCCAGGGCAAGCAGTAATTTCCCATGTCCTGTCTCAGTGTGAAAGGGTCTTTGTGAAATTCTCGGGTGTTATGCCCTGGAAATTAGACACTGTTTTTTTGCAGGGTTTTTCCTGGGTAATACACAGGTGTATGGCAGTGTGAACAGCACAGACCCGGGTTTTTCTCACAAAATGCAAAAAAAACAAGTTCATTGGGGGGATGTAAGCTGGTTTTTAAACAGCCAATCACAGCAATTTGTACAAATTTCCCAACACCCAATCAAATTCCACACACTTGTTGGAAGCAGACCATGGAAAGCAGCGTAAAAGGGGCAGACATGGAAAATTCCTGGGTTCGAGGTGCAGTATGAAGGGGGTCTGTTGAGCTGAGAAACTCTGTGCCCCGCCAAAAATCCGGCAAGAAAAACCCGGTATTTTGCAGGGGCAGCAATGAGAACACAGGGGGTAAGAGGGCTCACAGGCTTACAATTATTGAATAGTTATACCCAGTATTATTCCGTGGCCATTTAATCCCTGAAAGCTGACATGACTGACTTGTTTCCCAGTGCCATATAAGGTAGTCGCTATTTGTGATTGCCAAATGTCTAGCGGTAAGAAATATATAGTGTTGTCTGTGTAATCTGGAGGGAATGGACTAACGTGAACATGAAGGTAAGAAAAGATGAAGTAGGGACATTTCTTCCATGGCTGATTTAATAAAGAGACATTTCTGCTAGGTCCACTAGGACAGTGGACCCATTATTGTACTTCCTATGGAGCCTAACGATCAGAGATTCTAAAGGAGATTCTATCTCAGCTCTCTAGGGTCCAGTAAAGACAAAGACAAGTGAGAAATTATCAAGTGAGTTGTTAAAACAAGTTTTCCTGGGCCAAACTAAAAGGAATTGATAAAAAAAAATAGAACAGTAAAAGGTATAGGCAGTTACTTTGATTCTCCATCTGAATAAAGAGCCACATGTTCCTTTTAGCCACAGATTCCAGATGTGAAGCTCAGTAGGGCTGATTAAACCTTCATGAAAGCAACTCATGAAAATCTACTATAAGACATTAAAAACATTGAATTCATTTTGGTTTGTACAGTACTTGTCTCAATCAAGAAGAGTGGTTCAGTGGTTTCCAAACTTTTTGGAATCATGGCACTCTATAGTATTAGAATTTTTTTGGGCACCCCTAGGCCAATAGTTTCCTATTGAGATAAAAAATAATAAAAAATAAGTAAATAATATTTGTATGTCACACTTAGGTTTAATTCTGTTGTGAGGAACAATATTTGCTTTGGTTTGTCCATATGGTTTATGACTGGCAGCCATCAAGCACTGGTTTTTCCTATTACATTGACCATAAAAAAGTTTAATTAGTCCGGAATCACCAACCTGAGACACCCCTGCAAGTTTCCCAAGGTGCCAAACCACACCGTTTGGGAACCACTGGTGTAAGCTAATGGTTTGCGCTCAATTTATTATTAAAGCTGAAATGGAACCAGATACACACTATGAACTTTTATCCTAATTTTAGAGACTTAGGAATCATTAGATGTAATATACAGTCGCCATACCTGGTTTAACTTTCCAAAATTAATTATATCAAATATATCAAATGGCAGATCACATACTATTAATATTATTACCCATTCATTTTATAAAAGATTGAACACTTTGGTTAACTTTAATAATTTAAAACCTATTTCTTTATATTTGAAGAATTCCATCTCAAGACATTCTCATTAGATGCTTAAATTCAACATATTTAGGCTATACTTTTTTCTGCAGACTTATTTTTATATTTAAATTCATGGGTTGATGTATCAAACAGTGAAAAGTGGGGATCAGTGGCCAATAGCAACCAGTATTTATCAAGAGTATTTATCAAGTAGACTAGGTACTGTAGAAATACATTTACCCAGGGCCGGACTGGCCATCTGGCACTTCTGGCAAATGCCAGAAGGGCCGATGGCCTTGTGGGCCGATTTTGTGCAGAAAGTGAGAACTTTCTGCAGCAGCATCGAGCCCAGTCCTGGCTTCACTCACTGTGCGCCGCTGACCGCGTCATTTGCATACGCGGCCGTACCTGGCCATCCAGTGACAGTCTGCAGCCAGCGTGGGTGGCGGGAGCTGGTAGGGCCCTCTCCCCACTTAAAGCACTGTAGCGGCAGTGCCGCACTATGACCTGGCCGCGACATCCCCCGCCAGGCGACATCCCCCCCTCGTTGTTGCAGTGACGGACCTGGGAGCCTGACAGCCACCGGGAGCCGCACACATGATGGAGGAGCTGCACTCACAGTCCGCGGCCGCCCGACAGTTTACAGCTGCCTGCAGGTTAGACAGGGGAAATGGATGGGGAGAGGTATCGGGAAACAACTCCAGGACCAGTGAGAGCAATGTGTGCGTGTGTGTGTGACTTCTATGTGTAACAGTGTGTGTGTGTGTGACAGACTGTGTGTGCGTGCTGTGTGTTACAGTGGGTGCATGTTGTGTGTACAGTGTTTGCGTACTGTGTGTGACAGTGGGACGGTGTTTGAAGTTGAACATTGTGTAATGCAGTGTGCATCTGTCCTCAGAAAGGAAGGTGTCAGGCCAGTTCAGCAGCCTTGTGGTCTCCATAAACCATTAATAAGTTTACTCCAGGGTGGATTGAACTACTTCAAGTTTATATGTGACCGCTGCAAACCAATCCATCCATGACAGGAGTTCCCTGTGTGTGTGTCATAATGTGTAATATGCATAATGGATTGTGTCGTAGTCTGTAATGAACATCATGGTGTGTTCCATACTGTGTAATGGGCACTACGGTGTGTTCCACAATGTGTAATGCCTCCTTTTTGTGATGCCACGCCTCATTTCCATGAGGCCACGCCCCCTTTCCGGTGCGCGGCTTCACCGCGAAAGGGTCCCGCCTACTGCGGGTGGGCCTGTGTGCTCAAAATGCCAGGGCCGATTTCTGGTCCCAGTCCGGCCCTGCATTTACCCATAGCTCTCCCTGCAAACACAGACGCGTTTGTTCTGCAGAGTGATGTCAGGGTCTGTCCTGCGCACATGAGTGAAAACCATTAGGCATAATGTGGGTTGGATTGCCTATGCAATCCAACCCACATCATGTGTGGCTGTCGGTGCTAATGTCCATGTGTGGATGTCGGTGCTAATGTCCATGTGTGGGTGCTGATGCTAATGTCTATGTGCGGCTGTCTATGCTAAAGTCCATGTGCGGCTGTTGGTGCTAATGTCCATGTGCGGCTGTCGGTGCTAATGTCCATGTGTGGCTGTCGGTGCTAATGTCCATGTGTGGATGTCGGTGCTAATGTCCATGTGTGGGTGCTGATGCTAATGTCTATGTGCGGCTGTCTATGCTAAAGTCCATGTGCGGCTGTTGGTGCTAATGTCCATGTGCGGCTGTCGGTGCTAATGTCCATGTGTGGGTGCTGATGCTAATGTCTATGTGCGGCTGTCTATGCTAAAGTCCATGTGCGGCTGTTGGTGCTAATGTCCATGTGCGGCTGTCGGTGCTAATGTCCATGTGTGGGTGCTGATGCTAATGTCTATGTGCGGCTGTCTATGCTAAAGTCCATGTGCGGCTGTTGGTGCTAATGTCTATGTGCGGCTGTCAGTGCTAATGTCTATGTGCGGCTGTCTATGCTAATGTCTATGTGTGGCTGTCGGTGCTAATGTCTATGTGCGGCTGTCAGTGCTAATGTCCATGTGTGGCTGTGTATGCTAATGTCTATGTGCGGCTGTCAGTGCTAATGTCCATGTGTGGCTGTGTATGCTAATGTCTATGTGCGGCTGTCAATGCTAATGTCCATGTGTGGCTGCTGATGCTAATGTCTATGTGCGGCTGTCAATGCTAATGTCTATGTGCGTCTGCCGATGCTAATGTCCATGTGCGGCTGTCAGTGCTAATGTCCATGTGCGTCTGCCGATGCTAATGTCCATGTGCGGCTGTCAGTGCTAATGTCCATGTGCGGCTGTCTATGCTAATGTCTATGTGCGGCTGTCTATGCTAATGTCTATGTGCGGCTGTCTATGCTAATGTCCATGTGCGTCTGCTGATGATAATGTCCATGTGCGGCTGTGTATGCTAATGTCTATGTGCGGCTGTCAGTGCTAATGTCCATGTGCGTCTGCTGATGATAATGTTCATGTGCGGCTGTGTATGCTAATGTCTATGTGCGGCTGTCAGTGCTAATGTCCATGTGCGTCTGCCGATACTAATGTCCATGTGCGTCTGCCGATGCTAATGTCCATGTGCGTCTGCCGATACTAATGTCCATGTGCGTCTGCCGATGCTAATGTCCATGTGCGTCTGCCGATACTAATGTCCATGTGCGTCTGCCGATGCTAATGTCCATGTGCGGCTGCCGATGCTAATGTCCATGTGCGGCTGTTTAGAAATGTGGACATGACATAATAAATGTTGACAAGGTAACTATCGGCATAATAAGTTGACCTATCAACTTGATGAATGTTAACAAAATATGCCAAACCCCATTTATGCTCTTGATATAAACAACAAGCGTTGTATATTGGCTCTATAATACAAGCATTATATTAAATTATTTACATTGAGTGTCCTCTTGAAAGGCAAGGTATTTCTACACTACTGTACCCTATAGCATCATAAAAACTTGCAAATGGAGACAGGTTCTGCCTTTCAAATTGTTGCAGATTTCTCTTTAAATTAGGTCTACAGCTATTGACTTTTTTTTCTCCTTGTTTTATCAACTTTTAGGGTGAAATGTAATATGAGAAGGGGGGGCTGTAGATGTGGCATATCTAGACTTTAGTAAGGCATTTGACACTGTCCCACATCGCAGGCTGCTAAATAAACTTGAATGTGTGGGATTGGATTATAAAACAATTAAATGGATAAGAACCTGGTTGCAGGATAGGAAACAGACAGTTGTCGTAAATGGAGTGCATTCTATGGAGGGACATGTTACCAGTGGAGTACCCCAGGGATCTGTACTTGGACCAGTGCTCTTTAATATCTTTGTTAGTGACATTGCAAATGGTACAGTATTGAAGGGAAAGTATGCCTTTTTGCAGATGATACAAAGATATGCAACAGAGTAGACACACCAGGAGGAGTAAATCAAATGACTGATGATCTAAGTAAACTTGAGAATTGGTCAAGAGAATGGCAACTACAGTTTAATGCTAAAAAATGCAAAATGATGCACTTGGGACTCAAAAACCCAAAGGCTCAATATAGTATCAAGGGTACTATAATGGAAACTACTGAGGAGGAAAGAGATCTAGGAGTCACTATTTCAAGTGACTTAAAGGCAGGGAGGCAATGTAACAAAGCAATGAGGAAGGCTAGTCAGATGCTTGGTTGCATAGGGAGAGGAATCAGTAGCAGAAAAAAAGACGTAATAATGCCACTTTATAGGTCATTGGTACGAACTTATCTGGAATACTGTGTCCAGTTCTGGAGGCCATATCTTCAGAAGGATATAAATACATTGGAGAGTGTACAAAGAAGGGCAACTAAAATGGTTCATGGCCTACATCACAAAACTTACCTGGATACACTAAAAGATCTTAACATGTATAGTTTGGAGCAGAGAAGGGAAAGGGGGGACATGATAGAAATCTTCAAATATATCAAGGGTTTTAACATAGTACAGGTGGGAAATTTTCTTCAAAGGAAAACAAGTAATAAAACACGAGGACATGCACTGAAACTGGAGGGAGGTAGGTTCAGGGGAAATGTTAGAAAGAATTACTTCACAGAAAGGGTAGTGGATAAGTGGAATAGCCTCCCATCAGAGGTGGTAGAGGCTAAGACAGTAGAACAATTTAAACATGCTTGGGATAGGCATATGAATATCCTTACAAAGAAATAAGGATTAAAAAGGGTTGAGTTTACCTGAAGGGTAAAAAAGGGGCTGACTAGATGGGCCAAATGGTTCTTATCTGTCGTCAAATTCTATGTTTCTATGTTTCTATGATGAGAGATTCAGAAAGTGAGCGTTTTTTCTAATTCATTTACACGGCAAACCAGTTTGATTTCGAAGTGTAAATGATTGTCCCTTTAAAAAAAATGGAGATTAGGGTGAAATTTAATAGGGTGAGAGATTTGGTAAGAAATCTCCAGTTTTCTTAAAGCAGCAATCATTTACACTTCAAAATCAGACTGGTTTTGCAGTGTAAATGATTGCCGCTTTAAAAAACCTGGAGATTTCTTACCAAATCTCTCACTTTCTGAATCTCTCATCCTATTAAATTCCACCCTCTCATGTTTATGAGATCATAACAACAAAGTCGCAGCTCAAGCTCTCTGTCCATCATTACTCAGACGTGAAAGCACTGCCACTGCCTGTCCATGTCTAAATTAATGTTTGTCAATTGTCGGCCACAGGTCACTGACTTCCCTGAGCTAGCGTGTGGATCACATGTTCCAACTAAAGCTGAATATATTCCAAAGCAATATTTATAGATGTCTTCCTTGACCAGCTTTGGTATGAGGGAGTGTTTAGACACAAGAGGCTGGAAATGTTTTTATTGCCTTAAAATTAGACAATGCCAGAATGAATATAGTCCATGATACCTAGGAGCCAGATCATAGGTACGTGACTGTATGAAAAGAGGCACAATGGGAAACCGTTCCCATGAAGCTATGACTTTCTCTATAGTGCCTGGCTTTAAAAGACGAGCCGGCTAATTTGTTTTGCTGATGATTGATGACACACTTATTAACAATCTCATGCTACAAAGTTTCTGTGATGTGAAAATGTGTACTCAAGTTCTGCAGAAAGTGGCATCACATTCATCAAAAGAGCATTTCTAGTGGAAAGATTTCTACTTAACCCATAGGGAGCTATACTAAGCAGCGCCTGCAATAAGGACAAACATTACACACACAACTATCCCAACCATAAAGAACAAATAACCATCAAATCCGGGTATGTTGAGGAGAGAACCAGTGTCCTCACTTTGTAACCACTTCATGGCCAGAGGATGTTATACTGTTTACAGAAATAAGGTTTTCTGTCTTATAAGATATTTAAATACATTTATTTTCAGTTTGTGTCCGCTCTGTATATTTCTATGTATAGTAACCTTAACACATTTCATACAAGCCCAATAGTTTCCAGAGGTATAGGGGCCAGGTCAGGCTGATCACTGGCCTGCGAATTTGCAGCGCCATCGATTACCGAAGGAAGGACTGCACATGCACCTGGATTGTAGTGCGCATGCTTGAGCCTGCCATGCGAACAAAGCCAGTGACAGCTTTGTAACGCAGGGCGCCCAGCGATCAGGTTTGAATTACCCCCATATTCAGATGATTGTCCTTATTGCAAACCTCCCAAGTGGAGGGATTGGGCCATGAACGAAGGGGGCCAGTCAGGCCAACAGATGAAGAGGCCAGGCCGAGCACTGCGACCACCAGTCTCGTCATTTTGGGGGGTTCCCGTTGCTCCCCCAGCTCCCTTCATATTATTCATGTCGACCTTTTCCATATCGACCTATTGCTTGTGTTGTGTTACCATGTCGACCATAGGTACTGTGTGTTGAGCTATGAAAGACATTTGTTGATCTCCAACTGTGGATCTTTTAAAATGTGTAAATAAGTAATGAATGCACCTATGCATCTGTCGGGCGACCTGGAAAACATGAACTGTCTGGGGCCTTGAGGAACGAGTTTGAAAACCCTGACATTAACAATAATTGCTAAATGAACCATCATCCTGAAATGAAGTACGAAACATTGCTAAATTAATAATTTAATACCACCCCACGTACCGCAATCAATAAATCCTACATAATTCAATCATTATCTCTGCTGAAGGTGTGGCACTCAAGGCTACATTCATCCTGAAAATAAACAGATGCCACCACTGGATTAGAACAACATTTCAATTTCGTGCTCAGAAATTTTCATCAGGATCATAGGGCCAGTGGCCAGTTTCCCAGTGATTTTCTGATGCGTAATACAGATGCCCACAAGAACAAGTCACCCAGCTCCTAACTGTCATTTTTCAAACCCTTTCTGTAACATTGCAATGAGGAGCTGGTTGTCTTTCACTCGCCATTTTATCACTTTTTGGTGCTTGGTGCATTTGGCCCCAAGCCAAATGCACCCTTTGCGCGAGTGCCTATTTCCCGTACCCTGCCACCTAAACCTCACTCTCTGCAGCCTAACCCTAAGTTCCTACTTAGTGATACCCTCTAACCCTAAACCTGGTATACTTAAGTTCAGCATCCTGGCAGTCAGGACTCTGGTGACAGCATCCTTATGGCTGTCTTGACTCCGGTGCCGGCCTACTGGCGCTAATTGGGATATTGGCGCCTTTATTGTAAACGCCGGCATCCTGACTGCTGGAATGCTGAATGCATCCCTCACAGAGGCCCTGCAAATGGACCATCTCCTTCTCTTAAAATGCCCCAGTACCTGAAACTACACTTTCCTCACAGCAAAGAAAAGTTCCAGATTGCATGTGCTCTTCTTTGACCACCTAAAATTGTGGAAGGTGTAATTATAACAGAAAATAGAAGTATTTCTAAACAATGTCACAGTGCACTTTTCATACAAATATTCTGTTCTTTGACGAGGATGTGACTTTGGGTGATGGTGGAAGTTGTTAGATAACTTACGACTACATAAATGATAGATCAAATAAAAACCCCTGTGAGGGCATTTTATTGCAGCTGGATTCTTCCCTCATGGGCACACTTTACTCGCCACACGGTGGCTCGCTTCATTCGCCACACTTTTATATTCCCAATCCAAATACTGTGTATGTGGACCCAGTGCATGATGGGAAATGTCAAAAGACAGAAGTGGTCCTAGCTGCAACCAATATGATAGGGTGTTACAGGAAGTACATTATTACCACTTACAATATGAACTATGTTTTTGCTTTGTAAGTGTCACCAATTTCTCTTTTGATGATACATACTTGCGTATCTGTAAGCAATGCATTACTGGTCTCTGAGAAAGATAACCAATGAAACTGTGACACATGACAGCACCCTGAGGCTCACTGTTTATCTCTGAGTTCACAATGCCTTCCAAGCAAATGCTTGAAAATGTATACTTCAATAAATCCTGAGTAGTACATCTTCAGTTATGCAGTAATCTGAAGGTCACCCTTTGAAAACAATTCTCTGCTTTAATACTTATAGTACTACTCTAAGTTATGTATTATTCCTTTTGCGACTATTTTGAGAATTGCTTTATGTAGTGATTGTTGTTTTATTACGCTTTGAGCCCAAATAGACATTTGTCTCATTTTATTATATTTTTCATCCCAATACAGTTTTATTTTATTTAGTGCTGTTTATTTATTTGTCTTTGCGTACAGGATATTTGACACTTTATATTGTATGTGCTTTTTGTTTATTGTTCTTTAATCCATTGGCTGCGCCTTACCCATTAAGACCCGCTCGTTTTTTAACCGCAGAAAAAAAATAAGATAAATATATATACCGGAAAAAATGTTATTTATTTTACTTGGCAGGTTTATTGTAATTTTGTCAAAAATGTAAGAATGTTTCCTTTAGTTGTTTAAGGACTAAATAATATCAGAGTATAAGCTGCTTCAGACATAATCCAAGCTCTGTGAATTTGTATAATTCAATAAAATGCCCAAATGAAACATATGTAAAATTGGCAGGGTGATAAAAGGAGACTCAAATATAAGCCGCGTTTAATGTTATCTTCAGGGTTTTTTTATTGTAAACATTAGTATGAAACATTGTAGTTTGCAATTGTAAAGCCTGTATCAACATTATTGTAACACATTATATGCCGCTGGTCACAGTCATTTCCTTTTTAAGAGAATTAATTTGATAAAAATGTTAATTTGTCTAGCACAGTGTGACTTGCCTAATTCTGCAACAAATGTGAGTTATGTTTTGTCAATAATTCAGAGTGTCTGAAACGATAGTTCCGGCAATAAAGATAAAAGACTAGAACACTTTTGTTTTGTTAAATGTAAACACTTAGAAGTGTGTGAGCATGCGGATGCAGTGTCTGGCCACAGCTGGATTATTTCATACATATAATACACACCATTGGCCCAGGGTTTATATTATGACATCATGGTTTGCAATTCATCTGATCCAGAGGTAATATTGTGCAGCTGTAAATTGCATGATCTGTAATTAATTCAGTAATGTACATGTCATGTCCAGGCAGTCATTTGCAAAAATGGCAAGTTGCTCACTTGCATTCATTAGTCCATTACAGGTGCTGGCAAGAGAGGGACTAATGTAGACAGTGTAAAACAATACAGAGTTCCCTCATGGAGCAGCAAACTAAATCTATAGTACAGTACAGGGCGTTAGAGATCTAATTTGCATATATTTGCAAAGAGATTATTAAACCACCGGCCACTTCATAGCATCTCTGATATGGTGGTCCTAGCACTACATGGAAATAGTATAGCTTTGTGTATTGCTATACTGTATGATAATACTGTAGTTCATACATTTATATATTTCTAAATTAAGAATGAACTCACCTGGATTTTCCAAATAGCACTACAAGGACCAGGATGCCTTCCAACTACTAATACTATACATCATACTCTTTAGGAAGTAGCGGGAGGCTACATGTTTTTCGGGTACACCCCTGGAAGAGCTGGCAGTTCTCCCGCATCCTACCACACTTCAGTGAAGCTGGCAGGTTGGAGAGATGATGAACGGTACATGCATGCCACCAGGGAGGGGCTAAAATTATGCAATTTTAGCTCTATCCCTCATGCAGGCCCACAAATTGCTGCATTTTCTCAAAGTGGTGACTGGGCCTGATTATGTCAGAGCTTAACCCAATCCCCAAAGCATACTTGCCGACCCTCTTGGAATGGCCCAGAGGGTCTCCAAAATCAGGTGACGCAATGCGTCTCCGTCTCCCCGACAACCCGGCTGCGTCTCTATCTCCCCGGCAACCCGCCTGATTTCTGCAGCCATTACAGGACGGCCTGCTGCATATCCCCGTGCGGGCTAACGCAGAAGTTGCTGGGAGCATTCTGCCTACATTACAGGATAAGCTGCTGCGTACCCCCAAGAGGGCCGCCGTGTACCCCCAGGGGTACGCGTACCACCAGTTGGGAACCGCTGCTATAGGCAATGCTTCAGCCATCTAATTCCTTAAACTGACATACTTTGTTTAAACCTTAGATTCTCATGCACCATCTCTCTACTGATTTACATTTACTAAATAACCTCCTACGTTAAGATATTTAAATAAAATATTGAAGCAACCTGTAATCAGTATGAATAGAAGAATTAACATGATTCTTGAGCTTCGAAAAATGTCAATGCCCTTTTATTTTGTAAATCAGAATTTCTCAAGTACTTTTCTAAACAGAATATGACAAGAGAAAACAGCTCTGAATTCTTAAAAGCACAAGGATCATCAACCCTTTGAGTGCCAATTGAATTTGTCAAATAAAATGTGAAAATTGCAAAGCAAACATTTTTATTCATCATAATGACCTGTATGGTTTACCTTACATAGGAAATGTCATTTTTTTTATACCATTTTTTTTTTCTTATTTGAATTTATATAAGAAATGTGAGCAACTGCCAATTTTAGCGGATATTTTGAACATCTCTCAAAAGGGGGGTATTCAGAGATGTCCGATAAGTGTGATGAAATCGAGTATTTTACTTTTCGGTACATTCGGCATGCGAAGCGATTTCACTCAGGCGAAGTTTTCGCTTATTCTGACTTGAAAAGTGAAATTTCTTTCTCCCGCGAAATTTGGGCAATAATGTGAAAAGAGGGAATTGCTTTTTTCCACATTCCCTCCCTACGCAGTCTATATAACTTTTCGCTCCTCGTGATGAGACGCCATTTGCCGAAAACACCAGCAAACTATAAGATGCTGTGAACTCCCTAGTCTCAAACTGGAGTGTCTAAACTAGGGAAGAACTGAATTCTGGGTGAAAATATGGATCACATGACAGAACAGTGCATCATGGGACAAATAAAATAATACTTTAAAATCAACAATATATTCAAGAGCATAATTTAAAGCAAAGAAACTTGGAGAAATGAAAGGAACACATTTAAAGGAACAAATTAATATAAAAATATGGAAAAATAAAAAGTAATTTGAAAATGTGGCATGGTACCGCGGCAGAAAAAAAGCGCAATCAAAATCACGAAAGTCATTCTAAGAAACAGCGAAAAAGCATCCAAAATAAAAGAGTGAATAAGAGAAATCATGTTCCAAAGTGTAATGTACACTGAAATTACGAATACGCGAAATGAAGAATTCTACATTCTGGCGAAAGAAACGAAACACTTACAAAATTAAAAAAAATAAGATTCTGGTGAAAAATTTATGTGTGAATACGCGATAACAGTTCGAATCTGAAAAAAAGAAGTGACCAGATTCAGCTAAAAAACGCTTAACGCCCATCTCTGAATACCCGCCCAAAGGGTTATTACTGCTTTCTGCACATCTCGGCTATTCACCAGATCCATGGGTCAGTCCCAACCACTAGCCCAGCTAATACAGTAGTTACTATAAAAAAAAGATTGACTGAACCATGGTTTACACCAACTTGTTAAAAAATCAAAACATTTTTAAAGCCTATTATAAGGGAAACTCCTTGGTATTATTCCACATTATTTTTGCTTGAGTGAGCTAAACTAATGCAGTAAATTCAAACACACAACAGAGAAAAAATAGGAAGGGTTGGGGATAGTCATCAATATGAATGATTCAAAACCAATGACCAATGTTGAATACATTTTCCATGTATGCGGGAGAACCAGATGGTTTCACACCATTGATAACAAGCAATACATTTTTCCCCAAAAAAGTGTAGGGACAAAAAGCCTAATAACGCCCCTAACATTCCTGTGTAGCTTTTGCCCCTAAGCTCCCACAAAGGCCAAGCTGCTGGCTGGGATGTTAGGTTTAGGCAGTGGGATACGGGGGTTAGGCTATGGCTGTTGGAGCGGGGTTAGGATCAGTGGTGAATTTACAATTAGGTACATGAGACACGGAAGCAGGTGCTGGCACTTGTTTAGGGGGCAGCACTTGGATGCTTGTTTTGGTACTGCCCAGTGCCAGATTAAGCCTTCGGGGGGCCCGGGGCACTTTAGACAGGGGGGCCCCCTTGCACTTGTCATTACTGGCCGCAAACTGCATGGGGGAATATTACACTGTCAAAACACAGAGTGAAGGCAGTATAAACTTGGTCAATGGTTAACTTTAGGGGATACACATATATATATATATATATATATATATATATATATATATATATATATATACACACACACACACATACACACATACATACATACCACATGAAAATCCTGTGTTTGTCTCTCTGCACCTTACTCTATAGGAGACCTCACAGTCCCAGTGCTGCCTCTGATTAAAAATCCTCCCATGACTAGGCTGCTGCTGCTGTTATCCATGGGCCTGAGAAGCATGTAATGAGCTCCACCAATCAGAGTTTAGCACAAACGTCTCAGCCTCTGCCCTCTGGTGCAAAGTGTCATGGGACTTAGTCAACTCCCAGTAATGCACTGCACACTTGGCTCCCGATGCTCAGCACCATTAATCATTGTCACATTGGCAGATAGGTGAAGCTGCAGCACTACCCCACTCCCATGCACAAAACCTGTAGCTAAAAAAATAAATGCCAACCCACAGGGGGCCCCTAGCTAGAGGGGGGCCCAGGGGCACTGACCCCTTGTGCCCCCATTATAATCCGGCCCTGGTACTGCCAACCCAAAACCTCCCAGTAAGTGCAAAATATTTTCTCTGCATTGCACCATATGCCATCTTTGGTGGAGTGTAAATGGGTAGGACATGCACATGCTGCCCTGCAATCTGTCCTACTTAGTAAATATGTATACATAATCAAAAAATATTATTCTATGTGGCTTTTTTATTATTTTATTGGCTAACATCAAATGAGGACCATTAAATGAAAATAGAAACATTAGGCAAGGGGTGTTCCCTAACAGCTCTGCCTAGGGCAACCTCACCCCTAAATTCCCCCGTGGTTAGAGTTAGGCTGCATGGAGGGACCAAAAGGGTTGGGGGCAGCCAGGGGGAAGGTTAGTATACTTACCTGACCTTTGTTGGGATTCACTCCAAAGGGAGGCCAGCGTCATTATTCTGACTGACGGCTGTATGTATCCCTGTCTCTGCCAATGTGCAGAATAGCAATCCCCACATCCCTGATCCCTGCCATCAGTATCAGGTTCCTATCTCTGAATAGTAATACGCCACATCCCCGCCCACAGTAACAGGTCCCTACCTCTACATAATAATCTCAGCTGCTGCACTGCTGCTGGTGGGAGAGCCTAGAGATGAGCAGAATCTGTCCTCACTCTGCCTTAGAAGAGACTGGGTCCTGCCAAAGAAGTGTAAAGGCCCCCATACACTATCCGATTTTGGGACGATTTCATCCGATTTCGGCACTTTGTGCCGATAATCGGGTGAAATCGGCCCAAAATCGCAGGTGTGTGATATCTGATCTGATCCGATGCGCGGTCCCGTGCGCATCGGACCGGATCAGGGAGGTCGGACGGTCAGTACATACGATCACGTCCGACCTCCCTGTATGCATATGCCTGCCCACCTGACAGGCATAGGCATGCAGACACCGGGGGAGCAGTGGAGCGGGCAGCGGGTCCCTGAGCGCCGGGGAGTGCTGACCTGGCCGGGCGGTGATGTTCATATATATCAGCAGCGCTGCGGGAGTCGGGAGGGGACGTGGTGCCGGGTGCCGGGTGCGGCGAGTGCTGCTGGCTGACCTGGCCGCGCATGTGATCACAAATAGCAGCAGCGGGGATGGGACGCGCAGTGGCGGCTATTAGATTTTTAAAATACCTGTCAAATGACCGGCCGTTCTCTGATTGGCTGTCCTTTGCTATAATTATCGCATATGTTAGAACATATGCGATAATTATAAATGCGATGGGCGACGAAGGGGGGCGGAGATTCTTAGAGAATCTCCCCCATTGACACACAAAAGAAAAAATATTGGAAGATTGAGAAAAACATCGGGGGAGAAATCTAGCGATGTTGATGAAACATTGGATCCTCAACATTGCAGGGTTAAACATCGAACATTGGAACCATAAATCCGATGTTACCGATGAAACATCATATGATTACCCATCCCTAGTCCCATCCCCGCTAATGCTATTTGTTATCACATGCCCGGCCAGGTCAGCAAGCAGGACTCGCCGCACCCGGCACCACGTCCCCTACCGACTCCCGCAGCGCTGCTGATATATATGAACATCACCGCCCGGCCAGGTCAGCACTCCCCGGCGCTCAGGGACCCGCTGCCCGCCCCACTGCGCCCCCTGCGCCCCGACAATTGATAAATCGCAAGCGATTTATCACATGTCAAATTTGGCTCATCAAGTGCCAAATTGTGTGTGAGCCTCCTGGGGAGCTCCCAGGCGGCTCACAGGAGAATTGGGTCCGACTTGTCTTAAGGACAAGTCGGCCTAATGTATGGGGGCCTTTAGTAAGTCCTGCTCTGCTGCCTCACAAGGGTGCAGGGGGAGGAAACACACAGTGGGCATAGCCAGAAGGTGGACCTGGAAAGAGGAGGGGGTTTCCTGTTTTATGTGCGCCAGGCCACCTGAGCTGCAGCACAAACCACGTAGTGCAAGGAGGATTGTTAAGCATATATACACATATGTGCTATCATGTATGTAATACATGTGCCAAATGGATCCCCTGGGGATTGGCAGACATCATGCATCACCCGGGACTCAGCATAAGCCTTCACATACTCTCCCTAAGCCTGCCCCCGGGTTCCGATTGGCAAGTATCACAGGAGTCTTAAGAATGTGGGATGGCTTATGCTGATTCCCAAGCACCACATGAGCTTGATGCGTACAGTGGCGGGATCCATCCAGCAAGCATCAAGTGATTGACAGTTTATATAGGGAGGGGGTGGCAACAGCAGCTGGCCAATGGTGCCACAAGTGACCGATGCTGCATCTTTGAGGCATTTACTTATGTCAGGCGCATAATGCTGCATTACCATATCTGACTGAGCATTGCTCCCGCTCTCATGTATGCAGCAGTAATGTTCCATTCAACCACATCTGAACCAGGCCCGCATCTGTATGAAGAACTGCATAGATTGATCACAATGGGTTGTGCCTCTGAAATTTCTAAGCATTCTACAGATTATGGGCGAGATGTACTAAACTTCAAAAGTGATAAAATGGAGAGTGATAAACAGCCAGCCAATGAGCTCCTTCCTGTCATTATTCAAACACAGCCTGTGACATGTCAGGCAGGAGCTGATTGGCTGGCTGTTTATCACTCTCCATTTTATCACTTTTCAAGCTTAGTACATCTTGCCCAATGCCAGATAGATTCCGTATTCTATACAGCCTTCCTGCTAATTCAGTGGTTTACAACCTCAGTCCTAAAGGTGCACCTCCAGGTGCAACAGTCCAGGTTTTAAGGATATCCATGCTTAATTACAAATGGTTTAATCACAATCACAGAGGTACAAATGAAGTCACCTGTGCTCAAGTATAGCTTTCCTTAAAACATGGATTGTTAGGCTGGGTAAACATTATGCAATATGTGGTACTTATGTAGTATCTGGGCTGCCGATTTTGAAATCGGGTCCATCGCATAGCATCGCATACGACCATATCGCATGCGATGCGATGCGATGGACCCGATTTTTCCATAGGATTCAATGTTAAAATGGACTGAGTCCATTTTAACATGGAATTCAATGGGAAAAGGGGTCCTTTTCATACCCCTACTATCCAAGTGGGCATGGAGTTGGATATAAACCTGTGGCGAGCGTAGCGAGCCACCGAGCCCGAAGCGTGGCGTGCGTAGCGAGCCCCATGAGGGGACACAGAATACCGTCCCCTCGCGGGGCTCACTTCGCTCGCCACGCTTCGGGCTCGGTGGCTCGCTACGCTCGCCACAGGTTTATATCCAACTCCATGCCCACTTGGATAGTAGGGGTATGAAAAGGACCCCTTTTCCCATTGAATTCCATGTTAAAATGGACTCAGTCCATTTTAACATTGAATCCTATGGAAAAATCGGGTCCATCGCATCGCATCGCATGCGATATGGTCGCATGTGATGCGATATCGCATCGCACTGATTGTATGCCTTAAGTTAAGGCACACAATCAAAAAATCGGCAGCCCAGATAATACATAAGTACCCAATATGTAATTCAAACAGCCAATGAATGACATATTGCAGAGTGCATTGAGTGTACTGTACTTATGAATGACATCTTGCAGTTAAATTGGTACATTTGGCTGTCTATACGACTGACCCACCAATCGCCTCATATGCCCGACCTGGAACCGCCAACAATGTTGTCTCTACTTGCTCCTGTAGCCATATATGTTGGTAAATGTGTATGAGCATTATTATCGTTTGTGCCTAGCATTTGGCAAATCAGTGGATCGGTCAACAAATCAAGCCTGACCATCTGTGTACCAAGGTTTGGTGTGCCTTGGGGACTAAAGTTGGGAACCCCTGAATTATCAGGAAGGCTGCATAGAGTGGACATAAGGGGCTCTGAGATGGCATATATGGGCATGAGGGGTGCACTGTGCAATATAAAGGTACATGAGGGGCTCTTTATTAGAGTGGTAAAAAAAAGCATGAAAGCAGGCAAGTTATAAAGTGGTAAGGGTCGATTATTTAAACCTGCCTTATCCCTTTAATTGCCAAATTAATTTGTCAAAATAGGTGCCAAGCAATCATTTTTATTCATCATAATGACCTGTATAGGAAATATAATCCTTTTTTACACAAAATTTCTCATTTGAATTTATATACTAAATGTGAGCTATGCTGGCATATTTAGCAGATATTTTGAACATCTCTCACAGAGATGTTGGCACTCAAAGGGTTAAGGCCGAGAAATCGGACCACATTAGATGGTTGTAGATTCACTTCCTCTTTCAATGATTGTGTATGTTATGGTATATTTATAAATACTTTCTTTTTATTTTTATTTGCACACATGAAGAAAGATTATGGGGTACATTTACTTATATGGGCATTCTATTGAACCAATCAGATTCTATTATCTTCTAGAATTTGCTAAATAACAAAATAAGTAGAATATGATTGGTTGCTATAGGCAACATCCCATCTTCAATAGATCTCCCATCTTAGTAAATTTACCCCTATATCTGCTGATAAATAGAGGTTTTTTCTGTTATTTAAGCATGACAGCAACTACATTTTTTGCTGTTAAAGCAAATGCTAAATAACTTTTATTGTGTTTATGACCTGGTTGGATGTAAGAACTGCTTGGATCTGAGTGGTGTAAATCTGACATAGGTTACTGGTGCAGAGCTGGAGGCATCTTCATATATCTCTGTTTAAGCATATGGCCTTCATACATTATTTTCAGTGCTTTCTTTTATGGTCACATATACGTCCATCTCAGCATGATTCCTGTGCACATTGAGGCTGCTGAAGATAAAACACAATTTTGACTACCCAAACGCTTACAGCACATTATTTTGAATTCCCAGTAATAGCCTTGTTATATCAGGCTAATTAAAGGTTTTAGTTTCTCTAGTTTGTGCTATTAAACATGTAGAGTACAACCTTAATGAAAAACATCTGACAGGTATGGTACAGTATGCAATGCTTTCCAGGTAAAGTCATCAGAAACCAACTTCTTCAGTAGAAATAACTAACTAGATGCAGTACAATTTTAGAAACCATTCCCAGAAAATGTAGTTTCTATGGAGACTTAAAATTATTTCATAAAGCACTTGTTTGATGCATTTAAATATAGCATTTATCACTTGCCGTTCCTCTAGCAAAAAATAAGTTAATCATCACAAATTGGAATAATACATATTAACCGTTATCCTGTCAGTAACAATGTATTCCCTACTCAGTGTCCCCTTGCCTTCTTTTATCCCGGCACTGACATTGAGCACTCATATGTGTGGGAGATGTTTTCTGAAAGAGACTTGTCACAGCTCTGGTTAAAATTACAATCACGGGTCAATAAAATTATTGTTCATAGACCTTCTGACAGTTGACCATTTTGTGTAGAATGTCCTTGTTACAGATCTCTTCATGATTTGCTCAACTCTTTTTTGAGGCCTTCAACAGTTGCTACAATCCTGAAACATATTGTTTGTGAATTTAGGCAGTCCTGTGAGCCCACCAGACCCCGCCCAATGTCAGTACGCCTGCCTCCCCTCACAGGACGTGTAAGCGCATGGCCTGCGAATAGAGGTTTAACATAAACCATTTGCAGGCCAAGAGGGGCACTCCCACGTCATTCGATGGTCGCTGACCGTCGAATGATGCGGTGAGTGCACGCATATCTAAAGTGACTCTTAGGTCACTTAGATATGCGTGCACATTCGCCAGGAAATGGGCGGGCATCTGACATCTGGTGATGTCAGCTGTCTGCCTCTGGCACCCACGTCACGGGTTGATTACCATTGGATATCCCAGTGTTGTCATGGGAACGCCCATGAAACCCAGCGTTTCATGGGCGTTCCCATGACAACACTGGGCATTCCCATGGACGTGACTATCCGCCGCCGCCCCTGCACGCAGTCTTGGGTGCATGTGCCCAAAGAACAGTCTATTCACCGTGGCGGCATGCACCTGGCATATGCCCATGCACAGAAATTCGCCTGCACATGCACATAGGCCCAGCATCAGTCCCCCATGTGCACGGGGGAATGCAATGTTTCAGAATAACCCCCTTAGTGTGAATATAGGAAAACACTACAAGATACTGTAGTTACATGTGACATTTTTTGTGGGATAGTTAATTATATAGATGGCGTTGATAGTGGGGGTGGCGTTGACAATGGTGGGGGCATTTAACATTGTAAGCACCCATCAGGGTGCTTGTACAATTAAAAATCGCATCGCATCGCATGCCATTTGCTGGCATGCAATGCTATGCAATATTTCATTGTAGAAGCACTCCTGTTAATTTAACATGAATATCGCATTGCACGCATCGCATCGCTAAGTATGGTATGCGATGGGCGCCGTGCTAGGGAAACAAGTACCTACTTTTATATTTTCACCCTAATTCAATATTGGGTATGTACTGATTTATACATCGTTCATGGTCTCTGCGCCATTCTGCACATCATTGGCAATTGGTTCATACTGATGTTATGTATGCCCGCTAGAAATGGGTGATACTGTAGCTTGCCCTGCCTTGGCATCAACAGATATATCCCAGAATGCAGTAGAGTTCTTGCTGTGTTGCCATGTCACTGCGTCTGTGTCACCTCACTCATCTGCCCTGCAAATTGTCATTTCCCCTGGATGCGTGCCCACATAATGGCTTCTAACTGCTTATCTTAAAAGCATAAAATTAGGTGTTTCACAAAGGCATGTGGCTGCTGATAATCCCAGTGCCTGGTGTCTGCTCTTTCCCCACAGTAAACACTAGCAAGCATTTTCTTTGCCCAAAACATGGTTGTCAGGTTCCTTTTACACTACTAAAAACAAACGAGAGAAGACAGGTGAGCAAAGAGGTGGCCCTTGTTATTTCTGAGCTGGTGCATCTTGCCACAGGGTGCCAGTATAGCTGTGCTATTGGGGACTGTGCATCCCACATCAATTTCTGTCACTAGCAATCCTGCCGTGTGAGCTGGAAGCAGGAATGAGAAACAAAAATGTACATGAACAGGCTAAATGAATGTGGAATCCAGCTTATTTTAGACCTGCGTACCCCAAGGGGAGGGGAAGGCACCGTGTATACAGCCTTCTCTGTCACACTCTATCACTGTCAGCCTGTAATGTCTGCTTATACAGAGCTGGCAGGAGCTGCAACACAGAGCCGGTAGATGCTATTGTATATTCCTTGGTTCCAGTCTTTTCCGGAAACACTGTGCTGCTAAATGACCTGCTATTGTTTGTACATGTCTTATTTAGATATTCATATTTTTAGCTCCGCTATATCATTTTCATTTGTTTTCTTTTTCATGGCTAAGATCTCAGGAAGAACTTTGAGAAGGAGCCATTATCAAGGGAAGTGTTTCTGGATCAGGAAGTGACTTTGCTTTGTCAACCACCTGAGGGGATTCCTCCTGCAGAGGTGAGTGCTGCAAAAGTGTCACCAAACATTACTCCTCTGTGTGCATCCCTTACACATAACTAGTTGTCAAGGGGAGTGTGGGAGAATTCGTTTAATCCTGTTCCTCTGTCACATATCACCTCAGATCCAACTTTACATCTGACATTATCTGCTTTTGTAGCAGGCAGCGTAATATAGATTATGCATATAATTATGTAAACATTCTGCCGTGCGCTATCAGGGATCAGATAGGCACAAACAACTTGTGAATTTATAAAAGGCTGTCAGTGTTTAAGGGCATACGGCGCAGGGAGTTAATTACCATTTACAATGTATAGTCTGCTCTGACACTATTGCTTTGATGTGTGTACTTAAAATTATCTGTGTGTTTTGTTTCTCTCTCTAAAAATGCGTTGACATAATAATACAGCGACAATATAAAAAGACATTTTCATAAAACACAGAAAGCAATGACAAGAGATAGACACAGATAAAAAAAAGTGGAGAAGACATATAATGAAATACAAACACAAGATCCTCTGGGTTTTTATTGTTGTTGATTATAGTTAATTGATAAAAACAAACAGTGATATGTGACTAGTCAATTAGCTCAATTAGCAAAAGCAATATGTAGGCACCACAGTATGGCTTCATATAAAAAAAGTGTATATAAAGGCCTACACAAATGTATGATAAACTGCTATATTTTTATAATGGAGCTCAAATGCAGTGGTAGGTTAATTGGCTTTATACAGTTTATGAGACAATTCATACCTGTATTATGATGCTGATAGGACACGTCCTGTGCCTTATTATGGTTTTAGCAGCAGAAACGTATTATTTTTTATTCACAACAGAACATAAACAGAACATAAACCAATTAGCCCTGCTACTCTGAACAATAACCTGAACTGCAGGATGTCTCACTAGACTCTCGCCTACTGAACAGACTCAAAACAAATACAGAATACCATTTTAGCTGCATCTTACCATAGATCTTGAAGGAGGCCTTTAGCTTCAACTTTCAGTATTATTTCCACACTCAGGGCTGGCTTCATACCGATGGAGAGAGCTACAGCTAATGACCAAACCAAAAAGGTCACAACAACAGTACTGAACTGCATCATGAGGCTGCTTGTAATCTCCTCCACTCCATGCTAGGAAATTGTACATGGATTCCGTGAAAGTGAAATTGGAAATCTAATCACCAGTAATACTTAAAATAAAAAAAGAAAACAGAAATCCTAAGGGAAAACACCTTACCACCTGACTTACTGGTCCCATTCTCACATACATTAAGCTCAGTGCTTTTCAACCATTTTCAACTCGCGGGAAAACCAAACAAGAATTTAATATTGCCAAGGCACACCATCAGTCCCCCACAGGGAAAAACACATTGACATCTACAGGAAACCAAACAAAGCCATCGGTTCCCATATGAAAAAAAGATCAAACTATTCCCCACAGGTAACAAAAATAAAATACATTGACCATTGCATGAAAACAAGAGATAAGTGAATAACAGTTGAACTTGTGGCTGTAAACTGGACATCTCTAGACCTGGTGGAACACTTGAGAACAACTCAAGGCACACTAGTGTGCCATGGCACAGTAGTTGAAAAACTCTGCCTTAGCTGATACTACTGATGTCATCTACTGACCACCCTGTCAGCTCCCATGTTATACTGTATGCTAAGTAGTCACTGGCTAGACTGAAAACATTTCATGTTGCTTATAAACCATAACCTGGCCAAATATTGACAAACTAAAGTTAAAGATTTAATTGGAAGGCATGTTTTTACCCCATAAATTGCCTGTAATAGAGCGTATAGTACTAGCACTTTACTATGGTGGATTCAGGGCCTGATTCTTATATGTTAGGAATTGCACAGTCGCAGAGAAGTAGCTATGCCATACTAATGAACTGCAAATGGAGGAGGTGACTGTAGGATGTAGATGCCCCCTGCATGCTACTGTGAAATCCAACTGTGATGAGACTCATGATGATAATAGACTATGGTCAGTCTGCATAGGTCAAGGCTTACCCACATAACATCCAGATAGTGAGCCCATTTCTAGTAATTGTTGTAGAATATTACCAAAATAGTAATTTTACTGTTTGACTGTATTAATTAACATGCTCTTGGCAGCACAATTGCTAGCAGCAGTGGCTTGAATCACACTGTTGACTCAGTTTGACTCAGTTTTATGTTGTGGCCAAATCCTTTAAGAATCACCCCCCCCCCCCATGCCCCCTCCCTACACATTGAGTTGGGAACATATTACCAGAAGCATCAGGGTGGGAGAAAACTAAGAACTAGGTGGCATTGTAGGGAGTTTTGAGTATAAATAGTCTATGTAGGGCAGTTTCAGACATTACATTACACTCAAGAAATTAGGAGGCAAAAGGGATGGTTCGGTAGAGTGTTAGGATCAATGTTTGTTTTTTTAAGAATAAGGAAGACAAATGCATGATTGAAGGTAGAGGGAACAGTGTCTGATGAGAGGGAGCGATTAAGTAGGTGGGCAAGATGGGAGCAGGCAGAAGTTGAGAGGTAGTGGAAATGGCAGGAATAAGGTTAAGTGGGGAGGTGTACAGAGGAAGGACTGGATGAGGGCCATCACTATGTCTCAAGATACAGGGGAAAATAAAGTTGGTATGGTGGATAAAGAGTAATTGTCCGGGAAAGGAGGGGACTGGTTGCTGAGGGTCTGATGGGATTTGATGCCATGATTTACAGTATGGGGTCAATTTTAGATGTTCAGTAGGCAGCAAAATCAAGGGCAGAGTTGAGTTGAGAAAGAGATCCTGTTGTTTGAAAAATGAGGTTCTTGAAATAGGATTGTTTAGAGAGGTAGAGGGCAGCAATGCAGGATGAGATAATACATTTGAAAAGGAGGAAGTCTGCCTTAGAGCGTGATTTCCTCTACAGTTGCTCTATGGTTTACGAACATTTATAGCATTATCAAAACTTGATGTTCATGCTTAGCACTACCTTCAAAATTAAGGTGACCTGGATAATACAATTGCATCTGTACTGTCTGATCTCACAGTAATTTGGGTATAGCTATTTTTATGCCAAAATATGGTAAGATCAGTGGTTAAAGTTAGGGGGAACGGGGTGTAACTTAGTTCCACCACCTCTAGTGGTGAGGTGGAACATATTAACCTCCACATTGGCCCTGCACAGTAAATCTCACAGAAAAGCATTCTAGTTTGCAGGGGGATGCCAAAAACCATACCACTGTCCCTGTCACTGCCTATGGGGGGGGGGGAGGAGGTATACATAGGTGGCATAGAGAAATGATTTCCCCCACCTCTGCATGACCTCTTTATGCCCTGGGTAAGATTTTCCCTGTAATAATCTTTGGTCCTGGATGTCCTATTAAATAGGTACAACAAAGCCTTTTTGAGATGCAGGAAAGGAATCAGAATCAGAAAAGAATTTGAAGGTCTGTCAATCCAAACTACTGCTCAAAAAGAAAAATTCTAGGCAAAGTGAAAAGAACAAACAAAATAATAAAACCATTACAAATTTTGAATATTTTAGAACAAACGTGTGTAAAACCATTTGGAAAGCTCACACACATATGAATGTAGTGGTAAGAACAAGTCTAAGAAGATATTAATTAATTAATTACAAGATGGTGAGAAAGTTTAAGCAGTAACGTTGCCTTTATGGTAGCTTTTGCATTCTTTGAGTTTTACACTTGTATGACTTTCTAATGGTAGTTCGTCTTTATCACCCAATAGTTGTTGAACTAGATAAGGCCCTCATACATTGCTGCGACTTTCTGTGGTATGCTAATTAAAAGATGTGACATGCGCACAGCACAGGACAGTTGTAATAAAAATGCGGAGTAAATGCAGTTCCCATTACTCTGCGTCTAAGTGCCTCATTACCGAGGAATTGCACTCCGCTCGTGAAGCTCCAGAACAGAAGTTTGCTAATTACGGTACAATTTTGCTATTTTTTTTTTAATTTGCCAGACAAAATTCCATTGCTCCAGGAGTATTCATGGAAATTTTCAAGTCATTCTAATAATTGGTTCATACTTAGCGTTTTGAAATCTATATTTCCACCAATCTAAAGAAAACTCATGAGCCAATTGATGTAGCCCAAGCAAAACTATATTCATTCGATTTATGAGCATTGTTTTCTATATAAATGACCACATAGAACATCAATGTTTTTCAGTTAAAATTGCTTTAAAAAAAAAAAAAAAAACAATAAAAAAAATTCAATAAAAATAGATAGTTGACAGTTTAATATAATTTTTGCAAGCCAGAATTGAAATTCTGAACCATAGGAAGATCTGAACTGGGACTCAGAATGGATCTCCTTGGGATAGCCAGACTGTGTTTTGGTTCTTTGGGTGTATTTGGATTTCTCTAGAACCGAACCACACATTTCCAGTTAGAGTATATGAAAAAGAAGACGTTCATTAATCTACTTTGGTACAGTTAAGCTTATATAAAGTAATAAAGTAAAAGTTTGGGACTCCTTTTTATTTTGCTAGACTTTAGTATTGGCAGTAGTGATCTATACACCATATAAATATATACATTCGGGTTGTTTATGAAAAAGGCTTCTTTTATGAATAAAAGATAAATATGCATTTTCAATGTCATTTTTCTTTCAGAATATGCCGACATTATTACTACTATAATATACAGACCCTGGTGCACAGCAAATAAAACTTAAAGAGCACAGGAAAAACTGTATAACTGTAAGAACGTGCTCTGCCTGGCTCACTAATGGAGAGCAAGGAATTAGAACTCTGACTCAAATATATAATCAATAAAAATTATGTTTTAGTGATACATGATAAACAGCCAAAGGCTCTGACATCGATCTGGCCATCTTTAAGGTTCTGGTGACACACTAAGTAATAACATTATCAAGGAGGCATATCATAGCACCAAATCAAATTCAGCCATGATGATGGTAACATCATTTGTTAGACGAGGCATTATCGCGTTGTTGCTAAGCAGTGTGGGTAGCTGTTTGCAGTAGGAGTAAAACATCGATCAGAATATTAATATGAACACACTGAAGAGGGTTTTATGCCAAAACTTAGTTCTACACTGTTTTATGAACACATTTGATACACTGTACAGACAAGTGTTGGGAAAGTTGTTGACCTTAGGATACATACATACAGGATACGGTCACTAGGTCTACAAGCAATAGGTCAACAAGCATTAGGTCAACACCACTAGGTCGATATGCATGAAGGTCAACATGATAGAAGGTCGACATGCAGGAAGGGTGACATGACAAGGTTTATATGGGTTAGGTCAACATGGTCATTAGGTTGACATGGGGAAGGTCAACAGTCAAAAAGTTGTTGTTTTTTGAGCCTACATTCATGCCCTACCATCTTCTAGGGCATGGTGGGAGAATAAAATAGTGTGCCGAGCATGGCGAGCGCAGCGGTGCTACGTTTCAGTGTCCGTGTTGACTGTGTCAACATTCGGGACAAATAAAAAGTGAAAAACCCCATGTCGACCGTTTGACTGTCGACCTTCCCCATGTTGACCTAATGCATGTCGACCTAATGACCATGTCGATCTAACCCATGTCGACATTCAGTCATGTCGACCTTCATGCATGTCGACCAGGTGGTGTCGTCCTAATGTTTGCCGACCTAGTTGATGTCTGTTCAATGATCCATACCCATACATACTGCTGGTAAAGATTAGGAAAATGTAAGCTGGAGTGAACACAATTGTAAACACATAAAACATATGACACGCACAATTTTAACGCAATATGGATACTACATATTTGCATTTTTACACATTTCTCTTTTTAATGGTTATTATTTTGACTTAAGCGGCTATGTATTTTTTGGCCATATATATGTGTCAGCAAATAGTACAAATATGACCGGTTGTTTCTTTTTTCTTTTTTATAATTGTTTATTAGCGTTTTTTACATTTAATACAGCTTGTATACATGTGCTTTTATATAAATCTTATCGTGAATACATTAAGGGAAGAGAAGGAAGAAAGAGAAAGAAAGAAAAAGGGGGGGGGGAGTGTACTGGGAAGAATCAAATACAGTACAACTAATCTATACATTCACATTAATTTAACTAATACATATCAGCGCTGACACAATATCTATGCCTAACATGTGGAAACAAAACATGGGACTAGCTAATCAGTTCCTTATCTAATTTTTCACTTATCTTCCCTTTCTCCCATTACTTTATATTCATATACCTGCTGAAAAGGGGGGTGGGAGGTTATGGAATCTTAACCAAGGGGCCCAAATCTCTTTAAGGGGTGATAAGGGGTCCCACATCGCAGACTGTTAAATAAACTTGAAAGCTTGGGATTGGATTCTAAGATAGTTGAATGGATAAGAGCGTGGTTGCAGGACAGAAAACAGAGAGTTGTAGTAAACGGAGTACAGTCAAAGGAGGGAAAGGTTACAAGTGGAGTACCCCAGGGATCTGTACTTGGACCGGTGCTTTTTAATATCTTTATTGGTGATATTGCAAATGGAATTGAGGGTAAAATGTGCCTTTTTGCAGATGACACAAAGGTATGCAACAGGGTAGACACACCAGGAGGGGTAAAACAAATGATTGAGGATCTAGGCAGATTAGAGAAATGGTCAAGAGAATGGCAACTACAGTTTAATGCCAAAAAATGCAAAATCATGCACTTGGGTCTCAGAAATCCAAAGACTCAATATAGTATAAATGGCACTATAATGGAAACTACAGAGGAAGAGAGGGATCTAGGTGTCACTATTTCAGGGGACTTAAAAGCAGGTAGGCAATGTAACAAAGCAATGAAGAAGGCAAGTCAGATGCTTGGTTGCATAGGGAGAGGTATCAGCAGTAGAATGAAAGAAGTAATAATGCCTCTGTATAGGTCATTGGTATGACCTCACCTAGAGTATTGTGTTCGGTTCTGGAGGCCATATCTCCAGAAGGATATAAATACATTAGAGACTATACAAAGAAGAGCAACTAAAATGGTGCATGGCCTACATCACAAAACGTACCAGGAAAGACTAAAAGATCTTAATATGTATACTTTAGAGCAGGGAAGGGAAAGGGGGGACATGATAGAAACTTTCAAATATATCAAGGGCTTTAACAAGGTACAGGTGGGAGACATTCTTCACAGGAAGAGGAGCAACAGAACATGAGGACATGCACTGAAACTAGAGGGAGGAAGATTCAGGGGAAATGTGAGGAAGTATTTTTTCACAGAAAGAGTAGTAGATAAGTGGAATAGCCTCCCAACATAGGTGGTAGACGCAAATACAGTAGTACAATTTAAACATGCTTGGGATAAGCATATTGATATCCTTACATAAAAATAAGGATCAAATATGGTTTGAGGTAACATGTTTAAAAAAAGGGGCAGACTAGATGGGCCAAGTGGTTCTTATCTGCCGTCAAATTCTATGTTTCTATGTTTCTATGTTTACTTTCTCCTCAACAATACTGGAAATATATTCCATATGATACATATCCCAAATTGTTGCCAATATTTCATTTCTAGATGGACAAGTTTTTGATTTCCAATGAGAGGCAATTTTAATTTTTACCGCACTGTTCATAAACCAGATAAGCTTTTGGGTGGCGTTTGAAATTTCGGGAATGTTTTGGGGTAATAATAGGAATTCAGGAGCAAATGGGACATATTTCCCTGTGATTTGATGTATTAAACTATATATATATATTTCCAAACTCCTACTACCTTAGGACCCTCCCAAAAAATATGAAGCAAAGTACCTCTTAAATCACATCCTCTCCAACATGAATCCGATACGTTGGGTAAATCCGAGCTAATCTGTTCGGGGTCAAATACCAACGAGTATATAACTTATATGCATTCTCTCTATATCTAATCGCCGAAGATATTGAAATTAGATTTTCTTTAATTTGGTCCCATATCGCTGGCTCTAACTGTATCCCGAGATCTGCTTCCCAGGCTATTTCATATACCGTACGGATCGGTTTCCTAACGTAGAGGAGAAGTTGATAAATAATTGAAATTAAACCTTTAGAATTCACCCGTTTTTGACAAAGTGTTTCCAGTTTGGTTTTACTTAAGTCTTTCTGCTGATGCTGAAATTACACATGATAGCTGCGTATCTGCAAAAATGACCAGTTGTTTCTGTTTACACAATTAGTGCAGTTGGATGATCATGTGCACATTGTAAGGTCACGTATAAAGTCATTAGCATTGTCTGCCCATCCCAAATAGATGTTGATTGAGGTTGGCCATCATCATATGCCCATACACAACACAATTTGTGACAAATTAGATATACATCAACATAACTGGCACAGATGTAGCGCAACTCATCTAGCCGGGGGCTGGCGGTCAAACCAGCAGCCCCATAAGGGGAGGCACACGCACAAGATGTTCACCGCCACCCTCCACCACCTCCTTGCCGATCCCCCGTGGTGCCTGCAGCTCCCCACCCCCCCCCCCCCCCCCCTAACCCTGCCTGTCTCCCTGAAGCTGAGACGGGCAGGGATCCTGTCCCCTGCCGCAATAATGGTACGCGCGTGTGTTTGAGACGTTCGCGTGTCCCAGTCAGATGGATCACCTCTCCGCCAGTGATCGCCAGCGGGGGAATTCTGGCAGTTCCCGGTGATGAATGAGAGGCGCTTCATCTGTATATTGGTGTTGCCCATTTACTAAAAAAAGTTGTCCCTTCGACATTTGTTAATTAGGAATTAGGATTATGGTTTATTTCAAGGTCCAGAATGTAAGAATATTTTACAGTTATTATCTGTTCTAACTTTTTTTCCATTCTGTCTTTTATGTCTGCCCATCTCTATTGACCACAATGTAAGGTGGAGTGGCTGAAGAATGAGGACATGTTGAACCCTGATGTGGATTCCAACATTTTCATTGGAACAGACCACAGTCTGGTTCTTAGACAGGCTCGACTAGCTGATACTGGGAACTATACCTGTGTGGCCAAGAATATAGTGGCTAGGCGAAGGAGTAATTCAGCAGCCATTACTGTTTATGGTAAGATGGAGATTATTCTATGTAGTATGATTGCTGTTAATAACAGTCTAATAATGGCCTCATATTAAGGAACCCTAATAATAAACTTATATGGAAAGGCATAATAGAACCACAAATTATTATTCTATAATCTTCTAAATTATGTATCATGGATGTCTATTTTTTTTCGGCCACCTTCTCATAAAATACCTTATTCCACAATGGCTGATACTTATGCTTATGCTGTATAAAGCACCCTTATAGGAAACACCTTAATTGTTGGCAAGTTCTTGAAACTTTGCAATATACATACATACAATATACATGAGTGGTTGTTGTTGTTTAATAAATACATTTTTGCTGCTTTACGGGGCTAGCTTTTTAAATAGTTTTGATCCCAGCTGATGTATTATGCAATGTAGCTTTAGGCCAGACAACATAATGTATTGTAGTAAACAGGTTGTGTTGATGGCCACGATCTCCTACTGTGTGATCAAATTGAAGAAGAAATTTACTAAGATGGGAGTCCTCTTTCAGATGGGATGCTGCTATGTGCAACCAATCACATACGAGGACAGATGTACTAAGCTTGAAAAGTGATAAAATGGAGAGTGATAAACCGCCAGCCAATCAGCTCGCAACGGCCATGCCACAGACTGCATTTGAAATATGACAGGAAGGAGCTGTTAATGGCGATTAAATATGACCAGAGAGACAATAAGTGAACAGCGCAGGTTACGTAATAAGTCCGCAACCAACGTACCCTTTATACCTAACTACGTGCGTACAAAGCGTAACGCAGCGTAGTGTACCTTTTATTGTATTATGTACACAGAGAACCAGTACCTTAATCAGAGATTCCTTCGCAGTATATTGTCTCTAAACTGCGAATATACCTTATCGGACAGTGTCCGTAATATACCTTGTCGCTATTATGCGAATAAACAGACACGACCACTGTATAGAAATAAGGAGATAAGAGCTCCGTAAAAAGGTTGTATTTGAGTCCCTAATGGACAAAAGGGGGTTACAGAAATAAGAATAAACAGGTATAACAAGTAATACAATATACTAACAATGAATACTAAACAGACTCTGCTAAGGGGAAAGAAAACAGATACAAGACACAATCAGCCAATCAATACAATAAGGATAACTACCGTTAATGAAACCGTTACCGTTCTCATCAAATATGCGAAGTGTAGTCCGGTCAGAGCTCACTATCGTTCAGGGATGAACTATAGTCCGGTGGTCAGGTCAGGGAAAAGTAGATGTGCCGAAGAGACTTTGGCTGCTCTGGGTCGCCTATCTTATAGGGTCAGAAAGGGGAGGTCAAAGGCCGTTCTCATTGGTCAGGGGTCGAATGTCAGGTCAGCTGTGATTGGGGGGTAAGCTGATACACCTGGTTTGGCTAGGTCCAGGGGAGTGAACTTTAAGAGTCCTTTGTTCGGTGGTTTCGGCGTCAGCAGTGATAAGAACTGGTTTCATCTGGATTTCTTTGTTACATTCTTTCAACAGAAACTGTCTCTGGATTATGGATTATGTCCATAACTATCGAGCCGTGTATATTGCGGAATATTCGCAATGACCGGAATACTTCGCATAATGAACTGAACGGAACGGTACTAAACACGATACAGATAGATGTATGCAGGGCTAACTAAGCTATGTGTGGCGTTCTAAACCTTTAACTATATTTTACTTAGGGTCAGTATGTATTTATGAATTTATGTGTGATAGTATGGCTACTCTTCTGGCCCACTTTGCCACGCATACTCGGGTATGGAAACTTTATTTGCGCAACTCTGCGAACCAAAATGGCGGCCATACTATCCTAAAATGGCGTGTGTGTAACTCGACTTCCATAGTCCACCCTTTAACAGTAATTATAAAACTGTTACAATACAAAACATTTCACACGACAATACAGAAATTCATAATCCTAACAGAGAAATTGGGATACATGAATTAAACATATAAGGGGAGTAAACCATCTGCTCTCGGCCGATCCAGGATCATGGATAAACGATGGGCCGCATTTATCGAACAACCTACTCAGGGTCACGAAGGATAATGTACAATTTTGGGATAAAAATAAAAACAGGGGTGGTTACAACATATACACGTTCACAAATATGGTTTCTTTAAAGGGAGGTGGTTTCGATTTTAGGGTCATATACCAAACCCTGGTCTTCCTCTGTATCTCTCGTTCTTACACTCATGATTTCGGTACGTTTTGTCTTTCCCCGGGTCACCACCTTTATACATTTGAACAATAGCACAAAGACTATGATGGCACCACCGATACAGAGAAGGAGTTTTCCTATGCTAGCTATGATCCCTTGCGCCCATTCTCCTAAACCAGAGAACCAGTGCATTGGATTCAACCAGGAGGTCCATTCACTAACTTTGTTACCTATTTCTGCCAGGCTGATATTATGTTCCCTTCTAAATTCCCATTTAAGCTGAAGAATCTCATCCATCCGATGATCGATGATTTCTTCTGGGTCTTCAGTATTGTTGGTGATATATGTACAACACTTCACCCCAAACTGTGTAGAGAGGGTGACACAATATCCTCCTGTCATAGCTGTCAGATAGTTCAACACCATTCGATGTTGGACTAGCTCTCTTTTATACGCTTGCAACTCCTTCCCAGTGTATCTAAAGGTGTCATCATAAATCTCAGTGATGTTATCTACCAAGCTGGCTAATGCTTGTATATATTTAAAATTTATGACTCCTCTGGCGGTATGGGTGATATCTAAAGCAATGAGGAGTTGGATACCGAACGACTCGTGTATCATTTCGGAAGCTAGGGGTTCTTTCCTGATGGTTAAATCCCTTTTATGGATTTGGTCATAATGGGTATGAGTGTAAGGAGGAGAAATACCTCTGTGTATGTTCATCATCTCATCATGTGTGAGGGTCATCACTTCCGGTAACACTCTGCCTAGATAACAAATACCAACGTAGTTCATGGAGAGCCATTTGTACGCCCTCCTACCACAAATATAATAAACATCGTCAGGGAGAAAATAGGGGACAGAGTATTTCATGATCTTGTCACACATTATCCATAAGAACATCCCCGTCCCCTGCTCCCTGACTCGTTCCTCACATGTTTCTGGCTGTAGGGTTACATTACAGTAGCCGGCTGATACTCTGCCGGCCATCATCTTACTTTTCTTCACCGTGTAAACATATTTATAATGTCTCCCACTGGTTCGGATCTTTAACAACAATTCTTTATCAATAGGCTCTCCATCTGGACGCTGGGAGTAAGTTATTGTCTGGTTATGCCATGTCACTTCCCAAGTACCAATCGCTCTGGAACTCGAGAAGTTCATACATACCAGGGACTTATCCACTTGGTATGGGTGTAATCTAAGACTAGGGGACCTGGTATACAGGTATCTCTTATCCAATGGCCTCCCCTTATTTAATACGCTTATCTCTGAAATATTAAGCGGGTATGGGACTAGGCCTACACTACTCCTTTTATGTAACACTTGTGAACACACCCAGCATTCTGTTTGGTTTAAGACCTTACCCACTAGTGAGTGGTAATCACTCAAAGGATGTCGGCCTGTAGTTGCCTTACTTGTCGACTGACATCGCTGGATGCATTCTTCTTCCATTTTAGGTTGACAATATCTACAGACACAGTACTCACCAGACAATAACTCATCACATAGCCCTTGAACTACGTTTCCCTCATACCTTTTACCTTCTCCTGTCATGGGCAAAGTGTCAAGCTGGTTTAGGGATTCTACCTCACCCATATCTGGGTCCATTATTACACTGTCAGAACTCCGCTCCGATCGCTCTAGGATGTGGCAGCCACCGAGTATCTTTGGGTGAATAAAAGAACACAGAAAGAAAACAAAGACATATATGCATAGCTGTGAACCTTTTGCTTGGAGTCCTTCCATCATCTCTACCAGGGGACTTTTATTTTGCTCTGCTCTTAGACCTTTGTTCGCTCAGGTTGCTCGACCTTGGCTGCTTCTCAGTGTTCCCGAAACAATGCTTCTAGCGACACTTCTTCTCTCTCGCTCTCTGCACACTGGGACTCTGGGTTACTGGCTTTCTTGCAGTGGGACGAATGTATCCAAGTCTCTCTCTCTGCGACTTTAATTGATGTAGTGCTGGTCAACAAAACTTGGTACGGTCCTTCCCAACGGTCTATCAAACAACCTGAGCGTAAAAAATTTCGGATCATAACAAAGTCTCCTGGTTTAAGATTATGACAATTCTCTGTAGGCATATCAGGGTTCAGTAATTTCAGCTGCTTTTGTTGCTCCCTTAGCTGTTTGTTTAGCTTTAGGAGATACTGTACAGTTAGCTCATTGTTACATTTGAGATCATCCTGTGGGTCTATCATGATGTGTGGCTGCCGACCAAACAATATCTCGAAGGGGGACAAGTTGAGCGGAGTCCTGGGAGTGGTCCTAATGCTATACAGCACAATAGGCAGTGCCTCTGGCCATAACAACCCTGTTTCAGCCATAACTTTACCCAATTTGTTCTTAATAGTACCATTCATTCTCTCAACTTTGGCGCTCGCCTGGGGACGATATGGAGTATGAAGTTTACTATTAATCCCCAGGAGTTTACACATGATTTGGAAGACCTCTCCTGTGAAATGAGTGCCTCTGTCACTCTCAATGACCTTTGGGATACCATACCTACAGACAAACTCCTGACATATTTTCTTTGCTGTAAAGGTAGCAGTGTTGGAGGCAGCGGGGAAAGCCTCCACCCAGCTAGAAAACATGTCAACACAAACTAATACATATTTCAAATTCCTACAGGGTGGTAACTGTATGAAGTCGATTTGTATTACCTGGAAAGGGCCTTCTGTAGGAGGGATGTGGGATGGCTCTGTTGGGATGGCTTTTCCAACGTTCTTCCTCAAACAGGTGAGGCATGACATTGCCACTCTACCTGCTTGAGAAGCGAACCCTGGTGCACACCAGTAGGCCTTTACCAGCTTGCACATACCTTCCTTCCCAAGATGTGTCAGCCCATGGGCCGCCTCGGCTAGACTAGGAAGGTATGCCCTGGGGGCCACTGGTTTCCCGTGTCCATCTCTCCAAAGTCCGGTAGACTCTTGGCCACATCCCTTCGACTTCCATACTGCTCTTTCCTGTGGGGAACACAAATTCTGCATGTCTATCAGTTTGGATGTGGATACTATGTTCAGTGTACAAAGGTTGGTAGGATGGGTGAAAATATTTACAGGGCATGCGGCCCTTTTCGCTGCCTCATCAGCGCGGCTGTTACCAAGTGACACCGGGTCCTTCTCTGATGTGTGAGCTTTGCACTTGATAACAGCCACTCTGTCTGGAAGCTGAATAGCTCCCAGAAGTCTCCTAATATATGTCGCATGCGCCACTGGTGTGCCAGCCGCCGTCATGAAATTTCGGAGGCGCCATAGGGCTCCAAAATCATGGACTACTCCGAAAGCATATCTGGAGTCGGTATATATGTTGACTGATTTTCCTTGGGCCAGTTCACATGCTCTGGTTAGTGCCACCAGTTCCGCTACTTGTGCTGAGTGAGGTGGTCCCAAGGGTTCAGCTTCCACAATACCTTCTCCATCTACTACTGCGTAGCCTGTGCACAGCTCTCCCGTGTCCGTCTGTCTATGACAGCTACCATCTGTGAATAAGGTTATGTCTACCTCACTTAATGGGCTGTCGCTTATGTCAGGACGTGCTGTGAAGGTCTGATTCAGGTAGGTCATGCAATCATGTTTGTCCTCACCCTCACTAAACTCTGCTTTACCATATTCAGCAACATTCCCATCACCCTCCACCCTTTGTGCCTTGGAGGGCACATGAGGAAGGAATGTGGCTGGGTTTAGTGTGTTGCATCTTTTGATGGTAATATTTACTGGGGCCATCAGCGCCAGTTCCCACTTAGTGAACCGTGCTGAGGACACATGACGTGTTTGGGCAGAATTTAGGAGGGCAGAGACAGCATGGGGAGCATGAACAGTTAAATCGTGTCCCAACACTACGTCCTCACTCTTACTTACTAGTTGTGCTATTGCAGCCACACTTCGTAAGCAAGTTGGGAGTGAGCGTGCTACTGTGTCCAGCTGGCCACTGTAGTACGCTATTGGTCGGTTGGCATCACCATGCTTTTGTACAAGTACTCCTGCCGCACACCCACCTGATTCAGTTCCGTACAGTTCAATGGGTTTTCCATAATCTGGCATTCCCAGTGCTGGGGCCTTTGTTAGGCTCACCTTTAGTTCCTCGAAAGCCAGTTCAGATTCCTCAGTATGAGAGACCCGATCTGGCTTAGTTGAGGAAACCATCTCTTGTAGTGGTAATGCCAGAATAGAGAAACCTGGGATCCAATTGCGACAGTATCCACACATGCCTAGGAACGTACGGATCTGATGCTGGGTCTGTGGCAGTACCATATTCTGAATCGCTTGGATTCTGTCGTCGGTGAGGTGTCTCAGCCCTTGGGTAAGGCAGTGGCCCAGATACTTAACCCTGGTCTGGCATAATTGCAGCTTATCCTTAGATACTTTATGTCCTGTCTCTGAGAGATGCATCAGCAGCTGTCTAGTGTCATCCACTGATGACTCCAGTGACTCAGAACACAACAATAAGTCATCAACATATTGTATCAGTATCGAACCACTCATGGGTTGAAAGGATTGTAAACAATCATGCAAGGCCTGGGAGAAGATGCTGGGGCTGTCTATGAATCCTTGGGGGAGTCGTGTCCAGGTATACTGTACTCCTCTGGGTACTCTTTACCTAGAACGGCGCCCACGATTGAAATCGCGGGCATCGCGGGTAAAATCGCGGTAATCGCGGGCATCGCGGGTAAATCGCGGGTAAATCGCGGGTACATCAAAATCGGGTACCCGCGATTACCGCGATTTTCCCATAGAGAACAATGTTAAAAAGCCTGATTGACCGCGATTTTAGCGTTAAATGCCTCAATGCCCGCGATTTTCCCATAGGAATCAATGTTAAATGGGCTACAGAGCCCAAATAGCCCCAATTAACCCTTAAATGTCCCCCCAATTTTTGTACGCCACCCCACGATCCACGCCAACCCGAAGCGTGGCGAGCGCAGCGAGCCCGCGAGGGGCGGCGGTACGCGTCCTACGACCTTTTCATGCCCTACTATCCACGTCGGCGTGGAGTTGAGAATAGAATAGTGTGGCGAGCGCAGCGAGCCACCGAGCCCGAAGCGTGGCGAGCGCAGCGAGCCCCGCGAGGGGACGCGGATACCTTCACAGTTATACGCGTCCCCTCGCGGGCTTCACAGGTGTCCGCGTGGCCACGGACACCTGTGAAGCCCGCGAGGGGACGCGCTTACCTGTGAAGGTATCCGCGTCCCCTCGCGGGGCTCGCTTCGCTCGCCACGCTTCGGGCTCGGTGGCTCGCTGCGCTCGCCACACTATTCTATTCTCACACCACGCCGACGTGGATAGTAGGGCATGAAAAGGTCGGAGGACGCGTACCGCCGCCCCTCGCGGGCTCGCTGCGCTCGCCACGCTTCGGGTTGGCGTTGATCGTGGGGTGGCGTTAAAAATTTGGGGGGACATTTAAGGGTTAATGGGCTCTGTAGCCCATTTAACATTGATTCCTATGGCCAAATCGGGTGGATTGAGGCATTTAACACTAAAATCGGGTCCATCGCGGCTTTTAACATTGCTTCCTATGGGAAACCGGGAGCATCGCGTCGCGGGCATCGCGGGTACGTTTATGGCCGGCCGCGACGCGACCGACGCGATTTTTCAGGTTTAACATGGTTTTCAATGGGAAAATCGCGGGCATCGCGTCGGTCGCGTCGCGGGCAGGCATAAATGTACCCGCGATGCCCGCGACGGGCGCCGTTCTAGGTAAAGAGTACCCTCCTCTGTAAGTAAAGGCGAACAGATACTGGCTGTCAGGATGCAAAGGGACGGAGAAGAATGCTGAACACAAATCAATGACTGTGAAATGAGTACAATGAGGTGGGATTTGCATTAGGATGACAGCTGGGTTTGGCACTACGGGGAATTGGCTCTCAACTACTTTGTTTACCCCTCTTAAATCCTGCACTAGTCTGTAGCCCCTCCCCCCGCTCTTTTTCACAGGAAAGATGGGACTATTGGCCGTGCTGGAAGTTCTAACTAGGATTTCCTGTTGGAGCAATCGTTGGATCACTGGGAATACTCCTAGCTCAACTTCAGGTTTTAAAGGGTACTGCGGTATTTTTGGGGCTATCCTGCCTTCTTTTAAGCAGATCTCTACTGGAGCTACATTTGCCATTAGCCCAGCATCCTGTCCATCTTTAGTCCAAAGGGAACCCGGTATTTGTGCTGTAATTTCAGCTACCCTAGATGGATTTGACTCTACAACAGTGGAATACAACATTAACCTCTGAGGACTGTCCAGCATATCTTGCACTTCTTGTGTAAGATTTTTAGGAGTGTCCAGGAATACCCCATCGGGGGTGCAATAGATGACACATCCCATTTTGCATAGTAAATCTCTACCCAGAAGGTTAGTCGGGGCCGCTGCAGCCAACAGGAAAGAATGTTTGGTATGCAAAGGCCCGATTGTAACCTCTGCTGGTTTCGTCAGTGGGTAATGTTGTATTTTTCCTGTTACCCCAATTGCCGCTACTGATTGGTTAGTGAAACCCAAGTGAAGAGGAGTGTTGAGAACAGATCTGGCCGCCCCTGTATCAACCAAAAAGGTTTGCCTTACTCCAGCTATATCAACCTTCACCTGAGGTTCCTCTCTAAGGTGTTGAGTTAATCTAACTGGCTGTAGGATACAGGTGTGACCTGTTTCCTATTGTCTGACCTGCGTTGCCCTTAGCACAGTGTCAGCCATCAGATGGGGAGGAGGCATGTTGCGTGACCTGTCTGTCTCCTCCCATTGTCTAGGGGCTGGGTATCTCCGTGTCTCACCTCTGTGAGATTCCCATTCTCGCTTATGTGTTTGGTAACTCCTGGGGTTTCCTGCCCTACAATGAGCTGAGTAATGACCTTCCCTATTGCAGTTGTAACAGATAATTGGCTTTCTACCTGTGTCCCTGGTGTTTTGTTGTTGGTATGCAGCTTTGTTTGGGGCATTAGAAAGGGCCTGGATGCTAACCATCATCAGTTTGTCAGTTTGCAGTTCCCTGTGCTTCTTAATGTTGCGGTCGTGGTCCACAGCAGATTCCCGTAGGGCATCCACTGTCATTCCACGCCAATTTGGAAAAGAAGTTTGGACTCTGGCTCTCAGGTTTTCCCTAAGCCCTTCCACCAGCACAGAGACAATCATCTCCCTCAGGTGGGGGTCGTCCTTAGGCTCGGAGACACCAGTGTACTTTGATACCTCCAGTAAAGCCTTTGTAAAATAATCAGCAGCAGTTTCGCCATCTTTCTGTTTGATGGTGAAAATCTTGCTATATTCTACTGCTGCAGGAAAATACACTCCTAACTGTAAGTTAATCAGGCGTATATTCTCCTGGTTGATCTCATCATTTATCTCCTTGTCCACTTTCAATCCACTATCCTGAATGAATTTCGGGATGTCAATGTGAGTGGGGAGACAGGCCCTCAACATGATTCTCCAATCCTTGTTGGTGGGCTCATCAGAGTTTCCTAGATCCCTTACAAATTTCCGGCACAATGCCAGATCTTTCCTTGGGTCAGGGAAATCTGTAATGATGGACCGCAGCTCTAACCGTGTCCATGGGTTTAGCATGGTCATCTTTCTGGTAGGTATCACACCCTCTCTGTCTGCCTTACCATAGGGAACCTCCAGTGTGCGTACAGGGTATGTTTGTACCACATTCGCATTACTGGGACCTGCTTGGGAGTCAATTGTGTCTGTGCTGTGTGGTGCATCATTACCTGAGTCCAATACTATGCTGTTGGCATCAGCCGTCTCCTCCTCCTGTGCTGGGGCCTCAACAGCGGGGTGAGCTTTTCCCTCAATCATATTAATTGCATGAGAGACGGCCAGTGCCAACAGCTGCTCGTTTTCCTCTCGGGCTTCCTTGTAAGGGGATAAAACAGGGTACAGGTTAGCAACGGATACATTATTACTTATACTTTTCTTATGAGTCATTATCCCCTTCGGCACATATGGGGGTGGGGGAGCTGATTCTATTGTGGCAGCGGTTGCATTTATATTGTGGCTGATTGCGTCAGGTATTGCCAGACCTCTGCTTCCCCATTGTTCCTGTCCTTCCTTCTGCCACAATTTAAGAATATTGATATGCTTCACTCTCTCCTTACGACTGGAGAGTAGGCATATTTCATCTTTTACTGCTGATAAGATTTCCGGATCGAAGCTACCAACACTGGGAAATTCTAACTTGCTGCCTTGTGTCATTTTTCTCCATTTATTTTGGTAAACAACTGCGAGTTCACCGTGCTTCCTGCACATAATAAAAGCAGCCGATCCTTTTGGCCGGCTTGCTTCCTCCCTAACATGCACGTTATCACAGCGTGACCCGTTATTACCCATAGTTACAGGAATAAACGTTCACAGCTTAATAGATATCGGTGGGTTATTACTTATCTGAGAGCTCCCCAAACACTCACTTCTACAGCTTCCTAGAACATCCCACAGTCAAGCAGGTGCGAAGGATACGAGGTACGATACTCAATCACCAAGTCTTTCAACTAGCAGCGAACTTCTAGCCAACTTGCTTGATGCGGCACAATTTTTCCAGGGTATAACAAACTTGTTTTCCTATACCCCCAAAAATTGGATTTCTAAAGTAGCTAATCGGAAACAAGTGCGTTCCGATGTATCTTCTTGTACCCTCCTAGCGGAATCAATTCCACTGAAGGGGCAGTTCCTATGGGCACGTCGTCACGTGAACCCTAACCTTGTCCTACCTGGACTGTCCTACACTGGACTACACTGCGCTTGAGTCGTGTCGTCACACACCCGTTCGCCTCAGTTATGTTTCACACTGGGCGCTGGTTACACCTTGGTCTTATGCATATATTTGAAATATTTCTGTACAGAAAATCTTCCCAAGTTGGTAGCTTTTCACTGGATACTTATGCAGGTATAAATCCCTTATAACACTCTATAGGAATCTATTAAAATAATGCTTGAGTTGCTTGTTTAAAAAAAAATGAACAAAAAGAAAAAAACTTATTTTCTTTTATTAATCACCGCCTCATTCGCAGTATATTGCTATACTGTTTAAATAAAGCTAGTGGATAAATACTGTTCACCTTTGAGTTCCTATGTGTGCTGCATGTACAGTACCAATGAACAGCCACGTGTGTACATGCACTGTTCACAGGCCGCCGATGAATCGGCCACCCACGTGTTCTATAGTGTATTTGCAAGGCTGTGCTCGGGTTTCGCTATACGCAGTAATTGCGCCTAAATGTGGAATAAATCCCTTAACTCCGTCCGAAAGTTACGTATCAAGATGCGAAATAAATCCCGCACTTAATCCGTAAATCACGTACAAAGATGCGAAAATTTCCCGATATGGGCCCGTGCGCGCGCACCTTGCGTAATACACAATAGACGCTTTGCGTTACTGCAAAAAGGCCCAGGGCTTGTCGCCACGTGGCTGAGTCCCTGGTTTTGCAGTAACTAACAAAAAGTTATAGTTTTGCACAGAGGGGATCCTCTATGTACTATAATAAACACAGACTCCACGTGTGCGAACCTTATCGCACGTGGTACATATACTATAATAAACAAGCAACCCAAGACACTATACCCCGTTAAACTACTTGTGGCAGGCAGAAGTACAGTTTACTAAACACTTAGGTATGATATGCTTTAAAACACGTGGCTTTCACTTATTGTACTCCGGGTTCAGCGCTAGCACTTCCCGAACCCCGCACCGCCGCGGACTCGGCCTATCCAGCAATGGAAACAAATAAATACTTCCACCCTTTTGCTGGTATAGGTCGGGTCGCACGCCTGGTACTGAGTTCTGGAATGTGGAGCGGACGGACGATGCCCCCAATTGTTAATGGCGATTAAATATGACCAGAGAGACAATAAGTGAACAGCGCAGGTTACGTAATAAGTCCGCAACCAACGTACCCTTTATACCTAACTACGTGCGTACAAAGCGTAACGCAGCGTAGTGTACCTTTTATTGTATTATGTACACAGAGAACCAGTACCTTAATCAGAGATTCCTTCGCAGTATATTGTCTCTAAACTGCGAATATACCTTATCGGACAGTGTCCGTAATATACCTTGTCGCTATTATGCGAATAAACAGACACGACCACTGTATAGAAATAAGGAGATAAGAGCTCCGTAAAAAGGTTGTATTTGAGTCCCTAATGGACAAAAGGGGGTTACAGAAATAAGAATAAACAGGTATAACAAGTAATACAATATACTAACAATGAATACTAAACAGACTCTGCTAAGGGGAAAGAAAACAGATACAAGACACAATCAGCCAATCAATACAATAAGGATAACTACCGTTAATGCAACCGTTACCGTTCTCATCAAATATGCGAAGTGTAGTCCGGTCAGAGCTCACTATCGTTCAGGGATGAACTATAGTCCGGTGGTCAGGTCAGGGAAAAGTAGATGTGCCGAAGAGACTTTGGCTGCTCTGGGTCGCCTATCTTATAGGGTCAGAAAGGGGAGGTCAAAGGCCGTTCTCATTGGTCAGGGGTCGAATGTCAGGTCAGCTGTGATTGGGGGGTAAGCTGATACACCTGGTTTGGCTAGGTCCAGGGGAGTGAACTTTAAGAGTCCTTTGTTCGGTGGTTTCGGCGTCAGCAGTGATAAGAACTGGTTTCATCTGGATTTCTTTGTTACATTCTTTCAACAGAAACTGTCCCTGGATTATGGATTATGTCCATAACTATCGAGCCGTGTATATTGCGGAATATTCGCAATGACCGGAATACTTCGCATAATGAACTGAACGGAACGGTACTAAACACGATACAGATAGATGTATGCAGGGCTAACTAAGCTATGTGTGGCGTTCTAAACCTTTAACTATATTTTACTTAGGGTCAGTATGTATTTATGAATTTATGTGTGATAGTATGGCTACTCTTCTGGCCCACTTTGCCACGCATACTCGGGTATGGAAACTTTATTTGCGCAACTCTGCGAACCAAAATGGCGGCCATACTATCCTAAAATGGCGTGTGTGTAACTCGACTTCCATAGAGCTGATTGGTTGGTGGTTTATCACTCCCCATTTTATCACTTTTCAAGGCTCAGTACATCTCACCCACTATCTATTATCTTCTAGAAGGTGCTAAATAAATATGATTCTAGGACATAAACTGTTCCCCTGTTGGTTGAGTAGTAACAGGTTACAACAGACAGACTGGTGAATATATCTATATTGTACTGTACTGTTCATATATTTTTTCCAAGTTAATGGAGGATGGTCATCGTGGACAGACTGGTCTCTGTGCAGCACGACCTGCGGAAGAGGTTGGCAGAAGAGAAGTCGGAGCTGCACTAACCCCACACCTTTGAATGGAGGCTCATTCTGTGAGGGTCAGAACATCCAGAAAACAGCCTGTACCACCCTTTGTCCCGGTAAGATAGAAAAGCGATGTGTGATAGCTCTCCCACTGTCTGCCTGCCAGGATGTATGATGATGCCACAGGGAGAGATATTTTGATGGATAGATAGATTGTAATTCTTATATACTCAAGCATACCAAGAAAATGCTGAGCTCGGTAACTTGAGGTAATGGAACAGCATTATAGGAACGTATGAAGGTTAACTAAGCACTTTGTAACAAGGACAGGACTGGACATGGGTCTAGACATTTATATGGTCATTACCAGTGACTTACTCGGTGAAGGTTTATCATGTAGCAATAGAGAGAAAGAGATGAGCTTGTGCTGGAGATATGCAGGAATAACTCCCGTATTCATGATGAAATGCTGGGAATGGTGATGACGGTGTCCTACAGGGTGTGCATGCAAATGGTCTACATACAGTAGTAATGATATATGAAGAAAAGCACTTGCATGAGATGGAAAGCTAGCTATTAGGCTCTGCTAGATCTGCTCAGTTTATATCTGCTTTTCTTTTGAACGGTTGGCTGTGTACACAGTGAGTGGAGGATGGGCAGAATGGAGCTACTGGTCTTCTTGTACCTCTGACTGCACCCACTGGAGAAGTAGGGAGTGTACTCAGCCGGCCCCACGGAATGGGGGGCTGCAGTGTCAAGGACCTGACACAGAGACCCGAAACTGCACCAGTGAACTCTGCATGCACAGTAAGTGTTGCCTATCTGGAACACTGTAACAATAGTTTTAGTCTTTTTCAAGTAGACAAAAAAGGCAACATTTATATATGCAGGTTAATGATCACATGGCACTTAACCTGCACCGTCACATGGCACATAACCTGCACCTCTTCAATTGAGGGCTACTCTAGTATATATTTAAATGTGATTTATTCACCATATTCATAAAATTATATTTTCACTTTCACCACTGATTAAACTAGGTTTAAAAATAATGTGTCCATAGGTAATCCATTGATTTCTGTCCTTAATTCTTTCAGTTCAATGATGCTATATTTAATCCTGACTTCAAAGGGAGTTGAATCTGAAAACAATCTATACTTATTAACTGTGTTCTCTATGGAATCAGTTCTCAAAAGACATATTTCACTTGGGAGAATGAAGGCAATGTTTTATGTTTCTGGATCAAACTACTGTTTTGCCGATGGCAATCCATGTAACGTACAGATTGTTACTTTAGGCGGGTACCACAGGCTGCTCTTCCTGCGGGTATATGCTAGCAGGGTTTGTAAGTTTGCTGCAATGCTAAATATTGTTATTCCCATAGAAGCAGAGGTGTACGTTCATCCCAGTGGCCCGGAGGCAAATTGGAATTTGGTGCCCTTAAAAAAAAGTATGATAACAGCCAATGTGTCTGGGTCAGACGCATAAGATTTAGTCATTGGTGGGTTCTATCTCACAGTCCGGTAGTGGCGGCAGGGGAGGCAACACGGCTGAGTGGTACCAGAATGAGCAGCCTCCTACTGCTGACAGTGGTGTTGAAGGGGGGGGGGGGGTCCTTTTTACCCAGGTCCAGGTCTGCTGGTGGGGGCCAGGGTCGCCCTCCCCCATTGCAGAGAGAGGGGTTACAGGCTTCCGCCGCAACACAGCCTCTCTCTCCAGCTTAGCACATGCTGCTCAGTGCCCTGTGCTGAGCTGGGGAGAGAGGCAGGGGCAGCGGCAGCCTGTAATCTCTCTCCCTCTTGTTATTTTTCATTCACGGGGGTATGGCTACACCCCCCTCTCTGAGTCCCCATCCCCATCTGGTGGCCACCTCCCCACCATTTTATTGGAGTCCGACCAACCTGCAGGTGTTAGTAGGGCTCCTGGGACAGAGCCAATTCACTGTGCAGCAGCAGCATTGAGTGTACTGCAGAGCTCCATTGAAATAGCAGGAGTCACACATGGATCTTATTGTAACAACACAGGTGCTGCTGTACATGCAGGTTCCTCTGTAGGCCTTGGAGCCCAGAGGCAAGTGACTCAATTGCCTCTGGGAGTTATGCCCCTGCGTAGAAAATACCTCTTTATGGCAGATATTCCGTAAGAACAAATAAATAGATTGAGACATGTATAAATTGTACTTTGTGTCCGACAATCCCTTGGTAATTATGTAAGTGAATGAGCCATTATTCTTCCAATTATAGCTCCTGTAAGTGAACTAAAGAGGTTAAAACTGCTTATACATAGGTCTTTGATCCCTCATCAACCTGATTCTCATTTGCTTGCTGTAATGCGTCTGTTTGTCTGGTTGCTCTTAAATACTTGTTCAGTTTAATCAGTGATAATTCATGATTTAAGCAGACGACAATACTGATTCAGTCAAGATCTCTCATGTACTAATGTGTGCTGTAAAGGAAGAGTTAAAGGAATTGTACAGATTAATTAAATGCCCCACTCAAAATCCAAAACTGATCCAGTTCTCCCAGGGATTGTTATGTTGATTTTTCTGTAAGCTAATATATTTTATTTTCATTCAGTTGCAATCATGTCTTTGAATATTGGAACGTGAATATAGATATGTACACTTCTAGTTACAATAGATGCCCATCATTCTGCATGACTCTATTGTAGCCATTTCTTCAGCAGTCTCAACACACTTATAAAAGGCATCAGCACTGAATGGATGAAATGTATATTCAGTAGATACAATGCTAGCTGTGCAGTGTGCAGGATCATATTCTGTGCTGCATTATCAGATACGTAGCACAATAAGGTTGGTTGGTTGATAAATACATTCTGCATTAAGATAATGGTGGTCTAATACAAAGACATCAGCGCCCCTCCCTCCCCACGGACAGGCCCGCCTGCATTCTTATTCGGCGCTCACAGAAAACGCCAGGGTGCTGCCTACAAATGCACCCTCAACTGTCAATCAACTTGCGACCAGCCAGCAATGGCTACCCATTGTGGTCTTTCTTTAGCACGGGGACCTCGCACATGCGCACAGCATACTGTGCGCATGTGCAGTCATTCGATAAACATTTGAGGTCCAAATTTGCAGCCCAGTGAACAGGACTACATTAGCCCCATTCCCAACCTTAGTCCTCAAGGCACATTAATGCTTTGTACACACTGGCCAATATATCGCTGGTCCATTGGCAGGTGCATAACAGCGATATGTCTGTGAATGACATCGTTCACAGATATGTTGCGTCAGCAGTGCAACATGGCCAATAAGTCTAAAGATATATGCTTACTGTGCTGTGTGTAAGGCCACCCATACACCTGCTGCAGTGGTCAACCGTGATTGACAGCTCAACTGGAGAATACGCTGCCTGATCCATTCAGTAATATCTATAACAGTTCAGATTTTAGTGCTGTACATGCTTACACAAATGTGACTTAATTATACCCCTTCCAGACATACGGAAAAATCTCGGGATTTTTCACATGCACGCGCACAATCCCGGGACTAGGGTATGTCTGAAAGGCTCTGGTCCTGCGCACCTGCAATGGACCCGGGATTTTTAAAAACCCGGGTTTGAACCGGGTCTAAAATCCCCGGTAGTATGTCTGAAATGGGTATTAGTAACTCAGTAATTTTGAATGAAGCATCTGTGCTAAAGCCTGGATATCACTAACATCTGCACTGCTGGTGTGCGTTGAGGACCGTGGTAGAAATGCCTGGCTTAGGCACATGAGTGGTGTGCAATATCTACAGGACACAACCAGAGCAATCGCATTCCGGCTGAGAGTGATAGGCATATTGGCCTTGTGATTGCTTAGTCAACGCGAGCCCACATGTCAGGCAGAACTGAGCTGTTTTGTACAGTGTGCAGAGGATAAAGGGATTCAGCTTACTCTGCAGAGCATTGGGTTCTGATTACTGTGGGATGATTTAAAGGAAATGGAGCAGTTTTTCTTATAAGAAGCCCATTAGAACTGTTTTGTGCATTAGCATTATAATATTGGGATTACAATTAGGAAAATCAATGTCAATGGCCCATGGATTTAAACTGTTCTAAATAGATTACATTTTAATAGACAGCATTATGCTCTGTTCGCTTATTGCAATATATCTCCTGCACAAATATTCATTTGGTCTCATTTCTCTTTCTTTGGGTGCTGCAGCTGTGGGTGCCCCTGAGGATGTGGCTCTGTACGTGGGAGTGGTGGCAGTGGCTGTGTTCCTAGTGCTGCTGTTAGCAGTGATACTGGTGTGCTGGCGCAGAAAGGAGGGTCTGGATGCTGATGTGGCTGATTCCTCCATCCTTACAGCTGCTTTCCAGCCTGTTAGCCTGAAGCCTGGCAAAGCAGGTAGGGTCATTTGTTAACCTCTGTTTGTACATCTGGCTGTTTTTATATACAATTGGTTGCTGTTATGTTGGGGCAGAGGATAGCTGCACATATAGGGAGAGTGGTGAAGTTGACGGCAGGAAGTCTTCATTTTCTGTTTCTACCTCTTAACACCACCTCCCACCTCTTCTGTCTGTGATCCCCAAGCTTCCAGTGAAGCTTACAATCTATATTCCCTACCACATCCACATGCACAATTAACCTACCAGTGCATTTTTGGATTGTGGGAGGAAACTGGAGTACCTGGAGGAAACGCACACAAGTACGGGGAGAATACAAAAGGGTTTGTTTCCCTTGTGGGAATCAAACCCATGACCTCAGTGCTGTAAGGCAGTAATGCTAACCATTACACCCTCCATGCTGTCCCCTTGACTCCTCCCTGTCCCTCAGAGTGCCTATTCATATTGCATGTCACGTGTATCGCACTCTTGCCATTTTCTCTCCTGCAACTCTTTGAGATCTGCTCCTTTTTTTTATACCAAAATCTTCCTCATCTCTGTTGCCCTTCTCTTTTATATCTGTGTTACTCTACCCCTCCCCTGCTTGCCTGACAATTCCCCTAGAATCCAGTTTAATCTGTTGTACTGCACTTACAAAGCACTTAAGAGGTGAAGTTATCTTAAGTGGATATACTGTAATTTTTCCTGTTTTCACTAGTAAAAAAAATACTACTGTATAGAGGCGATGCATCCAGGTAATTTATCAAGCAACATACAGCTCTAATTTCATTGCTTGTCTGAGAAGCATAAAACTAAATTTAATGGACAGTCGAGATGATGACTGGATGATTTCTTTGCCCTGAACCATCCTTGATCTTCCAAACACACTGGCCTGATAATATAATTGTCATTCTATTAACAATAAAAGTAGTACAACAGTAATACTAAGCAGGGTGAGTAATACAAAAGCGGTCAAACTCTCATTTTAAATTATTCAATAATTTTATTGAATAGAATTTTCATATTACACTAGGAGAGGCAGATAAATATTATTTGTGTTTTGTTTAAACAGGCCAGGCTCACTTGCTGACCATTCAGCCTGATCTCAGCACTGCTACAATGACTTATCAGGGATCCTTGTGCCTACGACAAGATGGTAGTAACAAATTCCAGCTAACTAATGGACATCTTCTACCACCTATGGGACCAGGGTTACCAAGGGAACACAGCCACACACTGCCACGTCTCTCCACCCAGAGCTACTTTCGCACCCTGCCTCGTGGATCCAACAACATGGCATACGGGACCTTTAACTTTCTAGGAGGACGTCTGAAGATCCCAAATACTGGTACTGTATATTTATTTAGGTGTTAGCAAGTTGATCTTGACAAGTGAATATATTGATGGTCTATACCAGTGGTCCTTAAGTACCCCCAACAGTGCACTTTTCCAGGTCACCTGGCAGGTGCACAGCTGCACTCATTATTCACTGTCAGATATACAAAATGTCACAGGTGGAGCTAATGATTTTACCTGTGATTCTGTGATGAGACCTGCAAAATGTGATCTGTTGGGGGTACTTGACCGAGGTTGAGAACCACTGGTCTATACAACAGTATGTACATTTTTGAATGTAAAAAATAATTAATAGATTTGTAAAGAAATAATGCAACATAATAAATACGTGTTTATCTGCTTATATCTGATAATAAAATTTATAGGTGTATCCTTGATTTAAGGATTCCATCCAAACAATGGCTGGATCTGCGAGTCAGGGGTATTTAATTTAGCATGCTGTTTTTTGATGATCCCGATGTACAGTATTGCTGATTATCGATATCTGCCAATCAATGGGGTTTATTGACAGAACAAGGAATAGAGCCATAAATGTATTACTAGCATTACTTTTTTATATAGTTTCAGTTTAATATGATTATTATTATTATTATTATTATTATTATTAATATGATTGCTGTTTTATAATTTCAAGCAGGACATAAGCCCTTATTCTAGTTCACTCTTTCTAACAAAATCCTTCTTAGATGGACAAAAGCATGTGCACTGCAGGTGGGGCAGGTGTTACTTGTGCAGAGAGAATTAGATTTGGGTGGGGTTTTACTTCAAAGTGAGATCTATATTGCAGTGTAAAAATAAAGCAGCCAGTATTTACCCTGCACAGAAACAAAATGACTTACCCAAGTCTAATTCTCTCTGCACATTTTACATCTGCCCCCCTGCAGTGCACATGGTTTTGTCCATCTAAGAAGGATTTTGTCAGAAAGAGTGAACTAGAATAAGGCCCATAGTTTTTATTAGTGGTGTTCTTAAGAATATGTCACATATGTAATTCTCTGTATGCATGTCAGGTAGTGTATGTGTAGGCCTGTACATATGTTTGTGTATTAGTGATAATCTGTCTATTTTACCTCAGGCCTCAGCTTGCTTATACCTCCAGATGCCATTCCCCGAGGAAAAATCTATGAAATATACCTGACACTTCACAAACAGGAAGATGTGAGGTAGGTTTCTGCAGCTATTGTAGCATTTATCTGGCATAAAAATGATATTTTCCAGAGAGTGAACAGATTGCACATTATATTAATTTCATCTCACTGTATGCCGTGCCTGCTTCAAGCCCATATAGGAATAGGGTAGTGTCAGTGTGTCACAGTTTAACCCGACCACGCATAGGGCCTGATTCAGAGTTGATCACTAATGTGAGAATTCACAAATCGATAATTGAATGACTGTGCATGCGTACTGATCGAATCACGCATACATGGAGAACTAGCACCAGGAAACGCCTATGGATCATAATCCTCTCGCAGTTTGACTGACAGGAAGTTGGCATTTGGGAGCGTTAACCTGCCATTTATGGGTGCATCAGAAAAAACATGTGATGTTGTTTTTGAGCAGGGTCTGTGACATCAGTGATGACCACTTCCAGTTTGTCTCAGTTGCAGATTAGTGCAAGCTTCAGACTTACAGATGGAGCCGTTCTTGTTTAGACTCTGCCATCCCCAGCCGCCGTAAAGGGGCGCGTGTGCCCCGTTCCGACGGAGCTCTCCGCTGCCTCCCCACCTGTCCCCGACGCCTCCCCGTGCACACCCCCTAACTCAGCCCATCTTCCTGAAGCAGAGAAGGGCAGGGTTTCTGGCGAGTGACTGATGCACATGCATGTGAGATGCTTGCGCGTCCCAGTTAGGTGGAGCGTCTCTCCACCGGGGATCACCAGCGGAAGCATTCTGTCGATTCCAGATGATGAATGAGAGGAGCTCCATCTGTATTTAGATTTGCACAGACATTAAAATCCTTTCCATGGTCCATAAATTGATGGTATGGATTTGCGAGTGGATGCTGATTAGCTGATCTGTCTGGGTGGCGGCTTACTCCTCGCAGTCCACTAAAAAATTCTCACATTTGCGATCAACTCTGAAACAGGCCCCACAGTCGGATTTCTGGGGGGTCATAGGTAATTTTCAATCAAAATCACCTCTATTTCTCCCCAGACAAGATGGAAAACAAAGAAATTGTGAATAAAGTAATCCGGGCTCTACTGCTTAGAATATTGACGATTATAATCCTAAATAACACTCAGGGGTTGCTGTATATCTTGCTTTAAAATTTAATAAATAAAATAAAATTAACAAAATTATTAAAGAATCCCAATGAATAGAGTTAGAAGTTCAGCTGCAATGTCCAGGGGTTGGCATCATGTGAGGGATACTGCTGCTTAAACATTCTGTTTTAAGGGCTATATGTACGAATAACTGCATTCTGTATGAAAAGATCCCATCTATGTACTAAAATTAACTTGCAGGGATATGGTAGTGATAACCGCTCTCCATGCAACTTCTCCGGCATTTTGGAGTGATTGTTCACATTGGTGGGGGTAACTGACTCTGCAAAGGTGCAGTGTCGGTTTCCACCAATGATTGAAGGCTGCAAGAGATAATCAGAAGATCCCTCTCTTGCTAGAATGCCTCCATTGGCTTAAAGCAGTTCTAGTTATCTGAAGTCGGTGTTAACTAACAGGCAAAACTTCAATTTTTGTTGTTTGGTAAATAGGGGTCAGACATTAGTCCCCATTTATAATAATGGGTTCTGCAATCTTGAGCACTAATTCTTTAGGATATTTAGTGAAATCTCCTGCATTATGCTATTAGTACATACAGTAGCAACAATTCATAAAGTTATGCAGAAGATAAATAGACCCTTTAATCTTTATATCCACTCAATAAAATGTGCATTGTATTAGTATTTGATTGTATGATGTACAAAACAGGTGTGAAAGAAGAAAACATTGTTTCCAATGACCCCACGCCCACTCATAATGTTTTCCTGCATTCCAATATTGCAGTAGTATTGTACTTTAGTTATCTGAATGCTACATTCAATGCACTTAGTAGATTAAAGTCAATGGAGTATCCGCCAATAACCTTCCAAACACAAAATAATACAAAGAATGTGAAACGTAAAAGCAAAACAAATGTCAGTGAATTTTTTCCAGTACAATTATTAAATAGTGAAAATATGCCCATGAAACAATACATTCTTACCCACTACCTAATGATAAGTTTATCAGAAGATAAATACAGTAAATTATAAATGTACACTCCTTTGCCAATTTATTTTCTCACTGGGTAAGACCCTTATCCACCCGAAAAACATTCAGAGTTCTCCAGGGCAAAAATATGATTTGGTCCCACCTCATGTTATAGAAAAACAAGGCAGCTAGTATTTTGTTGCAACCTTGTCTATGCCAAGCATATTAAATATCTGTACTTTCTTAGCCTCTACCACCTCGGACAGGAAGCTATTCCACTTCTTGGCACAGTATTCTAGATCAGTGGTTCTCAACCTCGGTCCACAGTGCACGTTTTCCAGGTCTCCACACAGAATCACAGGTGAACTAAGTAGCTCCACCTGTGATCTTTTAAAATGGGTCAGTGAGTAATGAGTGCACCTGTGCAACTGCCGGGTGACCTGGAAAACATGCACTGTTGGGGGTCCTTGAGGACTGAGGTTGAGAACCACTGTTCTGGATGACCAGTGACCTATACAGTGGCATTATTACTACTTTTTTTTTCTGCAACCAAGCATCTGACTTTCTCATTGCTTTTTTTGCATTGCTTCACTTGACATAGTGACTGCTAATTCCCTCTCCTCCTCAGTAGTTTCCATTATAGTAGCCTTGATAATATATTTCAACTTTGGATTTATGAGACACAGGTTCAGGATTTTGAATTTGTTTAGCATTAAACTGTAATTGCCAAGTATTTGACCATTCCTCAAGTCTACTTAGATCCTCACTCATGTGTTATATACCATTTCTGATGGTCTAGCTTGTTGCAGATCTTTCTGCCATCGGCAAAAAAGGCATATTTCCCTTCAATACCATTGCAATGTCACCCACACAGATATTAAAGAGAACTGGTCCAATTGGGCCTGCTGATTACCAGGGAAAGGACATGTGCCTTAATTACTCTATTTGTTAGTTTAATAAGTGTCATTTGTGCCCCCTCTAATCTAATATAGTAATATGTGTTTACTTTAGGAAAATAATAATATAATCTCTGAATTAGAATTATAATAATCTTCAATCCTTAGGAAAATAGTCAGTGCCCCATTCAGTAAAATAATAATCAGAATGTTAATAGTATGTTCCCATTCAATACAATTCTAACAATAATATGTGCCTATTCATTAAAATAAACAAATATCCCCATACCCAAATATTTCTGTAATGTTGCGTTACAAACTCCCTCACTAATTTACTTACCTTTGGGCCTACCTCTATCGAAGAGGCCAAGGTACACAGCAAATCTCCTTTGATGGTTCCTCCAAATCTCTAGTGCAGGATAGACTGTGCCGCTAGAGAGGCTGATATCACAATGTTTCTCAACCGTCATTGTTTTTGTTCCGATGTTAGTTGTTTTACCATTCAATGGCGTTATTCCGTTGGTGGCCTCCATGAAATGGTAAACATTTGATGGTGTCCTACCCCCAGCCAGCCATGCTGCAGTGGTTCTGCGTATGCGTGTCCACACTGGAGATGTTTGCGCATGTGCAAAGATGGCTCTTTTTTGTTCATGTGCATATTATATCAATTTTCTTTGTATCGTACTCTTTTGGTAAATGACCATTGCATCTAAAGATTCAACAGCGGATGCCCAGCCATCATTTGATGTTGGGATTCTTATGTTCATCCCTAGGTTTTGCTGCTTGGCTGTTTCTGCTTCTGGCCTGAATGCCACTGCATGTGCTTAGCGGTGGCAGTGAGTGATATCAAATGAGTTGCTTAAAGGTTACTGCACTCAGCAGTCACTGTGCCAGTCCCTGATCAGGCTGCCAAGGGTGTCCCACATGCACCATGATAGGCTTCTTATTTAGAGGCCACTCCTTCACTGCAACCAGCATACTGTAATGAGTCACTCAAGTTCATAATTGGTACTGTTAATGACACAGCTGTGAGCCCTTTCATTGCTGCCGTCCCGGTCTAATGCGCTTATTGCAAGGCTAGTAGTTCCACCACCACTGTGTCAGCTTAATCTAATCTGTCTCTGTATTAATAATACTCAACATTATCCGCCTTGTACAAGTGTTCCAAAGTTACAGTCATTTAGATTGTGTTACTTCTCCATTCTGGTGCTAGGCCAACCACAACTGAGTTGCTGCCACATAAGTCTCTGATTACATATTTTCATGAGCATGTGTACAGGTGTACCTAATAAAGTGGCCACCGAGTGTGTTCTTTAACGCACAAGGCAAACCTTGTGTATTTTTAGCCAGTGGTAGAACCTTTGGGTTTTCAGCTACAGTATATGAAATTGATCACACATGAAAACAAAGTTAGCACAGGTGCTTGCAACATGTAGTACCACCACAGTAACAGCTACAGACAGCAGCAGATATCTGGATGAGCACTCACGCCTCACATCTTCTACCTTTCCCTTCTCTTCTTGAGGTTACCTCTAGCCGGCTGCCAGACGCTCCTGAGTCCCATCGTCAGCTGTGGGCCTCCCGGAGTCCTCCTTACCCAACCTGTTATCTTGTCAATGGAGCACTGCCTGGAACCCAGCCCAGAGAACTGGACTGTGCGTCTGAAGAAGCAGTCCTGTGAAGGCAGCTGGGAGGTAGGCTATTCATATAACATCACTGACTGTCTAGTGAGGGAAGCTGGCTACAAACATACATCAGATAAATGATTGGCAGTAAGCTACACGTACATACAACTTAATATGCTGCGCTACCTCTAGATATTACCCCATCAATTCAAATTGTGCCATCTGCTGTCTTCACATTTGCATCACCATTACTCCAATGATTGAATGTTGCAATACCTATTTTGACTGGCAGAGGGCAATATGCCCACAACAGTTTTACATAATGATAAAAGTAGATAATTATTACTAATGGCGTCAAAACAACAAATCATCATTGGCAAGAACTAAGTCATGCAGCCTACGATTCTCTTTTTATAAATGTGTCACTAACACAACAGCAATTTGACACAGTTACAAAATACTATCTTTTGCTTACTGTACCTTATTTGTGCTCCATTAGGGTGAGATCCAAATCTACTGAAGAAAATCATGTAGAAATCATTGCCACTAAATGATGACGTAATTGTATTTGTCACTTATTTAGAGTGGAGTCAGCCGTCCACAAGCAATTACCATGAGAATACTACAGTATGTGTTCCATAGGAACTTGTTAAATGAAGTAAACTGTACACTTCACTTCCCCAAATAAAAGCTATATTTTCTCATACTACATAAGGGGCCTATTTATTAAGCTGTATTTGTCATACATTATGCAGAAATTGCAGTTTCTGCATAATTGTATGTTTCCCGAAATGCAGAAGATTTCACAGAAATCTCCAGCAAAAGGCTAATTAGGGATGCCAACTGCAGACCCCATTATTATCAATAGTGACATACTGTAAGTGCTATATGCATACCAGGGCAATCTACTAATTGTGGGCCTAATTTATATTTGTACGCAGATAAGATGGTCTGAGCACAGATACAATGTTTTTGTGCCTGTGCAGGTACAGGACCCGTTTTGCGTATATACAGAACCAGTCCCCTGTTAAGGGAGGGGGGAGCAGGGCCCCCATTTTTAAGGCGTGACTGGTTTAAGGTTTGGATCATGGTGTCCAGATTCTACAGCCAGCCTGAGAGCTAATGCTTGCTGACCAGTCCCTTAAACCATTGCAAATAATACCAGATGCAGTCCTCGGGTCGCCGCTATACATAACAAGTGTCTATCTTCTACAGATGTCTCCTGCTGCTTAAGAATTTGAATGAGATGGATTGGGACATCCTTACGGTTGTGTCATTGCATATAAACATGAATAGGGCCCTGTGCGCATGCGCAGTATGAGAGGCTTTTGAAATGCACAGGATGACACTTACTGGGACAGCGGTTACATCTACCACTGTCCTTACACCTTACACTTAGGGCCTTATTCTGCTTGGTACGGTGGGAACGTATACGGGTGGATCAGGCTTTTTTTTTCACCTGCGCATGGGTAGCTTTCACTATGCGCATGTGCGGCGACCTCACACCGCTCACGGACGGGTCTTTCTGTGCGAAAAAACCTGTCCGCAAGAGTACGGTCATTGTAGGCGGCATGGGGGCGTTTTTAGTGGAGCCGCTGGAATAATGAGGAAAACTGGGCGTAAACATGGGCGTACACGGGGGTGTGCACCAAAAATGTACGGTGCTACAACCGCTCGATCGGCGAACGCGCCGTGCATTTTGGCCCAAAAACAGGTGGACGCCAAAGATATCTCCAGACCACCCCTAGAGATACTGTATGAGAGCGGACGCCTGGGTCTGCTAATTAACGCTGATTACTACACCTGAATGTAATAAGCAATGCTGCAGCCTATTAAGTGAAAACCATTATTTCACTACCTGCAAGCCACACACAGCCCTCAAACACATTGGAAGCATATCTTTCTACACTTCAACATGTAAAGGTTGGTTTCATTTTAGGTAAGATTCATTCAAAGACCTGCTTATATATGTCAAGGTAGTTATTTTATAACCATCTACACCCATTCCGAAAGTGTTTTTGTATACTTTAAAAACCAGGACACTCAATTCACAGAAGTCAACATGTGTCAACTTTTTCACTGTAACACCAACATAACTTTATTTAAAAGTAAAACCAATGTGGGGACACATAGATAGTGATTAAAATGCAACATTAGAACATAATAAATATTCATGTAATGAGGGTTAAAATGTTGTTTTATTAGGGTGTTTATTAAGGTAGACAATTGAGTTAATAGAAAACAATTATTGAATAACAGTTAGAATAATTAATTAATTGTCTTAATTATAGTTGAAAGGCAAGATATGCAGTGCCATATACAGTATGTGAAGGGTATGCCACCGTGCACAGACATACGCTCACGATTGGTGATACACGCTGAGTTTTCCATTGAAAAAAGGCGAGACTCGTCCGTGCACTGTGGCGTATGCGCAGATATCCGGAAGATGTCTGTGGGAAAACGGACGAGACCCGTCTGTATATGGTGGCGTACGCTCTGTTGTACGCCAGTTATCGGTGTCTAAGAGGAGACCCATCCGTATACGGTGGCGTACGCTCAAGTGTACGCCACTCACCATTGTCGGTGTTTGTGACCGTCCGTATGCGGCTGTTCTGTGGGCGGACTTTCGCTCACCGTCCACGTACGGGAAACGTACGGTGAAACGGACCGTACGTACGTTTCACCGACCTAACCAGAATAAGGCCCTTAGTACACAGAATTTTGTTAAAAATGAAATAGTCACAGACTAATAATAATCACACCACAGCCATAATTATTGATCAATATAACCGTTATAGATTTGTATTATTTATTTATTAACAGTTTCTTATATAGCACACACATACTCCGCAGCGCTTTACAGAGAATATTTGACCATTTACATCACTCCCTGTACCAGTGGAGCTTACAATCTATATTCCCTACCACATGTACACACAGACATTCTGGGGTTAATTTGTTGGGAACCAATTATCCTACCAGTATATTTTTGAATTGTGGGAGGAAACCGGAGTACCCGGAGGACACCCACACAGGTAGTGGGAGAATATACAAACTCCGCACAGTTAGGGCCATGGTGGGAATCGAACCCATGACCTCAGTGCTGTGAGGTGGGAATGCTAACCATCACACTGTCCGTGCTGCCCCATATAGATGATTTGTTAAACGATTGAAAATGATGAGTCCTACAATTTGTAATTTTTCACATGGCATATAAAGCTAATATTTCTTTTTAGGAATGCTAAACAGCCATGTGCTGTGTGCAAAGTCCTACACATCTCTGTGGGCAGTTTACCATATCCATATGGTAAACTGATATATAGACTGCAGTTCTGTCAACAAGACCTCTCTGAGATTTGCCTATACATGAATGACCCTTTGCCAAATTTACCAAACCTTTCTCCGGTAGCTGCTGGAGCAAATGGGCTATAGATCACAAATAGTACCAAAGAGTGGGATCTGTAAGATACCTCCCTGGTACTCTCTACTGCGCATGCATGCATGCGCAGTAGCACTGAACGACAAGTGAAATGAGTGCATTGGTGACCCCTTCACTTTAACAGCACATCAGCCCCAGTCCCTGCAGGTGTTTATTAATACATCTGAGTGATCATTTCTTATTGCCATGAATAGTGGTAATAAGAAATTAACATTATTGGGTCTAGGACTCAATCATCAATAAATATGCTCCAATGTAATTGCTGAGTTGACATCATGATGTTCTAGGTTGCTGCTTGGGATGTAGTGTAAACCACTGATGAAGGGTGTTTCCCTGTTGTGCCATGGTTGTGCCACCTTCACAGTTGCTGGATCACCACTCACACCACACTAGTTAGAGCAGAGATTTTAACAGAGAAGAGAACTACATTAAATGCCAGCTGAAGCCTTATATTCAAACAGAATGCTCCGAGCAAGCATGGCAGGCCAAGCTCTGGCCACAGTGATTCATTTGTGTTCCAAGATTTTGGACAAATTTCATAAGCTCAGTTACTGTAGGACATAAACTTTGCTATAATGTAAGTTGCTGTCAATGAATGCTACAACTGTCCCTTTGCTGATGGACGTGCGGTGAGGTAAATGGCTCAAGAGTCCCTGGCAAGTACCAGAGCCAGATATGCACACAATATATGAGCCATGGGGTACATACCAGCATTATACACATGTGCAGCAGTGTGTACTGCTGGAGATTTGCTGAGTTTTGATAAGGGATGTGCAGAAAAGGTAGCCAGGTGAGGCACTGCCTCACCTGCCATACACTTTTTACTCCAGCGTTTTGACTATAAAAATTATTAGAATAATAAAAATAAGATTTTTTTATAAATTATTTGTATTTTTTGACATACTTTATCAATTCAAAGTGCCAGCATATGCTCTAGTATGACAGAAAAGGCTGTGCCTCACCTGCCTCACCCCACCGCACGCCGCCTGATTCCTATCCATTTAGAGAGCCAACAAAGGATCAACTTGCCCTTCACCTTGCTTGAGGATATCTTGTGAGGCTGTGAGAAAAACTACTTATATCACTGAAAAGAGATTTTCTCCTTAAAAAGAACGATTGTTGACATGCATTGTAAGCCGTTTGTGTAGAGATTCATGTGGTTAAATGCATATAACTTTAACATAGAAGAATCCGTCTGTTTAATCTGAGATAAAGAACTCTGAACTTCCAGAGTAACAATTATGGTGTTCTCATATAAAGCAATACAGACAGGTCGAATGTCTACATATAATGGCCCTTATTCTGGTTGGTGCGGCCAGAGCCGCACACGGGGCTCCGGCCGCACAAACCAATCCCCGCCCACCCTACGGATCGCCACGGCCGTCCGTACACGGACGGCTGGCGATCCGCATAAAAATGGTGGAGGCGTACGCCTCCACCATGGTGGGAGCTGCCCCCTGCATTCGATGGTCGTCGACCATCGAAGGCAGGTCCGCACGCCCCGGCAGCTCCCGCAAGCTGAGACCACACGGACAATCGTCCGTGTGGTAGCTTGTATGGGGGCTGAAAGCTGACATCCGGCGACGTCAGCTTTCCGCCCCCATGAGTTGCGTCATGCCCTCATTACCATGCATACGCCCCGCGTTTGCATGGGAACGCCCATGAAACGCGGGGCGTACACATAGGGAAATGAGGGCATGAAGCCTCTCACGCCCCTATACGCCCCCTTTGCGGCGGACGAAATACGTCTGCGGCGAAGGGGGCTGCACATGCGCAGATTGACCTCTGCGCATGTGCAGAGTAAAAACATCGACGGTACGGCCGCACGCGGGCCGTACCGTCCGAATTAGAATAAGGGCCATTATGAGGATCACAATAAACTGACCTTATTGCCCTAACTATTGCTTTGGATTAGCTTGAGAGATGCGGGTGCTAGACAGTCAAGATACACAAAATACAGTTTTTAAATGGCTGCTAAAACTTTATGGACAAGGTAATATAAAAATAATCTTGCAAATACTCACATATACAAAATGGACACAACTTTTTAGATGAGATTTGGCTATTAAATAACAAGACTGTACTTAAAATAAAATAATATATAAATAAAGCATACTGCTTGAGTTTAAAGGAAGTGGAGAAACATTGGCTTTGGACTATCCCAAAATGGTTTTACAAGTTTAACCCCTGACACAGACATTTAATGTCGAGCAACACTCAAGAACTTGTGTTTTTCCCATGTGTCATAAAAATGCTTAATTGAAAACTAGACGTATGCTAACCGTGGCTTACAGGGCAGGTATGTTATGTTCAAGTGTGTTTGACTGACACAGAAGATTTTGTATTTAGTGATGGTTGTGAGGATGTTGAAGAAAATGAATTTCCCAGAAGGCCTTGCATATCACAAGCAAGCAAAGATGTGGAAAACATTTTGACAATCGTTCGAATTGACTGTTGACAAGAAAACTATTAGGCAACTTTGTATCAGTCTTAACATATCGTAACAAGCATTATTTTTTTTGTGCTAAGATAGTTACAAGGCTACTCACTGATGAGCAGAAAGAAAATCGAAAGTGAATTTGGCCAGGCATTTTGGAACACATTCAAATGGATTCCCATTTTTTTAGACAAAGTTATTAGCCTTGATGAAATATGGATCTTCCAGCATGAGACACACTGCCAGTTCATGTACTGGAAAACACCATCATCACCAAAAATGAAGAAAGCACGTCAAAGCAAAGCCAAATTCCAAGCGATGCTAATTGTTTTAATTGTGTATTCATTTATTTTTTATATATGGTATCAAGGGTTTTGTTTTGGCAGACTATGTCCTTGAAGGCACAACAGTAAATCAGTATTACTACGAAAATGTTTTAGAAATTTTGTGGGAAAGAATCATAAGAAAAAGGCCAGAGTTGGTTTCATAATCCATCAGGACAATGTTTCAGCTAGAGATGTGCAAGTTCAGATTTACTCGGTTCTTATCAGCAAATTATCGCAAATTCAGATTTTTTCAATTGGCAATAAGATCCCGCTGTGAGAACTGAAGAAATCTGGATAAAACCAAACCTGCACATCTCTAATTTCAGCCCACTCAGGTCTTTCTGTGATGCATTTTTTGATGAAAAACAGAATGTAGTGCTAGAACATCTTCCATACTGGCCAGGCCTAGCTCAGAATGACTTATTCATTTAAGTTGAATCTATACTCAAGGGAACCCATTTTGCATCAGTTACTGAGGTAAAGAAGAAAATGACTAGCTGTTAAGACAGCTCGGCATTGACCAATAAGGATGCAGTAGTGTGTTGATGCAGTCTCATTATTTAATAGCCACACCTCCTATTTGAACGTATATGTAAACTTCTACCTAAATATTTAGGCATCTTCAGTAGAGGACAAGTGAAGGAATTGGGTGGTGCTGGCGCTCTGGGGTTGCCGTGAGGGGTGGAAAGGGTTAAGAGTCACTGATGGTGTACTTTTGGCAGGTGGGCAAAAACTGTAGGCTGGGTGTTGGGAGGAGATAATTGAGGACCGGTGTGGTCTGTAGACCTTAGGTAACCTGTCCCTCGAAGAGTGTTCTTTATACCAGGGGGACTTGAGGCTGGGAGTTCTGAGTATAGGTTGCTTGCTTCTGGGCTGTAGTTCTGGTACCTCAGATGCAAGGAGGATGTGTCAGAATAAATCAAATAACAGAATGGTTGCTGCTGTAGCAACTTACCCTTAGGTCTTGTTGAAGCAGCATGCACTCCTGTCCTGGATGTATCCTGGTGTGGCGATCGGACGGCAGGAGGAATGAATGAATGAATGATAAGGCTGTAGACTAGTGCTTAGAGTATAGCACAATTTATTGTAAAAACAATATACAATTGGAAAAGGCTGGTGTACCAAACGCGTTTCATCCCATAAAGGGACTTTTTCAATCTTCAGTAGAGGTCCTGTATTGTGTTGAAAAGTTCTCTATGAGGTAAGAATTTTCTCACATATCATTGGCTACAAAAACACACATATTGTCAACATCTTTACATAGTTGGATTCAAAGATAACATACTGTCCTGTGGGGGAGATGTACAAAGCTTTGAAAAGGGATACAGTAGAGATAATGTACCAGCCAGCCAGCTCCTAATTACCATGTCACCATGCCAGTCTGGAGCTGTTTGTTTGACAGTTTCTCTCTCTCTCTCTCACTCTCTCTCTCTCTATCTCCCCGTCTCTCTCTGTCTCTGTCTCTCTCTCTCTCTCTCTGTCTCTCACTCTCGTTCCATGTTACCTCTTTCCAAAGCTTAGATTTAATACATCTACACTACAATTTTTTACTTACAAATATACCTTGTGTTACAACTAGAGAGTTTAAGCTTTACATTAATTTACTTATTTTACAACAGTCAACAGTTATACAAGGCAATTATTTGTAGAGTGAGAGAGAGTAAATATCCTAAAATGTTTAAAACAAATATCTGTAGCCAAATACATGTAACAGTCTATCCCCAAAACAAGTAGAGGATATCATGACTGGGAATGTAGAAGAGGATTTGTGGCAAAGAGGAAAGAGATCGGACCCAGGGGTTAAAGGGAGGGGAGACAAGGTGGAACTGAGTTCTACCACCTGTAATGGTGAGATGGAACTAGTTCAACCTCCACTTTTGGCTCTGCATAGTAATTCTAAGAGAAAAGCATTATAGTTTGCAGGTGTGGGGGGGGAGGCGGGGCCATAAACATAAACCCTATCACTGGTCCTGGCTCTGCCCAATGAGGGGAGGCTAAGGAGAGGGATTAGGTGGCAGACTAAATGAGTTCCATCCCCTCTCCAGGACCACTTTAAACCCAACTTTGTTTTATGCTGCAGCAACGATCTGTGCTGTTACGCAATGAATATAAATTACTCCAGAAACAATATGGCTTCCTACCATGTAAATTAAAAGTGTGTCCAAACATTTTTCATCAATCTATATGTCTTGGTACTGCCACACAAGCATTCTACCATTTACTTTCACAATCTGCATCCCTTCTGCTCTAGGTGGATGACTTACAGTATCATTGATATGTGGCTGCAAATTCAAAACCCTTCCGAAGATAATAAGCTGTATTTCTCCTTTAACCATAGAATTAAGCTTCATACAAGGTTAAACAGCTATGTCAGCTTCCTGTAGAGGATTACAGGCTGTAATAACATCATTAGGTGCCTTCAGGCTGTAGCATGATATAGATGTTGTCAGTAAATACAGTAGGTCCCTGGCTGGTCGTGTGTATTGAGTGGGCTGTAGGCTGATGAAGCCATCTATGAGGTTGGGTATGAGGGATGAAGAAAATGTACTGTGTGAACAATCATAATGTCATGTTTTTGCTGTTGGATAATGATGTCTAGACAGCAGGTGCGCAATAAAAGTTGATGATGGCTGACATGGGCCGGCGGCTACTACTAATGATGTTTCTCAGTAGTTGCAATCTGATGTTTGGTGCCTTCAGCCAATGCTAAACTAATATAATAACTTTTAATAATATATGTGTATTTTAGGGAGGTAAACTAATCTAGTGCTGTCATTTCCTGTTTATAGTCCCAGCATCTTTAGCTCATACTTAGTTTTGTGGTATAACCTCAGGTCCATTCGTTAAGAAATGGCTAAAGCTCACACGGTGAGGGATAATATGTGTACAGATGCCCCAAGAATGAGAGCTAGCCGAAAAATACAATATAGAAAGGGCTCTGGTACCCAGAGTAACTTCACTTACAGTACCAGTCAAAGCACATGTGTTACTGTATGTGTAGTGACTCTATCACATATTGTTCACTTACTGTACATTTAAGGCTGGTCAGGGTGAAATGCTCCCTGCACTAATGTAGTTCTTACAGATGAAGGCCAGTACTGAGAGCACAATCAGTGCTGCAATATCGTATATATTATTTCTAGAAGGTGATTTTTTGTGATTATCCCTTTTTCTCTGTTCATACTAAAATCGATAAATGATGTACCATTGTAAAGATTAAGTTCTCCGCTTCTGGTGAATTGTTCATTTAGAATTGCACATTGTATTGTTTGTTTAAAAATCAAAGTGAAAAATGTAGTTTTGTCACATTCGCATGCAAAATTTTCACACAGGCCACCTAGTATATCTATCTATCTATCTATCTATCTATCTATCTATCTATCTATCTATCTATCCACACACACACACACACACACACACACACACACATATTTCTGTCATTGTATGTATCCACTCCAGGAGATCCTTGGACAGGGATAAGTGGAACGTCTTGGGGATGGGGCCATAAGACATGTCATCACACAGGTGTAGGTGTAGCTAAAGCTGGCCATACACCTTAAGATCCTCTTTTTAGCCATTTGGCTAGTTGGCTGGTTGTAACAATAATCTGGTAATGTATTGTCGCAAATGACAATCAACCATTTGCTTCCATATGTCAGTATCAGAAAATATCAGTTGTTCAGACAATTAAAAAAAAAACTCTGAACCATTTAACCAGATTGTCTATTTGACTGATTTCGACTGTTTTCCAGGGTTTGGTAACAAATGGTTGATTTTCATTTGCTTCCATACTGTACCGTACCAGATATTCATTACAACCAGCCAACTAGTTGTATATTGACATAGAGGTATCTTTAACGTGCAATCTGCTTCAAATCACATCATGACGTCCTGGACTACAAACTGGGGATGTGTGTGAGAAATAGGAGTTTGCTAAATCTAGGAGCCTCCTAGTGAGTAGGCACATTCACCAGTCCTTTATGGTAGGTTACATCAATTTGTATTTCTCCCAGTGCTCACTGTTTTGGAAATTAATCACTTTACACGGTGGTTCAGTGGCCAGCTGCGCTACTATAATTGTGCGGTGTCAGGCCAAGCATGTGTGACCAGCCATTGCCAGGAAGGTTTCCTATGGATTCCTCGGTACTTGTGTACTAGCACGGCGCCCAAGATAATTAGTCGCCCGATTTTTTATCGCATCGCATGCCATACACCCGATGGCATGCGATGCAATTTTGACCCATATACGATATTAAATTGTATAATCACCCTAATGGGTGCTTTTAAGCAACCTAATGGGTGCTTACAATGCTTAAATTCACCCCCACGCCACCCCCCAAGTATAAACGTGAACCCGAAGCGTGGCGAGCGCCGCGAGCCCGGGAGGGGCGGCGGTACGCGTCCTACGACCTTTTCATACCCCCACTATCCACGTCGGCATGGAGTTGATTTTATAAAGTGTGGCGAGCACAGCGAGCCACCGAGCCCGAAGCGTGGCGAGCGGATGCGGATACCTGTGAAGCCCGCGAGGGGACGCGGATACCTGTGACGCGGATACGCTTCGGGCTCGGTGGCTCACCACACTTTAAAAAATCGGTACTTGTTTCCTAGCACGGCCACAACGATCATGATCGCGGGCATCGGGGGTAAAATCGGGGCCATCGCGGGCATCGCATGCACTAAAAAATGGGCTGCGATGGGCCAGACGCGATGCCCGTGATTTCCCCATAGAGAACAATGTTAAATGCCTCAATTTACCCGCGATGACCACGATTTCCCATAGGAAACAATGTGAAATGGCTCAATTTACCCAAATTATCATAGGAACAATGGTAAATGGGCCAAAAACACCCCATAACATTGAAATGTCCCCCCAAAAGTAGTTTACGCCACCACGTGATCAACGTGAACCCGAAGCGTGGCAAACGCAGCGAGCCCGTGAGGGGCGGCGGTACGCGTCCTCCGACCTTTTCATACCCCTACTATCCACTAGGGCGTGGAGTTGAGAATAGAATAGTGTGGCGAGCGCAGCGAGCCACCGAGCCCGAAGCGTGGCGAGCGCAGCGGATACCTGTGAAGCCCGCGAAGGGACGCGTTTACCTGTGAAGGTATCCGCGTCCGCTCGCTGCGCTCGCCACACTATTCTATTCTCAACTCCACGCCCTAGTGGATAGTGGGGTATAAAAAGGTCGGAGGACGCGTACCGCTGCCCCTCGCTACGCTCGCCACGCTTCGGGTTCACGTTCATCGCGGGGTGGCGTGAACTACTTTTGGGGGGACATGTCAATGTTCAGGGGTGTTTTTTGGGCTTTCTGGCCCATTTACCATTGTTCCCTATGATGATTTGGGTAAATTGACCCATTTAACATTGTTTCCCATGGGAAATCGCGGTCATCGGGGGTAAAGTTACCCATTTAACATTGTTCCCTATGGGGAAATCGCGGCCATCGCGTGTGGACCATTTAAGCATTTTTAGCCGCACACGACGCGACCGACCCGATTTTCACTGTTTTCAATGCATTTCAATGGAAAAATCGGGGGCATCGCGTCGGTCGCGTCGCAGGCCACTAAAATGACCCCCGATGGCCGCGATTTGTGGCCGTGCTAGGAAACAAGTACCAAAAAATCAACTCCGCGCCGACGTGGATAGTGGGGGTATGAAAAGATCGTAGGACGCGTACCGCTGCCCCTCGCGGGCTCGCTGTGCTTGCCACGCTTCGGGTTCACGTTTATACTTGGGGGGTGGCGTGGGGGTGCATTTAAACATTGTAAGCACCCATTAGATGGCCAATCTACAGAATGCTACTGTGCATACAGTACACATATTACTCTACACTTAACTAAGGTTTGTATCACTTGTACTATCCCAGAAGTTCAGCTAGTAATAATCTGTCTTTCTTCCTCTGACATCCTCCTTTCTGTAATATGTTTATGGACAAACTGGCACCAAAATCGCTATTTACAGTATCTGACAGCTTTTACCAAAGAGCAAAGCAATATCTTCTCCGTCACAGAGCATTTAATAATATATTGTGTCACAGATAAAAAGGACAACACTAATTTGTACATTATGACAAGCTGCAGCCAGAGCTACCATGGAGCAATGAAAGTAAAACATTTAAGTGACAACACAGAAGGGGTTTAAATTGCAGTTTAATTTGATAAGATGATCCTTGGATCCTAGTTCTCATTATCCCAGCTGTACACAGTGTTTTTCTTTCTTTCCGCCGAGTATTTTAGCTGGCCTTAATCTCCCAGAATACAATACAAGTGGCACCCAGTCACAGCTAGTGACAATGTACTTATTCACTTTACTTTATAATAATGTGACCGTCTCATTGTTTTTCACGTAAAATATCTTCTAAATGGATAATCATAATAATCTGCTTGGGAAAATGGGCTGCACACAATGATCCTGTCATATCTGCATCTGACTGCTGGAGTTTAGGTCAGTGATGTATAGTTCAATGACTGTGAAGTCTACTTTATTAATCATTTCCAAAGAAATTATACCAATAAACGCAGGAACCATCTCCCTGGCTGTAGGGCTGTGAATAGAAATAAGGGGCATTAAGTGCATTGTCAGTATATAATAAAGTCTGAGCACTGCTAAAGAAAAAAGAAAGTTCACAGAAATTACAAAATGCATATTAGCTATTCTGAAACTGGGGCCATGGCCGCCAACAGGGGTACTTGAGTCCCGGGCCCACATAGAGATGGGGCCCGTCTGGCAGCATTTTGGTTAGTACCGAGCTGCCATAGACTCACACCCCAATGAACAAAGATCGGTCCCGGTGCCGCCCCCCACCGCAGCATGCTGCTGTCAGTGTAGACCGAGCAGTGTGTAACTCACGTCACTTTGCTGCAGCTACTGCTCCTCTGCCTAGCTGTTCCCACCCCTCCATGTCACGATGATGATGATTGGCGTGTGCGTGACCGCCATTGCGCCCGCCCATCTCTCTTCCTCCCCTGGGCTTCCTGTACTGTGCTAAGGTGGCCGTCCGCACATCTTTCTCTCCCTGCACCAGTGGCAAACGCAGGATTTTCAGAAGGGGGTTTCCAGAGGGGCGGAGCAAAGCACGCAGATGGACACTTAGGTGACCCAGTACATGCCGGGTCAGTTAAAGTATTATAGATAGACCAAATGTATAATAATAATAATAATAATAAATATATACACACATACATACATACATATATATTAATACATACAGGGGTGTCAACAGCTGTGTAGACCCCTGGGCATAGCAATGTATTGGGGCACCTACGGATCCTCCAGCGGTAGGGGTGGGGGAAGCTTTGATGTCCCCTGGGTGGTAGGGGGTATTATATCAACCACTCAGCATGTAGGGCCTGGATCAGTAATTTCCACTAATTACCCCTTTACTGCACAGATGGTGGGAGATAGGGTGGGAGAAGGGGGCATTGGCCTGAATGAAGGGGCCCTGATACATAACTTCCAGGGTGGTAGAGGATGTTTAATACGCAGAGGAGAGGTGTACAGTATAGTGGAGTGGGCTTATTATACATAATTTTCTGGTGGCAGGACAGCTTGCTTGACTGCAGATATATCCAGTTCCCAGAAATAGATTTCTTAGATTTTAATGGAATTAAAAACTAGATAATCCCACCTACCAAGTGGTATTGGGGACTAGGGGATCAGAGTTCAGGAGGCAGAGCAATCTGCCAACGAGTATATAAAACTACATACCAGGTGTGTGGAGCTGGAGCAGTAACCAGCTGCTAGAAGCTGATATCTCTGGTTCTGGGAACAGTAGAGACAAGCTACTAGTGTCCATCAAAGGGGGAGAGTCCCAGATTTTGGAATATACCCTCAGAAAAACTCTAAGTCAGAGACAACCTGAAATATCTGACTGGGAAGAGCAATTAACAGGCTTGGATGGGGAGCACTTCTTTGAAGTCAGATATCTCCGGTTCCCAAGGGCCGATTTTTAAAATTCTTGTACCCAAGGAAAGAGGGGACCCTCAGCTTTCAGACTGTGGCCCTTAGACTCATGGGGGGGTTTCTGGGTACTCATAAACCCCCCCTGCGTGCGCTACTGCGCACTGGGCCTCCATGCTCCATCTCCTGTGATGAGCGGACTGCTGGAGGAGGAACCTGCTCTGAGTCCGCAAGTCAACAAGAAGGTACACCCTGAAAAAAATGTTGGCTCACTTCTGTCTCTCCTTATCTCCTCCCCACCCTGTCTTTCTCCCCCACTCTTTTCCCCCTCCCCCTATTTTTAACCTCTCTCCTTTATCCTTTATCTCCCTCTCTCCTCTCTTTCCACTATTTTTTTCAGATTGGTATATATATATATATATATATATATATATATATATAGTGTACACACACATATATTTACACACATATATATATATATATATAGAGTGTGTGCCACTTTTTCTGTAGATCCGCCTACATTATCTAGAGCTCCGCCTTGTTACGCACCCCGTTTTGTCCTATGGGGCCCTGTTCATTTGGTTAGTACCGGGCCCCAATATTTGTGATGGCAGCCCTGACTGGGGCCATTGCTGCTGGTCCTTGGAATAGTTTTCACTGAATGATTATCTTAGCTAAGTAGTCTCGTATATAAGCTACATGGCATGTCTGTATAACATTGGGAGGTAGATGTATGAAACAGTGATAAGGGAAGAGAAGTGATAAAGTACCTGGTACTTTATAACCGGCCAATAAGCTCCTGACTGTCACAGGCTGGGTTTAAAAAGGGACAGTTAGGATTTGATTGGCCAGTGATAAAGTACCAGGCACTTTATCACTTCTCCACTCTAATCACTGCTTCCCACTAGGGGTGTAACTGCCAGAGGCAATGGAGTCAGCTGCCTCTGGGCAACAAGCCCTGTAGGGTCACCTGCATGTACAGGTGTCAGCAACATCTGTAAGGTTTACAGCAGGATCCAAGGGACCACTGCTCTTCCAATGGAGCTCTGTGGCACACCTGTTGCAGAGATAATGGTCTCTGTCCCTGGTAACACCTGCAGTAGGGGACAGGACTACTCCTGCCGGGTACCACTCAGCCTGCGCTGCAGCCACCGCTGCTGCTGGTGTTATATTGGATGCATCGGTGAATGCTGAGTCTGAATTTTGCCAGTATGCAGTGGCATAACTAGATGTTTGTAGGCCATATAGCAAAGGATTGTAAAGTCCACTATGTACCACCCAATAGTGAAAAATGTATATAGCACATGTTACTTTGACAGTGAAGGCGGGCCCCTCTCAGCTTTGGGCCCCATAGCAACTGCACTCCCCACACCTGTGTTACACCCATTTTAGTATAATATATCTGGCCTGTACATGTTGACATTATAGTAATAACACTGGGTGTTTTTAGGGTGTAGGGTGATAAAAGACATCCCTAGTAACAGGACATGGTTGTTGTTAATATTGTATATTGTAAGGGCGGATTCACATGCTCCAGCTGACGCTGGGCAGCGAAACATTGCACAGACAAAAGCTGTGCCGCACACAGAAGTTAATAATGGACAGGATTGTGTCATGGCCCAGCCGCCTGTTTGCAGCCGGATGTCACCACTGCAGAGGACGGCTGCCGGGCTGTGGCCATCCCGACCGTGTACAGCACCGCTTCTTGGCCGTGTGAAGTTTCACCGCCTTGCATCAGCCGGAGCGTGTGAAACCACCCTATAGCTGTAGGTTGACCAAACTGAATAAGAATCATATGAATGTTGTGATGGATGCAGAATATGTACTGTGTACTCTCTACATTGATAATGTCATGTTCTGGCGTTGGATAATGATGTCTAGACAGCAGGTTCAACATAAAGTTTGATGGTGGTTGACATGAGCTCCCGGCTACTTACAATAACATATATTTCCGTGGTTGCTAGCTGTCACTTGGTGCCTATAGGTTATATTAGACTAATATCATTACTGTCAAGATATTTGTGGATGGTAGCAGCACTTCTGCTGTCTCCATCACTTCTAGTTTCTGTGCTTTTCCTTTGTGTATTTAAATGAATGACTCTTTCCTTCCCATGAGATTTCTATTAGCAAAACCTGTGCACGTCTCTGTCATCTTTGTAATTGTTCAAACATTACTCATACTGAGGTTTTCTTCCACACATCTGCTAGGCATGATTGTATTTCTTATTATACTTCTGTGTATTCCTGTATTTGTTACATTGTGTTCATGTATCTGCATTGGGGACTCTCTATTGCTGAAGAATCTATGGTGCCTTTTAAGTAACTGATGATGATGACTTTTCTAATACAGCAACCTATTTATCAAACGATATATTATTTATATATTGTTGCCAGTTATTTAGAGGCACACATATTCTGCTGCACTTTACAAGGAATATTTGGCCATTCACATCAGTTTCTGTCCCAGTGGAGCATGCAATCTATGTTCCCTATGACATTCACACCAGGGTTCAGGGGAATAACCTCTAGAAGCAATGGTGTCATCTGCCTCCCATGAAGAGTCAATTGGCTCTATCTCAGGTGCCCTGCTCATACCTGCAATAGGGGAAATAAGGGCTCCCGCCTGGTACTGCTCAGCCTGTGCTGCAGCAAGTGATATATAATATCACTTGCAAATATTTGAATTTCGCGAGTCTTACTTACCAGCCGTTGTCACAAAGCATACATATATATATATATATATAAACAAACGAAGAATCCGGCACTCCACAACTTAATGTAGACAATACTTGCTCCGGTGCCTTCCCAGGTCAGCGACCAAATATACTGTAGATGGCAATAAGGCGTCACTCGGAGACTGGATACAACTTCAAAAATTTATTTATTGTGTGGTGACCGACACCAGTGTTTCGAGACAACAGCTCGTCCTCAGGGTTCAACTCACAAACATCAAATGACAGAGTTAAATACCCTACAAAGATTCCCGCGCCCACCAATAGGAGTGATCCGGCTACACGCAACACGCGCGGAGGGCACACCTGATCCAGGTAAGTTTAATTAAGCATTGGTGGGCGCGGGAATCGGACGAGCTGTTGTCTCGAAACACTGGTGTCGGTCACCACACAATAAATTTTTGAAGTTGTATCCAGTCTCCGAGTGACGCCTTATTGCCATCTACAGTATATATATATATATATATATATATATATATGTACATGCATATACACATCATAGGCATGCGCAGTACATTTTTTTAGGGGGTGCACTGACAAAGCGGTGTGCCTAGCACCACCTATTGGGCATGTCTAACACCGCCATTGGGTCTGTCTAACACCGCCAATCAGGCGTGCACTTACTACATTATAAAATGTCTCTCAGCCACACCATTATATCCTGCCTATTTCAGTTTTAATCTTCTTATTACTCTGTGTAACAGTACATGCAAATAAAGTGAAAATCATATCTGGATGACACAGGTATGTAGTGATATGACAATGGTGTAATACAATTAAGAATGCAAAACACACATCATTGATTGATGGGCGCTTATTTTAATGGAATACAGGTCTAAAAAGCAAAAGTCTTTGGTAAAATGTATTGCTAGTATTACTAGCAGCAATAAGTGAGGGGGTGGTGGCACAGCATTAGGGGATGCCTGTGCACCCTAACACTCAATGCCTATGATACACATACACACAGTGGCGTAACTTGGGGTCCGCAGCCCCAGCGGTGGCGGGGGGGAGCAGGCGCCACCGGGGCGCAGGTTCGCAGTGTTCTTCCCCGTCGGCCGACTGGTATACAGCATTGTACATTCGCCGCCGCCCTGGGAGCCCGGCCGGAATACAAAGCAGCGCTGCGTGCAAGCTGGAAGGGCAGCGGGCATTGTGGAAAGGGGAGCGCTCTCTGTCTGTGTGAGGATGCTCAGTGAACTTGTCACTGAGCGTCCTCACACAGACACAGCCAGAGAGCGCTCCCCTTTCCACAATGCCCGCTGCCCTTCCAGCTTGCACGCAGCGCTGCTTTGTATTCCGGCCGGGCTCCCAGGCGCCAAATGTACTATGCTGTATACCAGTCGGCCGACGGGGACAGCGCTGAGAATTGTCAGTTTTTCCACCTGCCTGATCACTATGGCCAGGAACAGCGTGGCAGGTGGAAAACGGGGTAAGGACCTGGCTGGATGCGGTAAGCAGGAGGGGGAGAGAGAGAGAGCGTCAGCCAGAGAAGCGCTCACCTCCGCTGGCTTTTATCCCCTGCCGGGGGATGTGTCATACGTGTCATTGACTGTCCAGCTTCCCCTGATCCCCAGGTGGCGTTGCCCACTCTGCTGGCATTTAAAAAAAAAATGAGGGGGGGGAAGAATTTATTTTGTCAGGGGGGAGCAAATTTGCTAGTTACGCCACTGCATACACACACAAACACACATACCAAATTCCTGACCTCAGTGTTGTGAGGCGATAATGCTAATCATTACAACAAAATAATGTGTGTACTTTTTCAAAAATGTTGTTTTTGGGAGGACTGATGCATGTTTATGTTCCAGGGCTATGTACTTAAGTAGATATCTACTGAGTGCGGGATGCAGTCAAAATCCCGATGAACAGTGAAAAAACCCATGTCGACCTTGCGACCTGTCGACCCAAAGTCATGTTGACAGTTTCACCTGTACATTCTATATGTCGGTAGTTTGACCATGTCGGGATTTTAAATGTCGGGATTTTGTCCTTGTCGGTATTTTAAATGTCAGGATTTTGTCCTTGTCTGGATTTTGTCCTCGTCGGTATTATGACCCATTTGGGATTTTGACCCTGTCGAGATTTTGACCGTCGGGATTTCATACCGAATCCCTGAGTGCCCCATCTTCACATTCACAATAGCTGCCCCATATATGTCTATGAGGACTGTAAAAAAAGTTCTATTCACCAAGCTCTAAAGATATTTAGCTTTTCAGAGCTTGGTGCCTTTAGCATTACCCTATTGTAGCCTATGGACTATATCGGAGGAACACAAACACGGACCTTAAGGCACCCCAATAGTCCAAGTACAGTATATATTTGGTTCAGCACAGGTGGTTAATTGACACAGGGCCAGATTCTCTATGCTTCAAAAGTGATAAAATGAAGAGTGATAAACAGCCAGCCAATCAGCTCCTACCTGCAATGTCACAAACTGTGTTTGAAAAATGTCAGGCAGGAGCTGATTGGCTGGCTGTTTATACTCTCCATTTTATCACTTTTTAAGCTTAGAGAATCTGGCCCTAAGGTACTAATTAAGTCACCTGTGGCCAAGTGTGGCTATACCTAAAACCTGGACTGTTGGGGTACCTTGAGGACGGTGTCTGGAATCCTCACATGCACATTAGTGGAGCCATATTCGAACCTGAAAGTAAATAGACTGTTAAATACTTTTTAGCCTTCATCTTGTTGGGATGGTTTCCTAGCCCATTCCCCGGCACATTATCTTTGCCATACGCAGCAATGAGCAATCTTACGTTTCGGGGTTACCTGCAATATTGGTTAATTAGGCCTTACAGTTTCCTCTCAATAATCCATATCATTGCCGCCAGCTCACTGGGGTCAGAGTGCCAGACACATACATCACAAACAACATAGCGTACGGATCAGCCTGTACAGTCTGTGCCATTTGCTAATTAGAGAAATTGCTATTTAAAAAGCTTTGCCTGAAAAACCTTTGCAGCTGTAGTCGGCGAATTAACGTGAGGTCTGTGCTATATTAGACAAACAAGACAATTAAGTAAATTCTGACATTTATAGATTCTTATATAAAAATAGACGTTTTTCTAGTTTCCTGTTATGACGGAAATGGATTGTGCATAAATGAGAGACTTGTGCAATGTTAATAAAGTTTTACTTTGACGGATACATTTTGCCAATGTCCCTATGGCTCTCTCTTTACAGGATGTCTTGCAGCTTGACGGGGGAAGCCCATCACACCTCTATTACTGTCACCTGGAGTCCCGCAGCTGTTACCTATTCACAGAACAGCTGGGGCGCTTTGCTCTGGTGGGAGAGTCTCTCAGCATGTCAGCCACAAAACGCTTGAAGCTTCTGCTCTTTGCCCCCACCTCCTGCAAAGCACTAGAGTACAGCCTGCGCGTGTACTGTATCAATGACACACAGGATGCCATGAAGGTGAGTGAGAGGAGACGGCCACACATAAACCACAGCTATTACGGCATGGATGCGGTTCACTGTCTCTATTGACGTGAAACTGTTGATTATGGAGCACATAAACCCCAATGTAATACAATAATTCATTGCTGATCCCACTGATGAAGATGTGCTGTGTAGGAGTTCTGATGGGGATTCTGGATGCTTGAGAAACACTGTTAGAACCTTGGCTTTTAAAGAAGCACCTGGAATAGATACGATAATAATGAGGCAGATCCGTGCTTGGCAGTCACCAGGCAGATGCTGGTTTATACAATGCCTAGTCAGGTAACGAAAGCTAAAAGACAATCAAAGCAAACTGCACTTATACAGTAGTGAAAAGGCATCATAATTTAATCCCCTCAGAAGAATACATTAAGATTAATCTTTACAATTCCAGTTGTGGTATTCAGGCTTTCTTTGTTTATGAATGTAGTAACAAACCACTTATCACTGCAGCTCCATTACATCCGTCTTTCAGGATGTGTGCTTTTGGCCTCTGTAGAAAGCTCTCACTTGAACAATCTTGAATTGATGTAAAACAAAGTTCATTGGCTGTGTAAGGAAGCCAGCTGTGCCCAGGCGTGTATTGTCTCCTCAAGGATGGTAGCCAGACACAGCTGTAGGGCCAATCTACACATACAGGGCAGGCTCGCACAGCCCCAGATGTAGGGACAGTTTCATAGACAGAACCATGTCCTTGCCGGGCTGTAATAACAAAGAGTTGGGTGTAATAGAGCTGTGATAATGCATTCTGTTTTCTTTCTAAGCATGAATCATGTGAACTCTGTTTTATCCCCTTTATAACTGTAAATGTTTTCCACAGGAGGTTATACAGCTGGAGAAACAACAGGGGGGGCAGCTGTTGGACGAGCCGCGGCTCTTGCATTTTAAGGATAGCTATCACAATCTGCGTCTTTCTGTGCATGACATGCACAGCACCATGTGGAAGAGCAAGCTCCTGGCCAGCTACCAGGTATGCGTAAAACTCAGGTATTATCTGGTCAATGCCAGCCATTCATATAGTAGATGAAGGGTCTATGAACTAAGCCTTATAGAGAGAAAAAGTGGATGGAGATAAAGTACCAACCAATCAGTTACTTACTGCATATCTCCTAACTGTACTGATTTCCGTGGGACTGTCCGGCTTCCCAACTATGGCCGGTGGTGTCCCAGGGTGTCAGTTGGGAATACCGCCTGTCACAGCGGTGAATAGACGCTGTGCTCATGTGAAAAGCATCTATATCCACTGAATAGAGGGACAGGGGGCATAGACAGAAGCTCCTAAGGCTCTGGCCATGCCCCCGCAACAGTAAAAAGGGGGGCATAGCCTAGTGGGGGATGCAGTTAAAATCCCGGCGGTCGGGATCCCGGCATTCAGAATCCCGACGCCGGAATCCCAACCGCCGAAATCCCGACACATTCTCCCTCCGTGGGTGTCCACGACACCCCTGGAGGGAGAATAAATTAGTGTGCCCGCTGCGTGGCAAGCGCAGCGAGCCCGCAAGGGGGGGCGATCCACGTCCCCCCCTTGTCGGGATTTTGGCTGTCGGGATTCCGAACGCCGGGATCCCGACCGCCGGGATTCAGTACTGAATCCCCTAGTGGGAAGTGCTGCGATTGTAGGCCATGCATCCTGGTTGCAAGGTCACGCCCCCTAGCTTGGCAGTTAACAATTGATTGGCTGGTACTTTATCTCCATCCGCATAATCTCTTTCCAAGGCTTAATAGATACAACTGGCCCCCAGAGCGAGTTTGGTCACAATATTATTTTGTTGCGCAGATGCATATTCATTACGTCAGTAGTTCCCAGACATTGATGGTGCACTATCAGCTGTTTTGTCCATGGCACATAGGAGCCTTCACCAAACTTTGCTATTTACGTCAATAGCTGAAACTTTAGATCATGATGCAAACAGATTGCCATCACAGCCACGCCAAAAGCCATGGATCTTCATGCAATTACAGTCTGCCACCCCCGGCAGTAATCATCAGGACGCAGGCCCTTATCTTTATATCATTCCACACAAAGGGCCAAATTCAGAATTTGCAGTGGACAGTGAGGAGAAAGCCATCTCAGAAACAGAAAGAGTAACTGCTCCTTGCAAAACTGCAAGAGAAATGCGAAGGGACAACAAGTGTACAAACCAGCGCTGGTTAAGTTGTGTACTTATTTATTGTGTGGTCATAAGTATCCACTTGCAAATCCACAAACAATTCCCAAACCATCTAATGGCTTTTACTGTCTGTGCAAATGTGAGTAGGTCTTAAAGCATCTACTAATATGAGAATGAGACCGGGTGTAAGTGGTCATGACAGATCCTCCTTACAAATTCCTGGGTTCACCTGAATTTTTTCAGATACACCCAAAAAATGGCAGATTTACACCCCTTAATGCCGACATCCTGTCAGTCAAACTGTGAGAGGATTATATTTATGATCCATGCACATTTCTGTCACTACTTCTTCTCGAGCCTGATGGATGCCAATACTAGAGCATGTGCAGTCATTCTATAATCGCTCGATTTGCTATTTCACTAATTAGCTGTCAAGTCTGAGTTAGACCCATATAGCACAAACATCAACACAACACAACTGAACATCTTGACAACCTAGTCAAGTACACTGCATCTCAAAGCCTACAGAATATAACCACAAATACTAATAATTGCGATAGCATGAGACATTTACATAAACATACAATCGTTTAGCACAAATCAACCATAGTTTTAAGAGCGTATTTTACAGTGAAACAACTTTTCCATCAAATGTAACCTTTTGCCCACACTATAACTTTCTGCCGGTTTAATAGTTGGCTGAACACAATCATGTCATTGCTTCTTTGGCAGGCACACAACTGATTTGTGGATCTTGCCCCAGGCACTTCTTATTCTCTCTATGGGTTCCTGGCTTGCGAGCATTTTGGAATTTGCCAGGTCACATAATAAGTGTTTGTCCTTAACGAACTGCAATTGTCTGAGTTGTATTCATCATCTCTTTTGTTACTGTCCTTGATGCAGGAGATTCCATTCTATCACATCTGGAATGGAGTACATGAGAACCTACACTGCACTTTCACATTGGAGCGCTTCAGCCTCAGTACTTGTGACCTCTCCTGTAGGGTCTGGGTATGGCAAGTAGAAGGAGATGGTCAGAGTTTTAACATCAACATCAACCTAAACAAGGTGAGAGAAAAGTAGCTTTGTATAAAATGTTCTCCTTTATTACAAACATACTTGTTGATGTAGTGATCCCAGATGAACGTAAGAGTTCCTGTTATAATTACAGGTTATGGGTGTTACCAATCCAGGGTTCCAACTGTCAGAATACCCCAATAGTTGACATCTTTTGCATTTTCGACATTGGATCCGACACAAAACTCAACAGTCTGAATACAATGTTCCGAGTGTTGAGTGTCAAAAACGCCATACATTGTCGGAAAATGTCCGTGAATTTGACATTTTGCGGCAGCTTCTGGCAAAATAGATCCGACTTTATGCAGGTTCAAGCTCCTTATCCGATCCAATGCGCACGGGACCGCGCATTGGATGGGTTTGGGGTTTGGATGACAAACACATGCCATTTGGCCACTTTTCATCCGATTTCTCAGTTCAATCTGTTGTAATCGGGTGAATTAGCCAAAATCGCATAAGTGTATGGCCAGCTTTAGTGTATCAAGATAGATAACGGCGGTGTCTAATTGCAGGGAGAAAGATAATGGTGGTGTCTAATTGCAGAGAGATAGATACTGGCACCCGGTGTCCGACCCGGCAAATGTTCAGGGTTGGACACGGGGCTTCCCCGGAGTTAGGGGCCATGTAAATGGGTAACCCGGGTCATCCGACCCAGGGACCCATTTCCTCCAATCAGGGAGCCCCAACCTCCGGACCACAGCACCCTGAGGTCAGCCCGGAGGTTGGGCAGGGGCTGCGTACAGCCTCCGCTGCTGTCTGCGGTACTATGAAGATAGCAGCAGAGGTGCGGCATCCATTCACCTCATGAACGGAGGCTGGTGGCAGCCCGGCAGCTTACCTGGCTGCTGGGCTTGCCAGCGTGTCGGTCGGCGTTGCGGGGGTGTCAGGCGATATTGCGGGGTGACGGTCGGCGGGTTTCCCGTCGCTTGGAGATAATGTCATCACCGAGCGCTGGCTCGGTACCCGAATTCACCGGCGTCCCCTACCCGGCTTAATGCCAGGGGACGCCAGTGTAAAAGGGAACAACTGTCGTGTCGCATCCGGGTCCAAAAACCCGAGTGCGACCCAGCAGTTTTGGTGTAAAAGGGGTATCAGAAAGCTCAGCAAAATGTGCTGCGCTGTGTGCTGAGCAATCTGTAAGGCCCAGTGCTCTCCGCTGAGAACACTGACCCTGAACCCGGCGTCCCCGACGATTAACTTGATTTATCCACCATGCTTAATATTAATCGCCGTGGCCACGCATCACTCAGAAAATGGTCTGACATCGTTACGTGTGTAGGCCCCATTAGACATTGCCATTATCTATCTCCAAGCATTAGACACTACCATTATCTATCTCCACGCACTTTGACACTTTCGTTATCTGTCTCCGCGCACTGGATTGTGCTTGGAATACAGTTAGTATAGAAGTAATTCAATATTTACCACTTCCATTGGTGACAAAATAAATACAGAACATATGGGATGAACTGAGCATATTGTTTCATTTGAGTTTCCCTATAAAAAGTTGGTAGACTAGAATAGTAACATAAGCAGCTTTGAAGCGCTGTATTTGAAGAGCTAAATAGGAAATATGAAGATTATGTATTGAAGTTCACTATGTGACTTATACTGCAGCTAAAGAGGTCAATGACAGTTGAACAGTTAAGCGATTCTCCTGCGGTACACAGGATAAATTCTGCCCAATGTCTACCTGTATGCAATATATGGCATTACTCTTTCTGTGCAGTTTTTAAAAGGTATGCACAATGAAAACTGGAGAGCTGACAATAGCTACAGATTGCAAAGTACTAGGTCACTCTCAGTGTAGTGTTTTATTTCCGCTGTACCCATTCTCCTGTACCCTAGTTTTATCTAAGTTTATATTTCTACTGTGACATATACATCTGGTCACATAAAGGTTCTAACTAAGAATGGTTTGATTTAGGAAAGTCGCCCATCACAGATACTACTGGATGAAGGAGAAAAGGATGCACCAGCTCTGGTGGGACCCAGCGCCTTCAAAATCCCCTTTCTAATGAGACAGAAGATCATTACAAGCTTAGATGAGCCATCCTCCCATGGAGCCGAATGGAGAGTGTTAGCTCAGAAGCTGAATCTGGACAGGTTAGTTGAGTATTAAAACAAAGCTTGCTTGGAGATTGCTGTATAATATACTCAATTTGTAAATAGCATGATACGGGGCATACAGTAGTAGAGCAACATTCTCATTGGAATCCCAATCTGCCAAGCTCACACTTTCCTCATACTACTACATTTAAATAACAACAACATAAAAACCCGTGACTTTAGACAAATACTAAGGGCGGGTTTTCTATTTCTGACAGCGGAAATAGCGGCAGCACCCATTCAATGCTGGTATTTCCAAAAGCATTAAAGGCGGAATTCAACAAAATTAATCCGACTGTAAAACCAGTCGGATCTGTGTTGTCGAAAACAAACATGGATTGTCAAATTCACAGACATGTCCCCTTTTCGACAATGGACAGGCGGAACATTGAATTCCGCCTGCCGATATACTGTTGAGCCAGGCGAAAACGGGCCAGGATTGAATACCCCCGCTGTATTGTTTTTGCCTACTGAAATTGTATCTGGTTGAGTTTTACAGTGTGAGCACAGGGGCATCGGAAAAAGGGGGGACAAACATGACAGAGACACAGCTGCAGGAGAGTGCTAAACTCCAGATCCATACAGGCTGCTTCTCCTTTAAAAGTAGTGTGATGCTACATGGTGCAGAGAACTGGCTACCAAAGAAGAAGGAAAATCCACTGCAGGCATCCGGAGTAAGCACTGGGGGGAGTGGGGATGCATCCCGTCACTCATCACATACTTATAGGCAGTTACTTAAGCTATATGCATTAATCAAATTGCAAAGGACAGCTCTTGTGGCAAGAGCTGGGTAATTGCTACATCCAAGTTGGCTAATAACCCTCTGATGTCACCTGCTACCTGCCTCCTCATGAGGGGAAAGATCAAGTGCTGTGGAGGGACTGTTAGGTTAGTTTATGGAGGAGAATGGTTAGGGTTAAGCTGCAGGGGTTTAGGCAGTGGCGTAACTACTGTAAGGCAGCCCCAGCAGCCGCTTGGAGGAGCAAGCAGCAGTGAGGTCTGTTTGGGCGCTGGCACCCGCTCGACGCACTGACATGCTGCTGCCTGCCGCTGCCCACTGGCTGAGCACTGGAGGCGAGTCAGCCACAGCGCGGGTGCGGCAATGGCAGAGATGACAAATCCCCCCACTGATTAAATTTATACACAGCCGGCTATTGGCTACTGTGTAGAGGATGGGCAGGCGGATGGGCGTGCTAGGGCGGCCTGGGATGTGTCAGAGTCAAGGGAAGCATCAGTGCATCACATGCTGGGGAAACACGCCGGAGAGGAGCCGGAGGGGGGGGGGGGGTGCCAAAGACTGTTTGGCAGGGGGGAGCAGAATTTATAGTTACGCCACTGGGTTTAGGGTAGGCTGAAGGGGTGGAGGGTTAGGTTTAGACTGTGGAAGTGATAGTGGGTTAGGATACAGGGATACAGGGAGCGGCCAGTGGCTAGTTAGGGCTAGGCTGCATGTGGCGGACAGTTAGGTTTAGGCTGAAGGAGTGGAAGGGTTTGGTTGGTGGTTGTGGCCAGTTAGGGTTTGTCTGTGGGGGATAGAGGTTAAGGTTGCAGGAGGGGATGGTTAGAGTAAGGGGAGGGGCAAGATATAACTTAGATATAACTTAGATATAGACTCAACTTTAGGAGCTGTCCTTTGTGATGATTGGGCTACCGGGATTATGACCTGGTGTCCTATCTGTACATGGCATGGGGGGGGGTCATGTGCTGGGAGGGATCCAATTGGGTCCCTTTCAGTAGTGAAATGTGAATAGAGGTCTTTAGGCTTCTATAGGGCAACACCATCTGAACATGGTGTTGGCCACCCACCGCATCAAAGCCCCGGAATCTACAGTATCCCATTACTAGACATTTTTTGGTTTACTGCATACCGTACCAGGTATGGGTCTCGCATATACAGTATGGGCACCATAAGAGTGATGTCATACAAGGGTTTTACTAAATAGCACTAGAGTTCATAAACTCAATGGCAATTATAATGACTGTGTTATCCTGATGTACAGTATATAAGGTCCTCCCCTATCACATAGAAACAATGTAACCTAACCAATTAAGATTCTCCATGCAATGTTTTCTGATCTGAATTACTCTTGTTTGATCACTGCAAGATATTACTAGCAATAAATGCTATACTTTTCTTGTGAAAAAGGCATTCGTGATCTCCACCATAAAGAAAATGTCCATTGAATGGTGTTTTTCTTGTTTAAATGTATGCACTTCACTTAATATTAACATTTGCAAACAATTTTACTAATTTCTCTGATCCTTTCTGACAGTATCAGCTCTGTTTTCTGCCAGCATTGTGTGATTGATAGCTGGGAAGGGATGGGGAAGTAAGCTGTGCTATCCAGCTGAACAATAGATACAACATATTACATTTAATCTTCTTTTGCTTATTTTCTAACAGAACACACAAGCATAATAATAATAATAATAATAATAATAATAATAATAATCATCATTCAAACATCATTATTATAATTTGGGGTGTAGGAATTACTAGTGTTCCAGTGCTAATTTAAACATTACAATGAATTTAAGACCGGGTTGCCTACCCTCTGGGAAATTGGGACCGCCTCCCCAATTTCTACCTGTCTCGCGCACCCCTCCCATTGGCGGGGGTCGGTAGGACCAAATTACATGTTTGCGTTGCCCCCACTGTGCAATGCCTGCAATAGCAGCATTGTACAGCGGGGATGTGTCCATGAGGACTCGTTCCCATGCCCTCAAACTGTCATATCACCCTAGTTCCGCCCTTTCCAGCACAAAAGAAGGCAACCCTGAGTTAAAATGGTGAACTAAAATAAGTGTACATACAGTAGTAGTGTATTAATATACTGTTGCGCCAGAACCGACATGACTGTATTAAACAATAATTATATATATTCTCTACATATATAATCATTAAGTGTTGCATCTGTGGTATTTGGAAGATGTCTTGAAGTGTTATCGTAATTTAAAAAGGAAATCTGCTTCATACACAGATTATTTTGGATTATACAGTACTTCTCCTTTAAGTAACCTGTTTTTTTCTACTATGAAATGCATGTCCTTCTCACCAACTGTATATCACTTTTTACAATCTACAGATAACAGCAACAATTCAAAAACCATAGCAACCAGCCATTTCCTTGCCCCTTTATGCACCATCACACACACAACTATAAAAGAAAATGTCACAGTTATTAAATGTCCTATGTGTAGCCTATGTTTTGTTTCCTTAGTAGGCTAAAAGAATTTAGCAAAAACTTCACACCAAGGCCTGAACCTGAAGTGAGGATAAAGCAAAGTTGCTTTAAATTAGTTTGTTCTCCAAGAAAATGGTGTAGAACAATTTCCAGCTCACACAAAGCCAGTTATAATATGTTGGGTGAAATTATCATTCATTTTAATGGAAAGCCCAGTGAATTCAAAATGCGGGTTATTAATGTCAAGTAGACTTAGTTGACCTGTAAAATTAGTTTAGGTAGATAAAGCTAGTTAGTGAAATAGCATGTGATTAGAAGAAGGGTTTAGGAGGTGCCCGATTCAGAGAGGTTTAATTACTAAAGGGGGGAATTGACTAAGATGGGAGTTTTATTTCAGATGGGATACTGCTATTGGAAACCAATTAGATACTATCTATTATCTTCTAGAACAGGCCTACGGCCCTCCAGCTGTTGTGAAACTACACATCCCAGCACACCCTGCCACAGTTTTAGCATTTTCTAACAGCAATAATAACAGCAACAGTGTGGCAGAGCGATTTATCGCTGGTGCACACTCCAATCACTGGCAATATGGTTGCTCAGCGACCATATTGCCAGCGATAAGTGTACCGTGTGTACACAGCTTGAGAGAAACCAGACATTTGGTGATGGTTATGGAGACTGGGAGAGTGGGCTTGGCCGTAGATTGGAGTAACAGCTGGCCTGTTTGTTTTCGGGTGGCTAGTCCTGGTACACAGGAAAGACCAGTAGCAGTCTGTGACCATAATGACAAAAGAATAGTATTTACAAATGTACAACGTTGCAGATGAAGCACAAATGTTGCACATACATAACATTGATCAGTTTATGTTAGCATTGTGGTTGTCACCCACCTCCAGTTAATGCCACAAGCCAATTAATTTCTCCCCCAGCATCACCCTCATGTCTAGCCTGCAACTGAAGTTCCCTACTTCCCCCACTACCATCCATTTGCTAATTTCTACTTCTGCACCTTTAGTTTATTACTGTCTCAGCATACAGTATTTCAGCTCCTATCGCCCTGTCTCTGTCGCTTTCTCCTTAATAGGATCAGTATCTTCTGATTAAAGCTTCATAAAGAGGAGAAAAGACATCAACAACAAAATGGAAGCCTCCGAATTAGGCGGCCGCAGGGGATTCCAGCTAAACTCTGAGGTTTTTTTGAAAGGGCAATCATTTACAAGGCAAAACCAAAAAAACCTCTAACTTCGGTTGGCATCCCGCACGGCCACCGACCTCGCAGGCTATTACATTTGGCCATGTATTTTGGTTATTACTGATTATATATATATATATATATATATATATATATATATATATATAGTCCATTTGGGTGTCACTTAAACACTGCAGTGAGTGAAACGACATCGCTTTCTCTCACACAGATGCACAAACACAGAGGCAATCACAAGGTAGTAGACTACAGGGGCAAACGCAGGATTTTCAGAAGGGGGTTTCCAGAGGGGCGGAGCAAAGCAACGGAGATGGACACTTAGGTGACCCAGTATATGCCGGGTCAGTTAGAGTATTATAGATAGACCAAATGTATATAAATAATAATAATAATAATAATATATATATATATATATATATATATATACACATAACAATATATATATATATATATATATATATATATATATATATACATACATACATACATACATACATAACAGCAGTGTAGACCACTGGACATAGCAATGTATTGGGGCCCCTACCGATCCTCCAGCGGTAGGGGTAGGGGAAGCTTTGATGTCCCGCGGGTGGTAGGGGGTATTATATCAACCGCTCAGCATGTAGGGCTCAGTAATTTCCACTAATTACCCCTTTACTGCACAGATGGTGGGAGATGGGTTGGGAGAAGGGGGCATTGGGCTTAATGAAGGGGCCCTGATACATAACTTCCAGGGTAGTGGAGGATGTTTAATACTCAGGAGGGGTGTATAGTGGAGTGGGCTTATTCATAATTTTCTGGTGGGAGGACAGCTTGTTTGACTGCAGATATCTCCAGTTCCCGGAAATAGATTTCTTAGCTTTTAATGGAATTAAAAACTAGAGAATCCCACCTAACAAATGGTATTGGGGACTAGGGGATCAGAATTCAGGAGGCAGAGCAATCCGCCAACAAGAATATAAAACTACATACCAGGTGTGTGGAGCTGGAGCAGTAACCAGCTGCTGGAAGGCTGATATCTCTGGTTCTGGGAATAGTAGAGACAAGCTACTAGTGTCCCTCAAAGGGGGAAGAGTCCCAGCTTTTGGAATATACCCTCAGAAAAACTCTAAGTCAGACAGAACCTGAAATATCTGACTGGGAAGAGCAATTAACAGGCTTGGATGGGGACCACTGCTTTTAAGTCAGATATCTCCGGTTCCCCAGGGCCGATTTTTAAAATTCTTGTACCCATGGAAAGAGGGGACCCTCAGCTTTCAGACTATGGCCCTCAGATTCCTGGAGGGGTTTCTGGGTACTCAGAACCCCCCCCCCCCCCCCTGCGTGCGCTACTGGACTAGCTTTCAAAGCATTTGCTTTGAGCGGGCTTAGTAGTGTCTTTATAAATAAGCTTGCACTATATTAAATAACTTTAGCCTGCCATACACCTAGCTGGTTGGATAGATAATCTTTAGGTGTATGACAAGCTTTTTAGATACATTCCCAAAATATGTCATGCTGGTAAAGGAAGACTACATGCAATCAACATTTCCTGGTTTATTGAAAATCTGCTGTCCATTGATAAGAAACTTCAGTTAATCTCTTCTATCTTTTCTATTGCAGCCATTTAGGTTTCTTTATCTCCAAGTCAAGCCCTACTGCCATCCTCCTGAATTTCTGGGAGGCACAGAACTTCCCCAATGGGAACCTGGCAAGGTTGGCAGCAGCTGTGGCAGACATTGGGAAACAAGACTCACTCATGTACATGATGTCAGAGGCAGAGTGCTGAAAGAGTATCAGTCACCTGCACATTTCCAGCAAGTCCAATGTCCAGGCATGGCCAAAGGCCTCTTAGATTCCTGATACCAGGTTCATGGACTTTACCCTTAAAATTCCCCCTTCCCTGGCAACTGTGGGGGGTGGAGGGCTTTAAACATATCTTTCTTGGTTCTAAAAACCCCTGCCAGTGAAAGGGTTAATGAAACGTTCAGCAGCTCCTTTATGCAGAGCAGGATTTTCAAAATCCATCATAGTAACGTTGCTCTCATTCAAACACGTTAATTGTGAAGACGAAACCAGAACAATGAAGAAAAATTCCACATTAAAAAAAAAAAAAAGGCATTACAAAGCCACTGTCTATAAAGTTGTTTCGTTTCATATTGTGGACCCTTCTAATGAACACTAACACCATCTAGTACCAAGTGCACTGGACTGAAAAAAAAAAAAAAATCACCACCTGCCACTCCCAGGGAATGAACCCACCAATCACTACAGACTTTACTTCTAAACCAAGTGTCTTGTATTGCTACCTTGTCAGAGAGGTGCGACAGTGACACCCAGTATTTGTGTTGTTCAGTTTTTACCAACACCCATACCCAGGTAAGTGGAGAAAGGTGCAATAGATTTGAAAAAAGATTCCCAATAAATACAGATATCCTCTATTTGATAGCCATAAGGACATTGAAGGGCACACCAGATCTCATTTTCTACAAATAAGGGAGAAATTCAGACAAATAAAGTTTATTGGCCTTTTCACCCCTAAGCCAGCTGTATATGCAAAATGAGAGCACTCCCTGCTCCAGGAGTAAGTGAATGAGTGTGTTTGATTGTGAAAGTGTGCGCACAAGTGTTTTATTTATTTCTTATTTTCAGATAAGAGAAATCATTTGAACAATAAAAATGTGTAATGACCAGTGTTTTTATTTTCTACATTCTGTATTAAAGTGCATTCAAGTATTTACACTTGGCCTTATGTATATATTATGTTCATTCCGCTGAAGGTGTATAGTACTTTTAGGTGACTTGAATGTAAATAAATTATATATATATTGCTAAAAAGGTTGTATGGTTTGATTACAAGCAGAGATCTGAGATTGTTGCACATCTTATAAAGTTTTAGTTATGGTGCCCTATTGTTCTCCTGTCATTTTGGGTTATAAAGTTTATTAGGTACAGGTAGGTGAGCCCTATTTACTGAATCATTCGGGATCATCCCGGTGGTAGAGTTGCCAGGCTTCTTACCACAGAAGCCTCCCAAAGACTTGCAGGAGAATGGGAAAAGTTATTAACAAAGATATTCCCCTTTTTATGCATAATATAATGTTTTATTTAATAAAGTTTTCTTTCTATGTCATTGTTTTGAAACTGCATGCATTGATGCAACAGAGATTGGCTGTCAAAGTGCTAATAGTTCTCTTACCCCTACCAGCCAGTATTCCCCAGCAATATTTTCTTGCATTAAGGAGCGAGACAAGACTTAATGAAACTTAAAAGTAACTTGTAGTTTTACCAAAAGCTACATGGTGAAAACAAAAACAGCTTAACTGACTTCTTTGGTAGCAGGGCCGGCGCTACCCACTCAGCAGCTCCTGCAAAGCAGGGAGGCACCATGCTGAAAAGGCGCTGTCTCCCTCCCTGCTCTGCTAAAGCTGCCTCATCCCTCACTGTCACTGCCTCCTGCACGCCACCCGCAGCGCCTGTCTGACAGCGGGCGGCAGTATGGAGAGGCTGAGCAGCTCCCTGCACAGTGCACACACTGTCCTTCTCCTGTGACCTGCCCCCTCTTCCTCATGGACACTTGCGCTGAGGCATGTAGCGCTGTTTGTGAATGCCTGAATGACATGTCATGTCCAGATCTGCCCCCTACCCATTGCTCCCTGCGCCTGTCAGCTGTCAATCAAATGATGAACAGGCAGCAGTGCCGCCTCCCCTTCCTTCCCTCTTCTCAGTGTGCTGTGCCAGTGCCAGTCCTCAACACCCCGCCCCCTCTATCTCCTCCACTCTTCTTCCATCTCCTCCTTCTCTCCCCTCCTTTCCCCCTCAGTCACAAGAGGGGTGTAATGGCGTCCTCAGCGTCCTGCCTACGCAGATAGAAGAGGAGGGACTGCACAAGAGTTAAACAGCAAAAGAACAGCAAGTCTTTTATTATACATGTTTATAACAATTTTTTTAATAATTGAAGATTTTTTTATATTAATTTAGACACTTTTTAAATAATGGTCTGGGTTATGTGCCTAAAGGTGGCCATACACACTGCAATAGCAGCATGCGATGCGATGTGCTGCACATACTTTTTGTACTGCTTTCGGATCGCATCGCACACACATTGCATGCATTTCGTACGATGCGATCTAGCCCATAACGTATGCGATTCTTGCAGCGTGTATGTGCACCTTTTGTGCCTGCAACATTTTACGGACACAGCACTGAGATGGTGTATGCATACATGTACATGCACCTGAGATCCTCCATAAGATCGCGTGTTGCATACACTCCCACAATCGGGCTGCAGCTTGTTGCAATGGCAATGTGAAAGAGCGCAAAATTTATGGTTTGCAGGAGGGCGCCAGACACCCTACCACCGGCCCTGTTTGGTAGTCATTTATAAGTCATATATTTACTCTCAGGAAGCTTAGGTATGTTTGTTTCGTTCAATTTGATAGTCCAGGGGTGGCCAAATGGAATGCAGTCCCTGGGTCGACAATATCTAGGTCAACAATGACTAGATAGACTACTAATGGTCAACACCTATAAATGGTAGACATAACCAAGGTAGACATTGACAGAAGGTCGACACAAGCAAAATGTTGACATTAACATGGTTGAGACTGAAAAGGTCAACACGTTTTTTTATTTTAGACTGACTTAGTTCATACTTTACCATCCAAGTGGACTACAGGTGTGTGTACACACGGGCATTTATCACTGGCAATATGGTTGCTGAGTGACCATATTGCCAGCGATTGGACTGTGCGCTCCCGTTTTTAGCCCCCTTGTGATCGCTGGAGCTTGGTCCTGCGACCAGCTAATTCCCTCTGCGGCTCCCTTTCATCAGCAACCCCCATGCGTACACAGCTATAGAGTTAGATTATAAGTGTGCCAAACCCAGCAAAAGCATTGAGCCATGTGAGGGGAGGCAGTACAATTATAGAGTGTCCATTTCGACACAGACAACAATAAAGTGAAAAACTAGTGTCAAATTCTTAAGCTTTAACCATGGCAATGTTGACCTTTTGCTTGTCGATTTTCTGCCAAAGTAGATCTAGGGTATATCCAGCCACTTAGGGGCGGTAGTTGGGAGCAGGGCAGGAGGGAGAGCGCTAGGTCTGGCTTAGCGGGCAGGAGGGAGGGCTCGCTGCGCTGTGTGCAGTTCAGTCCCAGACCCGGTGCATGTTATCTGACATTTTCCTCCACCCGCACCGTGTACAGCCGCTCAGCGTCTGAGGGTGAGCCAAGTGCTCAGCGCTGCCCGGCTGAGCGGCTGTACACAGTGCGGGTGGAGGAAGATGTCAGTCACACTGCGCCGGGACTTAACTGCGAGGCCTCCCTCCTGCCCGCTAAGCCAGACCTCCAGCTCTCCCTCCCGCCCGCTGAGCTAGACCCGAGCTCCTCCTGAAGGGTGAGTAATTATATATACACCGGAACAGCACGGTGGCCGTATCCCTCTCCGCCCCCCCCCCCCCCCCCCCCCCAAAATCAGCGTGCCGGCCGCATCACGCATCACACCCCCCACCACCCAGGAGCAGCACGGCATCCGTATTCCTCCCCACCCGTGGAGCAGGTGAGCGCCGGGGCGCTCCGGCACTGGGTATATCAACCATTTATAATAGTCTACCATTCATCCCCGAACCGTATTAACCAGTCATTGAGCTCTACCAGCAGTCCACCTAGCTATTGCACAGGTGTGGTCATTACTATCAGTCACATTTTAAATCATGTACTGCATTCATTCCTAACCAACACATTGTACAGATCCACAGGTGGCCTGGAAACTGAACTGTTGGCAGTTTTTGAGGGCAGTTCGGCCACACCTGACCTCTTATAGGGCCTACATACATGCCATTATGAAGGCATTTTCTAAGCGACTTTGCTTAGTTTGGCAAAGTCACTTAGAAAATGCCTCTAAAAATCGGTGTGTGTGTGTCTGTAGGGCTAGTGACAGCAGTGCACGTCACTGACCGATTGATGGACAGTGTCCATCAATCTCGCTGGTCGCCAGTGTTCTCCACTGGCACTATCAGCTCGTTCAGCGCCGTCAGCTCTGTGTGCTGTGCGACAGCACCACCCAACCTAGCATAGCTAGGAAGCCCTAAACACATCGCTGTGTGTGGGGCCCATTAAGTTACAATTTTGTTTTTCAATATTGAAGCTAAAAACAATGTATTTTCACACTCCTGAATTTACAGTCATATAAACTTATAAAAATCTCTACAGTATTGATCTGTAGAGTTTACTATTAATTATGGATGTATAATGGTGCAGTTACAAAATTACATAATCTCTTTTAAAGTGCAACTAAGCAGAGTACTAGGACATGCAGTAAGGTTATAGAGTACATACATCATATAGGGTCTAATTAAGTAGAGAGTCACTAAATGTTAATTTTCAACAATCTGCTCATGCGTGTATGAGACCCATGAAACTGCAGTCGCGTTGAGAAAAATGCAACTAGGGGGAGGGGCACAGTGGCTGTGTGATCATGCAATTCTCAAAAGGTTTTGTAAATTGAATAGGATTTTCATTTAATGGACCCTTATAGGCATTTAACATCTTCAGTGGTATGGCCAGGACTCTCTCGGGCTGAGCTGCGCTGCAGAAGTGGGCTCTCCCGAGCAATTTCCAGGCATGCTACTGTAAAGAAAGTAGCCAGTAAGTGGCGAACCACTGGCACACCACTATACCCCGTCGCTAATCCTCCCCATCACTGCCTACAATCCTACTTGTCGCCAAACAAAGGAATGCCCAAGCACATGAGTGCTCCCAAACCCCCCAAGTGACCCCCAAACTTCTCTAAGGGGTCACAAACAGCCAAAGCTGACAGCAACAGCCCCAGGGGAGCAGGAGCTACTGCAGAAGACAGTGGCTGCCCCTTCTGTGGTGAGTATTTCTGCGGCAGGACAAACCCCTGGGTAGGTTTGCCCTGCCCCAGGAAAACCCACCACTCAAGGGGTTAAAGGTCCACTTAAGGGAATCTATTTATGTGTTTTATTCGGTGCCAGAGAGGAGGGGATGGGGAGGGGGAAAGAGAGCGGGTACTTTTTACCCAGTCCCGCATTTGATGAAGGATCCCATGCCCCCTCCCCATCAGCATAGAACAGTCAGTGGGAGTAGAGAGCAGCGGCTGCCACAGCAGCACAGCCTCCTCTCCCCCGCTCATCACACACTGCTCAGGCAGCAGTGCCGGTACACATCCCACACCCCCTGCAATTAAAAAAAAAAAAAAATTATATATATATATATATATATATATATATATATATATATATATATATATATATATATATATATATATATATATATATATATATATATATATATACACAGGTTGAGTATCCCTTATCCAAAATGCTCGGGACCAGGAGAATTTTGGATAACGGATTATTCCGTATTTCGGAATATTTTAATATTTCAATGATGTATTTTGAAGTATCTTGCATTTATGCTGTATAAACACATAATATACACACAAATATATTTTATTACCACATAAAATACACACAAATATATTTTAATTGTTCAAAAAACAAGGTTTCAAAACGTGAAACAAAATGTGTGTACTATCTCAGCACTGAATTTGAATGCCAAGCAATCATTGTCTTGCACATATATAGTGCCAGTTACATATCATGTCCCCAGTGATGCTGTTGCAAATGTCCCCAGTGAGTTTTTATCAAAAAAAAATTTTTTTTTTCACTTTCTGGAATGTCCGTACGGAATAATTCGGATAACGGATATTCGGATACGGGATACTCGACCTGTATATATATATATATATATATATATATATATAGCAAATGGTTGAAATAGAGGTATGAGCGACAATAAATACCTGTATACTACACGGAATACTCTTTATAATAAAAAAGTTTTATTTTATATATATATAAAAAAGTGCACAATAGCACTAAGAAATGGGGAACAGACAATAATACAGTTTACATAGAAAAAACAGTAGTAAAAAATGCGATATTATTACTAAAAAAGGCCTACAAGTGATGTCGCTAAAAAATGGGGAGGGAATTACTCTAAAAAAGTCTAAAAAGTGAAGGACTTATCTTAGTGGAGGAGTCAGCAGGCACTGCCCAACGCGTTTTGTCTAGGAGACTTCTTCAAGGGGTGAGGGAGAGAGGTGTCTTGTGCTCTATTTATACTATGTATGCCTAATGCACATAGTTATGAGGTCACATCCTGTGGGATGTGTCCTCCGTTTCTATATTCATGGTTTCACGCAGAATTTTCATCTGCTTCTATAGTGAATATAATGGCTTCATGGCAACTCACTTACAAAAACAAAAAGCGCAGAAAAAACATGAATATAGTCAGAGAAATAGACAATAAAGCTTAATTGGGGGATGCGCGTCCCCACTTCCGGTGGGTGGACGTCACTTCCACCCCGTTTCCTGTGTGCGTATAGTTCAATGTACTGGGCGGCTTCCGCCCTTCTTCGGCGGATGTACTGCATTGCCACACTTCAGCTCTGTTGCGCTTTGCACGGAATGGCTGCGGCGGTTGTCAGTCAGATTCAGATTTGCGATTCAGGCCGTCTTGGCTCTAGTATGGTTTTTTGTCTCCGTTCAGCGGCCATTTTTCCGGGGACCTTTGGGGACTTTTGCATTGAAAAGCGGCCATCTTAATGGATTCTCAGTACGTGAATTGGAGTTCATATTTTCATTCATAGCGATTTCGCATGGGACATGGAAATATAAGATATATTATATTAGTACTTGCACATTTGCACATATTAAATGATTTTGTGTGACTTGATGACGATATTATATATATATATATATATATATATATATATATATATATATATATATATATATATATATAGTGAATTAAGGAAAATAATATATAGCAGCAATAATGAATAGGGGTAAGAAAAAATTAAGGTAGATGATTATATGGCAATATTCATGATATAGCAGCAGGAATAAATACATTAAAAATGTATATAGCAGCGGGAATAAAATATATATATATAATATAGCAGCATGTTTAATAAAGTGCTTAAGTATACTTAGTGAGAGAAGGACTAGTTATATGCATAAAGTATTTATGTATAAATATTATAAATATTAGGAGGAGGTGCTGAAAAAAGGCTAGGGTGTAGGTGAACCAGTGATTAAACATATTTCTGTTTCTTATGTTACAATAAGTGTCTATATAAGACCTCTTGTTTGTGGATGGGTGGTTAAGGTGATAAGTGACAGGCATAAAAGGTGAGATGTATAGAGAAATGAGCGAGAGGGTGAGTGTGCCCAAAGGGTAAAAATGTGTGTTGAACTGAGCCTTGGTATTTTTGGGTTGTCCTTATCACGAGTTTTCTTGTTTCCTTCATTACAGAAACTATTCTTCTCAGGTAGTCTCCTGTCCTGATACTGGACAGGCCCAAACACTGCTTGGCTGCCAAGATCGGACGAGATTGGGCATTGCCAGTGTGGTGTGACTAATGTTTTTTGATCCTGGAAACCTCTCGGACCCGAGTACCTATTTGCTCAGAGAGTAACTATAGTGTATAGAAGAAGGGGGATATAAAGGGATGAAAAAGAAGGGGAAAAAGAAAACAGGGGGGGAGGGGGGTGCATGTGTGTGGAAGAAGTACAGGGGGATAAAATTCCTCTCATGGGAGGGTTACAGGACCTTTACAGGAACGGGGCAATTTCGTATCCCTCATTTAGACCATTAGGGTGTAGTGTCTGGAGCTGAAATATCCAATACATTTCCCTTTGGGAAAGTTTCTTCGCCAGATCGCCTCCTCTTTCTCCCAGCTGGACATGTTCAATAACTTTGAATGTCATATCTTCTGGGTTGGATTTGTGGGTTGTTGAAAAATGTCTAGGAACTGCATGATTGTCCAGTTTGTTTTTGATACTCCTTACGCGTTCTTGAATCCTGATTTTCAATGGGCGCTTGGTTTTCCCTATATATTTCTTTCCACACGTACATTCCAGTAGGTATATGACAGAAGTAGAATTGCAGTTCATGAAGTCCTTGATCTGGAACTCGTTATTGTCCCCAGTGTCTGTAAAGTGTTTTCTGTTTGGATGGAGGTATTTGCAAATGACACATTTCCCGCATTTATAGGATCCTTTGCATTTGGGTAATTTTGTGGAGGGCTTAGATGTTTTCAGCATACTAGGTGCCAATAGGTCCTTTAGGTTTTTCGATTTCCTGTAAACGATGTCAGGTCTTGGGGGTAGGATCTCTTTAAGGATTGGGTCCATCAATAAGATCCCCCAGTGATTTTGTATTGATTTTTTAATTATGTTTTCGTGTCTGTTGTAGGTAGTAATAAAAGCTACCGATTCGCTCTTGTCCTCTTCCTTGGTTTTATATGTTAATAGTGACGTGCGGCTCGTGTTTCTTGTCTTTTCTGCTGCTTTTTCGATAAGGCCCGCTGGGTATTCTTTTTCCATAAATCGCTGACCATATGGGGTGAGTTGTTCTTCTAGATCTTCCTGTTTGCTACAATTGCGTTTAATTCTGTGGAATTGAGAGTATGGGATGTTTTCTTTCCATTTTTTTCAAATGATTACTTTTGTGGTGTAGGTAGCTGTTTTTGTCCACGCTTTTTACGAAATTCTTTGTTATCACTTTGTTGTTCTCGTGCGTCAGGATCAGGTCAAGGAATTCTATGGATGCTTGCTGTATATTGGAAGTGAATTTAAGGTTCAAATAGTTTCCGTCCAGGCCTTTAAAAAATTCTTCGAATTGTGCGTTTGTTCCGTCCCAAATAATTCAAATATCGTCTATATATCATTTATATAGTATTATGGCACTCTTATAAACTTGGTTATTGTAGATATAAAAGTTTTCCCAGTGTCCCATAAAAAGATTTGCGAAACTGGGCGCAAATATAGTCCCCATTGCTGTTCCGCATTGTTGTAAGTAAAATTGGTCTTTGACTTTAAAATAGTTGTGGTGCAGAATAAAAAACATTACATCGCAGATAAAATTTATGTGTTCCGGTGAAAGTGAGGCATCTTCTTCTAAGTATCCTTTGCAGGCTTCTACTCCTTTATGATGTTCAATACAAGTGTATAGTGACTGAACATCTATGGTTACCCATTTGTAGGTCTCTTTCCATTCAAAGTCTTCCATAGTGTTCAGCACTGCTGTCGTATCCTTTAGATACGAGGGTAGGCATTTTACGTATTTATTGAGGAAAATATCCACATACTGAGACAAGTTGGAGGTTAATGAGTCGATACCAGCCACAATTGGTCTTCCGGGTGGGTTGGTCATGCACTTGTGGACCTTTGGTAAAAAGTAAAATATTGGGGTAATAGGGTCTGATCTTAATAAATATTGATATTCGTCTTTTGTTAAAATATTGGTTCTAAGACCTTGTAGCAGAAGAGTGCGTAGTTCTTTGATGTATGTATCTTTTGGATCATTCGTGAGTCTACTGTATGATTTTTCATCTGCCAGGAGCCTCTCTGCCTCTTTTACATAGGCTTCCCGGTCCATGAGGACCATACCCCCCCCCCCCTTTGTCAGCAGGTTTTAATACTAAGTCTTTGTCTTTCTGTAGTTTCTTCAATGCCTCCCTTTCAGAATTCGTCAGATTCTTGGTTTTTATTGGTGCTTGCTCTGTATCACATAGATCCTTTTTAACCAGGTCATAAAAAATGTTGATGTTGGACCCCTTCGACTCAATTGGGTAGTATTTAGATGTGGGTTTTAGACCTGATTTAGATCTATTCTCAAAGTTCGATGTTATCGCGTCATCTTTCCTCAGGAAGTGCCTCTTTAATGTGAGTTTTCGAACAAACTTGTTTAGATCGATGTATGTCTCAAACCTGTTCATATTACTTGTAGGTGCAAAAGAGGGTCCCTTCCCCAGAAAGGAGACCTCTGGGGCTGTAAGTTCATGTTTTGATAGGTTAAAGATGCCTTTATTGGTTGCCATATTTGCGATGTCTTGCTTCGTTACGCCGCTCTTTTTTTGGGATCTCTGCCTCCCGCTGCCCCGTTTTCCTCTTCGTCTGGCAATCTTCTTTTTAGGGGGGAAGCTTGTTTTACGTTTTCCTCCAAGACCACTCTCCAATCTTCCTTCCTTCTTGTTCCTGTGCTCTGGGACAAAAAAGAAGACGATGCGGCGGACAGTTCTTGTTCTCCATTTGATCTTAATCTTTGTAGAGCTGTAAATCTGTTGTTGGTCCTTACTGGTACATTATTACGTTGAGGTAATAAAAACCACCATTTACAAGTCCTCCAGTGCCGTGCTTGGTCTCTTCTTGATGTTGGGATTCTACCGTCTATATATATATATATATATATATATATATATATATATATATATATATATATATATATATATATATATATATATATATATATATATATATATATATATATATATATATTATTTATTTTCTTACAGGGGATCGACCACGCCTCCTCTTATTGGTTACTCCCCTGCCATTGACCACACCAGGGCCTGGTGGCACTTTCAGCAGCCCTGGTTGTATTCAAGAAGTCCTAAGTTTTCCAGTGACATACTGTATCACAATGCATGAAAACAGAAATACAGTAGCATGGACCCTTTTGCCAGCACTCTTAAGGGCTCGTCTGATTAAACCCTTCTTCGAACCTTGATGATATGGTAGGGTGCAAAGTTTGATGATAACTAGTTCAAGCATTTGAGAGTTATTGTCAAACATCCATACACACACACACAACATCATTTAATTATACTTCTGTAGATATTAAAATTAGATTTTTGCCTGAGCGTTAAACAATAAAATGGGAGTAGTAGTCTTGATAAATTCTTAAACCGCACCTCCAGAAGAAAACTAGATCCTTTCCCACACAGTCATCGGAGATGAACAAGTCAGACATCTGTGGAGGTTGATAGAAGCTAATCTTCCAGCAGCTATTGATCCACAGTGGCGTTACTATTATGCAGCAGACCTGTGGTGGCTTGGGGGAGCTAGTGCCAGGGTCTGCGGGATGAGCTACAAAAAATTGAGCTTCAGTGCAGGGAAGCACAGCAGGGTCTGCCGGAAGTGAGAGGCAAAGCACCCGCACCCCAAGAGCCCGGCTCCTGCATGGAGAGACATCCACCCCCCATCCTTCCCTACACCCAGTGATGTCACTAGCGGGGTGTGGGGACCACCGCTGCTGTGCTCCAAAGCAAATGCTTCTCATAGTTGCTACACTCCTGCAGGGAGAGGAATAGCAGCCGGCAGGGAGAGGAGATGGCAGTATATGACCTAGCCTGCATGACGTTACAACCAGCATACAGACATTCCTCACCAGTGACAGCCTCTCCGAGTGCAGGGCCAGATATGACAAGGATCAACAATTTTTTTTTGTGTGTGTTTAAATCCTGATTTACCATCCATTGTGAACTACTATTGGGAATAGTAACCGGGCAATCACAGCAGTAACTGAACTAGGCACTTTGCTCTGAGCATGGGGAAGCGAACATGTTCTCACAAATTTTGCCCAGTGATGGTAAAACAAAACAAAATAAAAAAAACCTTTTAGCCAACCATTTTCATATCTACCTTTTCTGCGGCCTTCCTTTATACAGGGTCAACCTGTTGACTATCTTTTTCCTTTAGATCTATTGAACGATACCCGTAAACAACAGTGCTACATTTGTTTAGCTCCCTATACTGTATTAAAGGTATACTTCTACTGAGTAGTTAAAGATACAGAATGCAAAATTTAGATTTTCTGGGTAGACCAGACTACCAAGCCGGGGGCCCTGTGGAGCGCAAGAACCTTTAAGACTGCCTTATGATTTTAAAGTATGTATTTTTTTTATTCCTTTGTTGACTGTATGTGGTAGGGAGTTTTTCAGGTGTTTTTCTAACAGATCATTGTAAAGAAATGTAAAGCAACACTTATGGATCTGCACAGGGCTGGGGAAATCCACTATTAGGAGGACTCCTAGACCTCCTGGAAGATAGAGGCCTCTGGAACATGGTGAATATAAGGTTGACAAAGAAAGTTAGGATATTTTCACAGGGTTAGAATCCATTTCTACAAATAACAGTAGCATTAGCTAACCAGTCACACCGTATAGATTCTGGTGTCTATAGTTTCCTCAGAAAATCTGTGGCGTTCGCTATATTCAGTCTACATATCAACAGGATGTGAACAATGTCAAAAATTTTGTTTAAAGGCAAGTCCATCCTTAACCCAATTAGTATGGATAGTCTCCATGGTAAAATCTTGACATATGTAAAAAGGTCTGAATGCTGTCGTCAACATAATAAAGGCCAATAGTCTGACTGCACTGCAGTCTCATGGCATGATGAGGCCACAAAAGAAACAAAACAAAATCAATGCAAAAATATTTAATTTGTACATAAAGTAAAATTATTCCATATAAATAGAACATTTTATAAACATATGTCCATGATTTGGGAAGACTTTTCTTATGTCCACATACGGATATTAAGCTGCCCTCGCCTCAGTACCAGCAACACGACAGGCAACTGCAGTAATCAGAGCCGCCCCTTTACCAGAGCCATCTTCAGAGATGTGAAAGGTGACATCACAGTGTGGAGCCAGCATCTGCACAGCCTTCTGAACTTCTCCAGCAAAGCTACAAGAGAAACTTAGTTAGATACAGAATGCACTGAGGTACAGTCTAAACCAGGCATGTCCAAACTATGGCCCTCCAGCTGTTGTGAAATTTCAAGTGCCATCATCCCTTGCCACACTTTTGCTATTAGGGTATGCTAATTCTATGGCAAGGCATGCTGGGATGTGTAGTTTTGTAACAGCTGGATGGCCGCAGGTTGGGCAGGCCTGATTTAGCTTCTTTATGAATGCTAGATGGCTCTTGCAACTATGGCAGTTTAAATAATTGCTGCAATATATTTTTCTGCTCTGGGTGTTGTATGCCATTGCTGCCAAATTAAACAGCAAATGCATTTCAGATATAGACCATGTTTCTACAAATAAACATTACGTTGCTTGATTCATATAGGTGTTAAGATAATACAAGACAGATTCTTCAACTTTCCCAGATCAGGTTGTCATTTCCCGCTGACAGCACTTAGTACATAGAACACTAGGGGTGTAATTGGGGCCAGATGTAATAGCATGCGAGAATCAGAAATTTAGAGATTTTGGGAGAGTTTTCCCCATTTTTTTTAAAGCGGCTATCAGTAACACTGAAAAAAACAGGTTGATTTTGCCATGTAATTGATTGCAGCTTAAAAAAATAAATAAAAATAAACTCTCTCACTTTCCGATTCTTACACCTTATTGCATTTGGTCCTTGGAGAGAGACAAAGTACCAGCCAAATAGCTCTTAACTCTTTGAGTGCAAGAGATGTGCAAAATATCAGCTAAAATGCCAGCCTTACTTACAGCGACTTTCTTTTTTGGGTGAGCAATGTTTAACTAAATTCTGGTTAATTGACTTCAGATCATTTGCCTGAAGTCATCACTAAAGTGATTCATATTCCTCGACTTCAGCATTTTTAATGAATATTTTGCAAATCTCTCAAAGCAAAGTGGGCAATCAAAGGGTTAAAGGTCTAGTGCCATCTGGAAGTGGCATGGCCTCTTGTCCATTAACATTGTAGAATCCCCCCCCCCCACCAAAAAAAACAAAAACCTGTCCTGTTGAATGGCATTGTACATTGTGTTGAGGACTCTGCTACTAGCAACATCCCTAGTGAATGTGGCATAGTGTGAACTAGCTCACTAAAAAGTGGGCTTAACATCTGCCATACTGGGAGTATTCACATACTGTACTGACAATGTTGTTAATAAGGTACGTCACTATGACAATTTTGTTGGTAGAGGTCCCCAAATGTTTGTTGTTACTGGGTCCCCTCTGCTACAGTATGTAGCCTAGAAAGAGCTACTAAATCATTTTAAATGAAGAGTGTCAATTTTATCGGCTACCACTTTAGAGTAATGGAATACGGACATTGACAAGACATCAGATTTTGGGCACTTGAGGCTAGAGTGGGTCTGTGAGAAGCTATTAGAAAGTACAAGATCAGAGAATTCTCATTTCTAATCATTGCCACACCAATTACTCAACTTATTATCTTGCCAATTATGTACTACTAAGAGCTGGGGGAAGCAAAGGCAAAAATCTTTCCACCACCAGAGCATTAAGTACTTCATGCAATAAGCAGTCAGTGATGCAACATGACCAAAGATGGTGACCTAATTTTTACTATATGTGGAGGATGGGATAAGAAAATGTCCAAAACATTACTGGAAGCAGGAGCTTATGTGCAAACACGTATATACTATAAAGCAAGTAATGGCTAAAATAGTAATGATGGCTTAAATGTATAACAAAATAAATATTGATCATTCACTTACTGTGGATGCTGTTTGTACAGAGTTCCATCTACCCCTACAGTGATTTGGAGATGGTCAAGGCCCCGATTTTCTCTTATCTTTTCCACCACAGCAGCAATGCCAGCAGCACACAGCTGAGCTGCCCTCCTGGACACCTTCATGCAAACCTCTTTTACCACAACTGCGTCATCGCATGTGCATGCCAGGCCTAAACCAGTCAGGATAGCCCGGACCTCCAGTAAGCCAAGAGTATCCCTGTGAGAAGGGGTAAAAACAAAAATGTATTTTTACAAATAAAATACGTAATTAGTTGCCCCAATACAATAACTAAAATCAGTGCTAAAAAGATTCACACGCACACACACACACACACACACACTAAGGCCGCAATCAACGGATTTGGAAGAGTCGCTGCACAAGCTACAATATTGCTTAGTGACATATACAAGTCCCTTGAATGCCACCTTATTTGTATTAATTGGACACATACAGTAGAAGGACATGTATATTGTGAGAATAGGAGTATTATTCAAAAGATTCTGAACCCCCCCCCCAAAAGACGGTATTAGAATTAAAGATGGATCTGCATTAAATGTGTCTGTTCCAATGCAAAGCCACCCTTGTGTTTTGTCATCTTAGCACAGTGGTTCCCAAACTGGGTGCTGTGGCACCCTGGGGTGCCTCGGTGGGGACTTGTAGGGGTGCCTTGGTTTGGTGGGCCATGGTCAATTAAAATTATTTATAACCAGAATGCAGTAATAGGCAAACTGTGGACAAACAGAAGTGAATCCTGAGCATTACCATTTAACTGACACGAAGAATGACCTATTAACACAATTTAGCTCATTTAAAAAATGTTCCTGATTTTAATGAGACACTTTTGCCCCAGGGCAAAAATTGATACTCCAGCATGCCCAAATAAAACAAAATATATATATATATATATATATAATAAAAACTTTGGGAACCACTGTTTTAGCCTGTTTTTGTTCCTACAGTAAGATTACACTCAATACAGTAACATTAATTTCGGATAAATTTGACCACCTCACAATAATGTTATTGCATATAAGCCAAAAGCCGGCTAGCTAAACTGCAGCACAAACACAAGGCATGTCTTTTTTCTAAAAAGGTGTTACAGTATTACCAAATAACTGAACCAACAACAGAAAGCAATACAACAGGGAAATGTACTAACCAAAAAAAAGGAAACACCTGAAGTGAATGCAATCTACATTACCGCACATGGCCCCAGTACCATACTTACCAACTTTCTGGCTGCCCAATTCAAAAGCTACAGTGATGGGATTTGGTGCAAATCACATCATGGTCTGCCAACCAGATCATTTACTTGCTGACAGCTGGGAAGCCGGCTGGATACAAGAGGATTGCCCACATCCCCAGGAAACAGAGCACTGCAGCAGCCCCTGGGCTGGATGGGAATGTGGGGGAACTATTGGCGTAGAGCCGTGGGAATTTGAAAATGGGCAGCACAGAACAGTCTGTGAGAATTATACCAGTTAGCTAAAGAGGACAGTAGCATACTGTATGTAAGAAAGTCATGTAACTTTAACCACTCCATAGTTGCATATCTTCCAACTTCTATAATGTTCCATACTTGGGGACTTGTTTTAAAGTGAAAAAACCGCAGCATTAAATAGGTGTTGGCAGAAATAGCATCCGGGAATGAATACCCGCCAAAAGCTCCGGTGGGACAGAAGCAAATGATATGCAGGAGTGTACCTTATCTGCTCTGCATACTGTGTAATACGATTAGCTCTAAACCAGAATTTTTTTCAAGCACATGGAATCACACACACACACACACACACACACACACACAAAATCCACGTGATAGAAAAATAACTGATCTGTATAGCAAATTGCTATCAAGTTCAGAATATCATAGAAGTCCTTTTCTAATATCATCCAATCCATATAGAAACAAAATATAGATAAGTCAATATCTACAAATTCCCATACCCAAAATCAAAACCTTCCGGAAGCAGAGAAACATTGCAAACCAGCAGCAGATGAAAGTTGCATTTGAGATTGCATTGTGCGTACACAGAATAAAATGGCAATAAAATGACCAGCCTGGAACTAAGGTGGCCTGATAGAATACCTCTATATGGAGAATACCTCTATATGGAGAAAAAAAAAAATACCCAGACTGATTTAATCAGCGTATTTATACAATCCTGCAGAAATCTATCACCATCCTGCCAGAATCCTTGTGGAACACAAAATAATGGGCTATTGAATTTCACCTTAAGTTGTACATTTACAAAAGTGGGAGTTTTTAGAGGAGAGGTTGCGCTTAGCAACCAGATTCTACTTCTCTAGTACCTTCTAGATCAGGGATAGTCAACTCCAGTCCTCTAGCGCAGCGGTTCTCAAACTGTGGGTCCTGACCCCCAAGTGGGTCCCGACTCCATGTTGCTGACCATAAGGCTGATGACTTTTCTAATCTCAATCAGTGATTGAAGGAGTCTAAAAGGTGTTGGATTGTCTGTTATTTTAGACTCCTCCCATCATTTTGTGCCTCCACAATGCTGCCATGCATGTACTATCTGCTGACTACATATGTGATGTGATGACCTTCTGCAGTAACGTGCTGGGGTCCTGTCATTTTTATTGTTTGATGGGGTCCCAGAGCAATATAGTTTGAGGAACGCTGCTCTAGAGCGAAGAACAGTTAACGTTTTCCATGTCTCCTCACAGAATCACAAGTGAGGTAATTAGCTCCACATGTAGATCATTTATAATGTCAGTCAGTAATGAGTGCACCCGACTGGTTTCTGTGGGAAAGATCTCAATTCTAAAAACTTACACTTTAGTAAATTCACCCCTTAGAATTGATGACTTGCATGCAGTTGGAAAAGGGACACAAAACAATCTCTTTAAAAAAGTAATCAAGGCACCATTGGGTCCACCGTAAAACAAAATAGTCAGTAAATGGGAAAACCATCACTGCAACTTATCTCCCTAGTATTGGCCAATTTTCAAAGTGCACAGTGCCAACTGTTCAAAGATGCCAATAATAATCTTAGTAGTTTAGCTGAAGATGTACAGAGATCTATACAATATGCAAACCGATCCATTCACAAGTCTACAGTAGTAGGACTCCATGATAGAAGCCACTAGCTGTCCAAGAAAGGCATCTCTGCACATCTGGATGTTCTGCAGAAGTACTGGGTCTGATTATTTTCTTGCCAACACCAAAATGTACAGTATAACACACACATTCCAAAGGGTGCAGCACATACTTTGATGTGTGTGATGTTGTATTCTATATTCCAAGAATGTATGGGCTTCAAAATTTCACTTCCATTAACCAATCACAATTAGTCAATTCAAGGAGCTATATGAAGAAGGCAAAGATAACCATATCTTCTCCTTTTTACTAAATCTTGAAGAAAAAAAAGTGCTAACCAGTCAGATTATGCCATTGTTCTAGCACAGCCTGTTAGAAGATGATTGGTTGGTGCTTTCACTCGCCAAGATTTAATAACCCCTCCTGTTTTTTTGCAGCTTGGCAGTGTACTGAATATGCTTCAATATATAAAATAACAGCATTTGTTCAAGATGGGTTTTGCTAGAGGTAACTAACTAAACAAGGGAAAAATCTAGAATGAAGAAGTTATCCAAATGAATAGGACATCTAACCCTCCCCTTACCTTTCAATGTCTGATAAAAATTTTGTAGGGAACAGGTTTCTTGTATTTAACTTCTCTGAGATTTTGCCACCAAACAAAACTCCACGTTGAGTAAGGACAATTAAAACTTGACGTACAATCTCTCCTAGGTACATTCCACTGATCATCTTCTCAAATCTGGAAGAAAGTACACATGGGCAATAATTATAAATTAGAATACTACGAATACTAAATTAGAAAATGATTGACTTCACATTTGTAAAGCTGGCAATAGACATGCAGATACAATAATTCACTTATTTGACAAATATTGCAGACCACTGTGCCACTAACAAGGCTGTGCCATGCCCTTGCACCACATTGTTTGTGGAGGCTAGGTGTAGGAGGGAACAGTAAGAGGTGTAGGGACAGAGGGAATGAGAGCGGCGGGGGGGGGGGGGGGGAATAAGAAAAGGAGGTGGGAGTAATATGAGACATTAAAAGGATTGAGTAAATAAAGATATGGGGAAGCAGAGACGGTTTAAGCCTTCAGGGGCCCGGGTCACTTTAGACAGGGGGCTCTCTCCCTCTTGTCATTACTGGCCACAAATGGCAATATTAGCAGCAAAGCCTTGCATACATATTTATTTATAATGTCACGGACTAGTTCAAATGAACTAGGAGGCAAGTTCAAATGCAAGGACATGTTATGAAGCAAAGTAGGAACATTGCGATAAGAGTACATGTAAACTCCAAAGTTGTTGGAAAAGTGCATGTGAACTCCATGGGTAAGTGGGCATTTGGATTATCAGTAAAGTGATATACAGCCAGCCAATCAGCTCCTACCTGCCATGTTACAGGCTAAGCTTGAAAAATGACAGGTAGGTGCCGATTAGCTCGCTGTTTATCACAGTCAGCTCCCAGTAATGCACTGCACAATTGTGTACTCAGCTCCCGATGCTCAAATAAATAAATCAATAACCTGGTACCACTCCACCTGCACTGTAAGATGGGATTCAGCTTCACATTACAGACTGTTGACTCTTGAGAGTCTGACCCAGTACTCACAAGAGTACTAGCAGAGATACAATTTTTGTTACAGAGGTTTTGAATACAGGCCTTATTTAATCCGCACTTTCAGGATTAATTGTTATTTATACAATATGTGAACACCAAGCTACAAATTTTGGTTTACATCGGAGAACCTATATAATCTCCTCTTGTATTTTTTCTTGGCCAGCAAGCCACACAAATTGGGTATTGGAGATTAGGTCATTAAACTATAACAGAACCCAACATGAATCAATTTATACAATGATTTTATTGAACAAGATGCTGAGCCATAACATACTGAAAGAGAATTACAGTACTGTTGGCACATTGGAATTCCCGCATCAGTTTTTTTTAATACTCACATCACTGTTTGTCCTCTTTATTTTATTTTTTTACATACTGTATTTAGCAGTTTTTTTTATAATTATTAAAAAAGTTAAATTGAATTTCTCTTTTCTACTTTGGTGCACCACACTCAGACAAACCATTTCCTGTCCAGTTTACAGTAATTATCCTAATATTTTTGTCTGTGGTAGCACACCCTGATAAAAATTTGTGATCCAGTGGATAATAAATACCAATAAAGGAATAAAGAGATCTCTACAGTATATAAATATCTAATCGATATGTACACCTGATGGTGATTGATTCATAGACGTTGTGTGGAAATCAATCAGTTAATCCATTACTTTAGAGTTAGTGTAGCAACCATTTTATACCATGCATGCACCACTAACACTGTACACGTAGAAGCAACAACTCTCAACTAACTAGTACTAACCTCTGTTTACCCTGATTAATTGAGAACTGGTCTACATCACAGTCATAGGCGGTAAGGATATCATGCAGGCATCCATTGTCTCCAAACGCCCCCCACTCCATATTTATACACATCCTTCCCTCATCCCCCTCCAGGACCTTCACATTCCTCATTTCCTCCATATAACAAGCATTTGTTCCAGTACCTGCAAGATCAGAATAAGCAGTTTAGAAATCCAGAACGAAAAAAAAAAAAAAAAAAAGATTTAATTTAATAGAAAGCATTGAATAATACAGGGCACTGGTGTAGCTACCATGGGTGCAGGGTTGCAGCAGCTGTAGAACCAGAGCTACTTTCAGAGCCTGCTGCTCCTTCTGCATCCAGGCACAGAATGCCCCCAAAGCACACCACTCCCTTCAGCCCCAGTAGATGGACTGTGGAGGATGTGTGGTGGGGGGGCACATGGCGCAAACATTTACCCAGCCTGGCCTATCTATTACACCACTACCTGACTGGCTCCCAGGAGCAAACAGTGCAGTGATTCACAGGTATTTAGAGGGTAAGAGATAATGATAGGATTTTACCTTCACCCAAAGCCCGTTCCCCCTCACCCCTCTTCCTCCCTGACTGTCTCTCCTAGATGCAGTTAAACTCCCTCTTTAACTGAAGACCCGCACTGTCCCCACATGGCTCTGTATCCCCCGGACATACTCTCACTAGTGACAATGAGGGTGGGGGCTATAGGTCCTACAGAATTCTAGATGCACCCCTAATACGTGGTCTAAATTACCGCCAATAGAAGGGAGTAACCCTGGTTATAATTTCAGCATTAAGAGAAAATAAATACATAAAAGCATCACATTTCTACAATAGCATGCTGGAAATTATGTCGCTCACCCACAATTAGCCCGATTTCACAGGCTGCGTCATCATATCCACAAGACATCATTGTTCCAACAGTGTCATTCACCAGAGCTACCACATGGAAGTCAGGGTTCTGGAAAATACAGTAAGTGCGCAGTTAGCAGGTTTGCAAAACATCAGCAACAGTTTCAATCACCAGTAAAAAAAAAGCCAATGAAAGAACATCTTCATAATCCCTGACCCCATTCTGACAATCTTAACATTCCAATCTCCACAGAGTTTCATCACACAAGATAATTTACCACTAAACAGAGGCAGAACTCTGGGAGGCAAGGGAGTCATCTGTCGCCGGGCTCCTGCTCCCAAAGGGGCACCTCTCCTCCCCATGCAAGTATAAAGAAGTTATTTAAAAGCCAACGATATTGCTTCTGTGGCTGAGTTCTGAGAAATATATGTGTTATCTATCGATATTACTATATAAACATATACTTTATATAAGGTTTTATTGGTTTGTGTATGCGTGTACGTGGGGGAGGGGGCACCAATATATATCTTGCCTCTGGGCAACTGGAACGAACTTACGCCACTGCCACTAAATACTGTTTATCACAATAGTAGTGACAGTGCTGGAACAGGAACACAAAAACAAGAAAGAATCAAGGAGTACATAGTATTAAAATACTTTTTTCCGAATAGCTGCCTCTCGAAGAAGCTTGACCACATCTTCTCCCACACATCCAGATGCACTGAATCCCTTTGTCCATGAAATTAGAATGCCCTGTATACGGAAGGACACAAGTGAGTGATACAAGCATATAAAGCATACAAACAATTTGGCGCCATACAGTGGCTACAGTATGTACCCGATCAAGGCTGGTCTGACTACAGGGGAAGGAGAACGTGAAGCCTAGAGGCAGCCTCTTCCCTTCAAGACCATTTTCTTTTTGAAATTCAGTGATGCAATCCACGATGTGATCAAAGAGCTGGGGAGAGAAGATGGGCTTTATCCAACATGGCAAATGTTTCAGACATCCATAGCTTCACAGTCAACACAGCAGAGTAGCGCATTGTATTGTATTTGCAAATTGCCATCTTTAGATACAGGGAAAGCCATAATGCAAAGTCATTTATTTAAAGTGTACGATTACATGCACAAAAGAAAGGCAATCATTTTACTGGATGAATAGAAGAATGCAGCCAATCAGAAAATCTGGAGAAATAAAGTTATTTTCCAGGGAATCTCTTAATCACAAACTGTGCATGGAACCTTAACATTAGTCATCGAAGATATCTTGCAGAAAAACAATTAGTTCCACTTGTGCTCACAGTGTATTAGTCAATTAACACATGTTTAATGAGAATGGGTTTGGGAAACCTTGACCTAGAGCAGGGCCAAGGTCCACCCATATAGGCGCCTTTATGCCCTGCTCAAAATTGGTTTGTGGGCATCTGCCATCTGAGCTTCTTGGTAGGCAGCAGAGAATGCGGCCTGGCCACTTTGATTGTGAATCACACAGAGTGACCATGCAGCATTTTCTACCAGCCTCATAGCCTGCAGCCAGGCAGTGAATGGCTGTTAGCATGCTGATTTGTGGATGGATGGAGCTCTCAACCAGAGTGCAGCATTCTCTACCTGCCTTCCAACTGCAGCCAAACCGTAAATGGATGTCAGCATTTTGATTGGTGGATGGACAGCCACTCACTGTATGGAAGAAAGTGGAGAGATGGCATGGGACCACAGTTCATATTTGGCAGGTGTACTAATTTCACCACTTTTAAAAGATTCCCAGGTGAATATAATTATTCACTTGTTTCCCTGGGTTTCTCGCAGAATCATATGTACTGATGGTGTCCTTGAGGACCGAATTTAGGAACCACTGCCCTAGAATAGATAGCCCTCCTAAACACATACTCCTCCACTGCATGGGTGGGGGAGAAATTACCCAAGCTGGTGTGAAATATCATACCGGTCCCAACACATAACATTGCAGGGGTGGGGCTACAGAAGCACACAAGACCCCCTATTTGGGCTACAATCCTATCTGTTGATTGTGACGCATATAGAAACGCAGCCTGTAATGCCTTGCAGATGGTAATAGCAGTAACCTTGCAGGTTTATAGTCTACCGTTGGTAGGTAATTAAACAGACTTCTTTCCAATGCCAGCAGTCTTATCTATAAAGTACAATATAAAACACTGAATGGCTTGCAAGAAAGGCCGCCGTCCCAATTCTTAATGCAGTCACTAAAGCTTTTCAAGCAGCTCTTCAACATCTATATATATTGTACACAAGTAGTATTTCAGCAGATTTATGAAATTATTCACATGACAGTTGTACAAAGATGGGGGGTTGGCTACAGGAACACTTTAAAACCCTTTTATTTCAATAGAGCAGCATTCACTAAGAAACAACCCTTAAGTAGTTAAAAAAATAAAAAATAATAATTTATTATTATGCAAAAACATTCATTGGTATTACCACTTTATATAAGACAGACCCAATATAAGCAGTACTGAGGGGAGACTTACCTCTTCTCCTGTTCCCTGGATCACATGAGTTGACAAGGTAAATGTTTTGCTCACCATTTGGATCCCTCCTTCATTTTTTATGCCCACCCGGGTATACAGAACTCGAAAATTGGTTCCACCTAAATCTAGAGCTAAAAACTCCCCTCTTTCTGTAAGGGACAAAAAAGTAAATATAAATTGCAGCCCACCACAACAGGGTATGCAGATTAAAGTGATAGAACTGTGGCTATACTTAGGGCAGTCCGAGATTTAGGCAAGGGCATTTTATACTATTAGCACAAAACCTAACCAACTGTTAACTTCAAAAATCTAGTGGAATAGTAACTATAGGTAACACAGCACATATAAAGTGGGTATATTAAACAGTTCTATATCATTACGTTATGTTGGTTACCTGTTCCATCAGGTGTAGCGGACACATAGGTAGGGAGCATTTTCACAGTACCCTGAGCTCCACGCTGTAGCCCAATATCCATTTCTTTGCGCATGAGACGTTGTACCTCTTTTAACTGCCTTTCAGACATAACGAATGGGGCCAGGATTTCATTGATGCAACGTCTTTGTTCTACCCGTCGTTGAGCTACAGCTGTAACTATAGCAGTGCCCTTTCCACTTCCATCCTCAGATACTAGAAATTTGATTTGGCAGCTTGGCGCCAGTTCCTCTATTGCCTTGCTGAGATATGCACCAAATCTGGAAGACAGATGTACTTTATTCCCTTTACACAGGGATATACTGTAGTTCTGTTTCTATAGAGCTAATTACAGTTCTAAGTTATACCTCTTTCACACCGCACAAATAACCTGTGGACACGGTGTGGTCTGAAAGGGCCTTTAAGAAGAGACCGGGTCCAGCAACCTGGCAATCCGACCCAGGTACAAAGAAGGGTTTTATGCGGATTGGGTGGCCCGGGTCCCGTCCACTTCTATGGAGGAGGCAAGAGCGTGACCTTAGTGCTGCCTCCTCCCCTGCTGCCCCTCCACAATGTCCACTGGATGACATCAGCAATAATCTGGGTAACTTCTGGGACGGACCAGTGTCAAACTCCCGGGTCCGACCCGGCATTTGCGATGAGAAAGCGGTATAAGAGGAACAGCAACAACATTTTATTAGGGATCCGGGCTAGAGCCGCAAGCTGGGGGGGGGGGGGGGGGTGTAATCCATACATATGCCTTTTATTAATATACAGCATAGAACATATACTCTGATTTTAAATGAGAGAGTGCAGAATGTTCAATATCATCCACTGTTGAAGGCGTGTTATTGTGCATGTTACTGTAGAAGCCTACCTTGAAGAGAAGTAACATGTACAATAACACACTTTCAACAGTGGATGATATTGAACATCTGCACTCTCTCATTTAAAATCAGAGTATATGTTCTAAGCTGTATATTAATAAAAGGCATACGTATGAATTACAACCCACCAAAATGGCTGTTGAGGCTACTATGGAGCGTATGCAGAGCCATCTTGAGATTGTGGGCGGGCTCCACTAAAAACTTTGTTGATGCATCCCGCTACACATTGCCTAGGTTTCGCATACATACTAATTGCATAAGCACCAACTTATGTGATAAGTGACCTGAAAGGACAGCTCTTCCCGTATGAGCTGTTTATCAATGAGCTCACGTCACTGGATGTGTAGAGTGACACAGTGGTAGATACTGTAGACTACACTTAGAGCAAACGAGGCCCTTGTTTACCTACTAAATAACTCCACTGGTTAAATAACCGAGCTGTTCATAGTTGCAATTCATCTGCTGGGGTGTACAGAAACTCTGCTGTATCCTAAAGCCGGCACATATTTCCAACATGTGCATGCTCTTACCTTTGGAAAACCGACTGGGAGGATTAATTAGAAATTAAGAATGTCAGCTTCCATTGCTAAATGCCAGCGAGAGTTAAGAGAAAAGGGGAAGCCCATATAAGGGCAGTTTGTGAATGTCAGTAAATGCATAGGAATATGTAACATCACTGAAATGTGGTAGTGTTAAGGAAACTCTTTCCTTGCAACCCATTAAAGAATAGTGAAGTCACAATGCTATGGAACAGGTTTACCATACAAATGTGTCCTCTTACATCTTCACTCACGCCATGCCATTCCGGCATCTAGTTAAAGGCATATACAATCTTGTGTCCCCTTCAATGGTATATAGTATGTGCACTTATTAACATCATGGTGAGCAAGAGGTAATATATGTAGCAATTAGTGGCAATGCCCACTCTCGCATTGCATAGAAATTAACGGTGGTTTAAGTGCAGACCATGCAATGAACAAAGCAGCAGCAGGGGGGTGGCTTGGTCTCCCTGGCCTTAATAGGACTCGAACCACAGTGGAATGCTATGTACGAGTTTCCCAATGCAGTCCTCAAAGCAACCTAATAGCCAAGATTTATAAGATATTCAAGGCTCAGCACAGATGGTTAAATCAAATTGACTGAGGCAATAATTAATTCACCTGTAGCCAAGCATGGATATACTTGAAACTTGGACTGTTCATGTGCTTTGCGGACGCACATGTGAATCTCTGCTTTATGTTCAGCATTAACCAGGCCAATAACCCAGTGAGCGAGATGCTGCACAGGCTGAGCAGAACCTGAGCTGCAATAAATGAGATGTTGCCCGAGTCTTGTACTGTAATTCAATATTCACACCAATTGACAGTATCTAATACTCAATTAATACAATGATCAGTCCTGTAGGTGCGACAAAAACAGCAGATACTTTGTGCCAAGATTTATAGTGTACTACAGCTTAATTTATTGCATAGTACAATGGGAATTAATAAGGGCCTGTTCATGAAGCGCATGGTCTAAGATGCAAAAATATCTGCTACAAAAATCCTTTGGTTGTGGCGTTGATGGTGTCAATGCGATTACATTGGGACTATAGGTCCCAGCCAGCCAAAACCAGCAGTTCGGCACTTTGAGAACTGCAAGTACCAGGACGTCTTGACAATAATGGGCTACTGGCACCTATACTACCTCTATGAAGAGAAGATGAACTATAAAAATAAGACACCAAATTACTTTATCCATTATTACATACTCACCTAGTCCTTGGTGGTGCTCGGTCCCCTTGTCAAAGTAGAATAAGGTCTTCAGAAATCAATACACCACCGAATCCCTGGACACATTGTACTACCGCAGCGCTAATGACCATTCAGCACATTGTTCTCTCATCTAATCAGTGGGCGGCGGAACAGTAACTATATTGGCTGTGTGATGCATGCACAGTGCAGGAAAAGCGACAATCTTACTTGGGGTTTGTTTTGTACACATATCCATCTACTCCCACTGTGATTCTGCCCACTGGGTCTGGTCTGTTTTTGATGCGGTTGGCCACTGCAGCAAGTCCAGCGGCGCACAGCTTGGCAGACCTCATAAGCACAGCATTGCATACGCTCTTCACAGTCGCGCAGTCCTGATCACTTGGAGTTAGTCCCAAAGAGGTCAACACACTTTTAGTTTTCTCCAAACCAAAAGGTTCACTGTACAAGAGAACATAAATAAGAATACATCAAGAAGGAAGCTAGATCTCATGTCCCACTAGCCCAAATACCATCTCTCTCACAGGAGGAAAATTACTAAGATGGGAGATCTATTTCACATGCTATGTTGCTATGGCTAACTAATCAGAATCTACATATTTATCTGATTTGTTGCCCACAGCAACATCCCATATGATATAGATCTCCCATCTTAATAAATGTCCCGCAGAGTTTCCATGCTTTTTGCAGCGCCCCATTACTGCCATGCCCTCTTTCCTCCCTAATATGCCTGCATAACTCCAATATCCTCCTGATAATTTGACTGATTAGACCCTCTCTCCTCATTTTCCAACATGGGACTACCAAGGCCACTGCCCCACTACCAATGTCTCTATCGGACAGGGTCATCTATGTCATTGGCTAGTTTTTGTACTAGGCTTATGTGGAATTCTTCTGTCTGGACATTAAGCTTCGCCAAAACTGCATCCCTCCCTTTTATTCTGTGTCACTGCAATGCTCATGTCTTGCATTTTGTCTTTCTGGGATTTGGTTGGAAATGGAACACTATTTATTCATTTTTATACTTTATAATGGGAGTTACCATGCAGATTAGGCAGTATGGCTTGCCGTTTGGTCATTAATTACAACCACGCACTCGATTATGATTGTATAATTTTCCTGTAGTTCTGTAAAGCACTGCAAAATCTGTAGAGACGTAAATAATCTTTGAGGATGACAGATCAATATAAAGCTTACAGTGGATACTATAGAACCATGCACAGTCCATAAATAACCATTGCGCTCACACATTCTACAATGTTTGTAGGTTACATATTGATTAATAGGGAACAATTAAGAAGCAGTTTAGTTTGCATTCTATAACTAAATGTAAGTTACGTAAAAACACTCACTTCTCAATTTCTAAGACATCCTTTGTCCCGATTGATCCTTTAGTGTCCAATTGCGATGTCTTGACACCTCCAAACAGAAGACCTTTATTGGTAAGCTCCAGGAGTACGTAACGTACAATCTCACCCATGTACATTCCACTAGTCATCTTTTCAAATCTGTATGGAAAGGTGGAATATATATGTAATTAGAAAGGTTTCACACATATATTGGTATATTAAAAAAAAGCATGTTTAGAATGTATTCATATACTGTACTGTACTTAGGTCTGCATAAGGTGTTTATTCAAAATAAAATTATTATTTTAGATAGAGAATACATGTATTTTGCATACATGACCTTAGTAACCTAATTTTAAGTTACAGGGACATCCCTGCATGAATAACCAGTTCCCCATATATTGTGTAGATGTCTAGCAGATGGATTGTAGAAAAAAAATTAATAAAAAAACTTGACAAAAACCACACTTCAAGTGTCTACATATTTGGGCCACCTGAGCTTACTGCAGACACAAGACTAATAATTATATTAATTTTGCACAATTGCAGTAAAACTATGTCCCTCCTCACCACTGTTATTTTAGATAATTCTACAAAAAGCAACTTACTCCAAATCTTTAATAAAAAAAGTATTTTTTATTTATTATAGTAGCGTTTCTTAAATTAGTTAGGCACCCTTGCTTAAAGTCATTAAACAGGTGGCTTTGTCCAATACTTTGCTTCTCTGTTTGACCACCGGCATAATTACAATCTCATTTAAGGTTAACACAGAGAAGTTCCATAATGGTAAAGTTAGCAGACACTGAAGTTCTGAAATACTTAGATCCTTTTACTTTAGCTAATTGGAGATCAGTGCTGTATAGCAAAAGGTACAAAATGGGAGCTTGGAACATAATTAGCTCTTAGATGTTCAAAGACTGTATGGTGTATTATGTTCTACATTTGAAGATAGAGATTTTTAATTTTAAAAAGCTCCTGCCAGTTCTCTTGAGTTGACAGTGTAAAGAAATTTATATATATATATATATATATATATATATATATATATATATATATATATATATATATATATATATATATATATATATATATATATATATATATATATATATATATATATATATATATATATATATATATATATATATTTTAAGTAGGTGTGGCACTCAGCTTTCTCATCCAAATAAGGAAATGACGACAGGACCAAGTCGACGTGTCGTGTCAACGTTTCAGTGCTTTTATTTGTACACCATCATCAGGATCCTGATGATAGTGCACAAATAAAAGCAATGAAACGTTGACACGTCGACTTGATTCATCTTATTTGCATTGTTATGTAACCAGGACACACAAGGAGCTTCCAATGATTAAAATGATATGCAGCATGCCTATATTCTGTGTGCGACTGTGGCTGTACCTGCATATGGAGTGCTATGTTACAGTGATTTCTATGAATACACTATTTCATATGCAGATACAGCCTCACTCACACACAGAATATAGGAGTGCTGCATATCATTTTAATCAGCAGAAGCTGCTGGTGCCCCTAGGCATTCCAAATGCCCTAGGCAGTTGCATAGTCTGCCTATACCTAAGGCCGGCTCTGCATATATGCATATATATATATATATATATATATATATATATATATATATATATATATATATATATATATATATATATATATATATATATATATATATATATATACACATATACACACGTTATATTTTGTAGCTAATTTACATTACCGATGTTTCTGTATTATAATGGGAAAAGAACAAGATAACATGCTTTAACAACCAAGGCAGATCTGTCTTCTGTTCAAAACACAAGAAAATATTGTGTAGTAGTTGAGCATTAGATTAGGGATTACCAAACATAGTCCTCATGTTATAACAAAATACATGCTTGAGCACAGATGGATAAATAAAAAAATAACTGAAGTACTAATGAAGTCACCTGTGCTCAAGTATGGCTATACTTTCAGTCCAGACTGTTTTTGTGCCTTAAGCCCCGTACACACGGGGGAGATATATTGCTCAGCCATATACAGTATGGCTGAGCAATATATTGCTCAGTTTCTCCTTTTCATCAGCGACCAGAGATGGTCGCTGATGGGAACCTCTGCCGGCGGTGCCGCAGTGGTAATCAGCTGATCGCAGGAGCAAGCTCCTGCAACCAGCGATTAGAATGGGGCTGAGAACGGGAGCGCGCACCCGACGACTTATCGCCAGGGCACACTCCCATCACTGGCAATATTTCCAGCGATTTCAGCCCCTATCGCCCCCGTGTGTACACAGCTTTGGAGTCAGTGGTAAGGAACCCCTGCCATAGAACATAGATGTGTATTTTATACCCTATAAGCCAAGCCCTGCCAGCTACACAACTATATGCTTAGAAGGCACTAAAAACCAGAACAGCTTTCTCCCATATACTGTAATTACTTGATAATGCAATTCTAGGATTATTTGAATGGGCTCAAAACTACTAACTTAATTTAGTGAAAAACGGTTTGTGTGTGTGTGGGGGGGGGGGGGGGCTAAAGGCACCCCATCCCTGATCTGACACTTCTAGGGGATTTTATTTCCTTCTTTATCTGCAGTCCAGAAAAATAAATCCCTGAAAAAGGTGACCCTTTTCCAAAATCACGAAGACACAAACTCACAGCCGTCCATCACAGATTATATTTTGGTATAAAAACATGTTTTACCATGAGGAATTATCTCCATTACTTTTTTAAATTTTAAAGATTTGCACATTTATTTATTTTTTTTTAAAAGGTGAAATGGACGTTTTGAGGAACAAACAGCAAAATACTGCAAATAACTTATGTAAATGGAACAACCACTTATTGTGCTGCACAAATGAGAATGAAATTTAGGCTACACGTACCGTTGCTTTCCAGGTAAACTGGATGCTTGATCTACTTGAGCGTCATAAGCAGTCTCAATATTTAATGCTCCATCATCGCCAAGTGCTCCCCACTCCATGCTAACGCACATTGTACCTTCATCTCCCTCTACAGACTCCACGTTACCCATCTCTTCCATATAACATACATTGGTGCCAGTATCTGAGGATAGACAATAGGACAACTTGGTACAATGGATTTAGTGCTGCTAAAATGGAATTAAGCGCACCCCATAGAACTCACCAATAATAAAGCCAACTTCACAGCTGTGATCTTCATAGCCGCAACTCATCATAGTCCCAACAGTATCATTGACAATGGCAAGTACATCAACTTTATAGTCCTGTAGGAAGAACAAGATTTTACATGTTCTAGCATGGTTATAGTGGGATGTGTGAACTAGTACCACAAGTCAATTATTAATCAGGCAAGTGTGGCCAAAACTCACTCCACATCTCTGAATGGCATCCTTCAACAACTGAACCACATCATGTCCTTCTACACCAGAGCAGCGAAATCCCTTTGTCCAAGAAATAAGTACACTCTGTGGGAAGAGAATTGATTGGGCACAGGGTTACATCAGCTACACACTATTGTTCTAAAGTAAAAGGTATATGTGCAAGGGCAGAACTTCCAGGGGTGTAGCGGCTATGGGGCTCACTTCTGGGAGGGTCTGTCCCATGTTTCTTTGAAAGTTTTTTCCCCATTGGACCCTTATTTCCCTGGTAGTGGCACACAATGGCATGGCTAAGACTGTTCACCACCAATAATGACTGTATGGATTGCTATTTTATTTTTTGCTGTAAAAACATTCACATAGATTAGCATATCTTGGGGGGGAAATCACAAGGCTTGGCTATGCTGCAGATGCCATTGCTTAACTAATGCCCAACAAGAACACCAAAGGAAATTTTGACATTGTAACAATTTCAACAACATGAATGTTGAACTTTGGTGACTGCATTTCAAATAAAGTAGGGTTTGCCAGAATACATGCTGGTTTATTCTGAAGAGGTGGGCTTCGGGCCATCTTTACAAAAAGGCTTACATCTAGGGCCTAACATTAAGCTTTTGAGTAAATCAGTCGAGGTAAAAGTTATCTCCACCAGCTGATATACTGGGAACACTCAAACACCAACAAGGAAGATTTCCTCTAAAATGTACACTCAACCTTGTTCAGTACATTATTCTGTGACTGCATGATAGGAGGAGAGGGAAAATAAAGAGTGAACTGAACACTATGATTTTACCTTGTCTAGTTCAGTTTGCTTACAGGGAAATGAGAAGGTGAAACCAAGTGGGAGAACTTCATCCTTCAGGTTCTGTTTTTCAAGAAAAAGACTGAGGCACTCAGCAACATGAACAAATAACTGCAAGGATAGAAAGAGAAGGGGAAACTTTTAAGGTTTGATTGGATGAAATAACAAATTGAGGAAGTGAATGGAGATCAAGTACCGGCCAATCAGCTCCTAATTGCCATGTTACAGGCAGTGTTTGAAAGAGGACTTTCAATTGGTAGCTGTTTGATTGGTACTGTACCTCCATCCAATTTCTCCCTAGAAGGCTGAATACACTTGTACAGAGACTCATTTGCTTTCTTTCAAGCTATTAAGTCTTCAGAAGTCAGTTTACAACAGGACATTCGCAGACCAAAACCCACAACATTTTTTCATCGGGTTCAGTATGATTTACCTACAGCCAAAATCCTGACGTCAAAATACCGGCAAGGTCAAAAAGAAGACATGATTTTTTTGCGCTTGGCACACTATTATAGTGCCCCTCCACTGGGTATGAACAAATGTGTTTCAAAGAAAGAAATCATGAAAAACTCATGACGAATTTTTGACCTATCGACATTTTAAACAGCAGTACTATTGACCATGCCAGCATAATGAATGTAGGCATTTTGATCATCAGATCGAAAGCCTCTCAATCAGGGGCAAACGCAGGATTTTCAGAAGGGGGGGGGGGTTGCCAGAAGGGCGGAGCAAAGCACGGAGATGGACACTTAGGTGACCCAGTATATGCCGGGTCAGTTAAAGTATTATAGATAGACCAAATGTATATATATATATAAATAAATATATACATACTGTACATACATGCATGGGCGTCAACAGCAGTGTAGACCCCTGGGCATAGCAATGCATTGGGGCCCCTACTGTTCCTCCAGCGGTAGGTGTGGGGGTAGCTTTAATGTCCCGCGGGTGGTAGGGAGTATTATATCAACCGCTAAATGTAGGGCCTAGATCAGTAATTTCCACTAATTACCCCTTTACTGCACAGATGGTGGGAGAAGGGGGCATTGGGCTGAATGAAGGGACCCTGATACATAACTTCCAGGGTGGTAGAGGATGTTTAATATGCAGAGGAGGGGTGTATAGTGGAGTGGGCTTATTATTCATAATTTTCTGGTGGGAGGACAGCTTGCTTGACTGCAGATATCTCCAGTTCCCGGAAATAGATTTTAATGGAATTAAAAACTAGAGAATCCCTCCTACCAAATGGTATTGGGTGCAGGACGTGGTCCCCTCAGTCATTTACCCGACGTCGGGATCCCGACTGTCAAAACGCAGACAGCCACCCCCTTTTTTCCCCTCGTGGGAGTCCACGACCCCATAGAGGGTGAAAAGAATAGGTGGCTCGTGTAGCGAGCCACTGTGCCCGCAGCGAGCCCGCAAGGGGCTTTGTTGCGCTTGCCATAATGTCTGAGTCTGGGCAGTCAAGATCCCGACATCGGGCTAATGACTGTCGGGATCCCAACTGTCAGAACCCCATACCACACCCATGGTATTGGGGACTAGGGGATCAGAGTTCAGGAGGCAGAGCAATCCCCCAACGAGAATATAAAATTACATACCAGGTGTGTGGAGCTAGAGCAGTAACCAGCTGCTGGAAGGCTGATATCTCTGGTTCTGGGAACAGTAGAGACAAGCTACTAGTGTCCATCAAAGGAGGAGAGTCCCAGCTTTTGGAATATACTTTACCCTCAGAAAAACAGTCAGACAGAACCTGAAATATCTGACTGGGAAGCACAATTAACAGGCTTGGATGGGGACCACTGCTTTGAAGTGAGATATCTCTGGTTCCCAAGGGACGATTTTTAAAATTCTTGTACCCTTGGAAAAAGAGGGGATCCTCACCTTTCAGCCTAGAGCCTTTAGACTCCTGGTAGGGTTTCTGGGTACTCAGAACCCCCCCCCCCTGTGTGCGCCACTGTATAAAAAAAAAAGTCTGAGCAATATTCAATTATGCTATGCCCACACACTGACCAATCATTCTGATCATGCCAGCATTTGGTACGCTACACTATTATCGTTCCCCACCAGGTGAGGCAATAGATTCACATGCTAAGAGAGCATCACCCAATCTGGCCATGAAGGATCACCAAAAAAAAAAAAAAGAAAGTACCCAGCACCTGGTCAGTTACATTTATTGAAAGCTATACTTTTTAAATAATCGTATAGATATATATATATCTCTTACTAGCGTGACAAATATACAGAATTTTCTCTCCCCTCCCCCCCCCTTCAAATTGGCCTCTAGTTGTAAATCTAGTGAAGTACAGATCAAATGATCAGATTATATCATCAAGAGGGTACACAAACTGTTTATAATACACGATAGACCCAGAGGCGTAACAATAGCGACACAGACCTGGCGTGTGGGCAATTGTTACGCTGCCGCCACATCTGCTGTGACCGGGAGTCGGGACCCAAAGATTTACTAGCATGCGTCCCGGTGCTCCTCCTGGCTGGCTCCTTATGAAAAATGTCCCTCACAAAATGGCCAGCACCTTACAGCAGACAGTTTGAGGATGCTAGAGGAGGAGGTGAACATGCAATAGGTTGACAAGGCAAAACGTCAACACATGAAAAGGTCAACATGAGTCATTTTTTGTCGACATGGACTCCCAGTTAGTGTAGAGCATACCCTTGCCATGATTCAGGCAAGTTTGAAAAAGTCCATCCGTCCGTCCCCGCCCCCCCCCCCCCCCCCCAAAAAAAGGAAGTTCAAAACTTGTCATCCTTTTCATTTGTTTGTCAACATTTTGTCAAGGTCTACCCATTACATGTCGACTTAACGGTTTACTTAGAAACTGTAGACCTTTTAACCATTTCCCAGTAAGATTAATATTATGGAAAAAAAAAAAAAACAATATTTAGAAAAATTTACTGCTGTTCAAGTTAACATTTTCACATCCTATATAACATACCTCTCAACATGACCCTTTCCAGGAGGGACATAATGCTCTGTTTCTGAACATCCCTCTTAATGTATGATTACCATCACCTGTGTTGAAGCACCTTATCAATTAACCTGGTGATGGCAATCATACATTAAGAGGTCCAAAAACAGTGCATTGTGTCCCTCCTGGAGAGGGTCATGTTGGGAAGTATGATGTAATAAGAGGCAAAATACTGCCTCACCTTTATGGTAGTGAACTATTTTTAAATTATTTATAGTTTCTTATATAGTGCAGCACATTCTGTTGCGCTTTACAATTGTAGACAGGGATAAAACAAACTGGGTAACAACAGACAGACTTGGAGGTAAGAGGGCCCTACTGCAAGCTTACAATCTATAGGGACAGTGGAGGGAATTTAAGTGTTTTGCCACTAGATGGCACCCAACAGAGAAATTAAAGTGCTGCATCATACTGCCATGCACAACCACTGATACGGACATTACTGATAGCTTACATTACGGATGGCCATTGTTGCCAATTGTGCAACTGGCCATCGAGAGTGATAAACTATACAATGGATGACCATCGATTTTTTTTACAGAACAATGGTCATCCATTGTGTTTGATTGATTGGCCTGTGGGCCAATCAAAACACAGGGTGGGGCTTTGCAGGTGAAATCAGTGAAAAACACAGCAAAGCATAATTTTGCTGTTCCATCGATCGAGGGAAACCATCTGGTTCTCCCCCATGGCGAAAGTATTTGACATCAGCCATGAACCATTAATGATTTTGAATCATCGATGGTCATCCCTAGCTTGTATTATCATTTTGATGGGCTGGGAACTAGTACAGTATGCCAATAATCTGCCACACCTTGCATGCAGTGAATGCATAGGCGTGCACACAGAGGGCAGTATTCAATGTGGATTTTGGCGATGTGCAGCGAATCCTGTTTAGGATTCGCTGCACATTCGCCACTGGTCGCCGCGTTCCGGAGCCTCGCCGGCTCCGGTATTCAACGAGTCAGGGGCTCGCTGCCCCTGACCGGCGAATTTGAGCTCCTGCGGCGGACGCCGCAGGGAGCCTGAGGACGGTGGCAGGCAGGGAGATGGAAGTCTCCCTGCCTGCCCCAGAACGTTTGTGGGGGGGAGGTGGGCTCCCCGGGTGCCAGGCAGCACAGGCTGCCTGCAGGGGACCGGGTATATTCACTACACCCGATCATGCATATGTAATGATCGGGTGAAGTGAATATATGAATATCTAATGAGCGGCTCGGCTCCGGCCCCCTGCTGGCTGGTCTGTGTAAAATAAAAATATATTTTTTTAAATTAAATATATATTCATGTGCTTACAGCACATGAATAAAAATAGCATGCCCCTCCTCAGAATAAAATTCCTGATTTTTTTACACCAAATGTAAAAAACAAAACACTTTATTTTAAAAGTTCACATTCCACTTCACCATAAAAAGATAGCGATTGCTACTCGGTGAATCATGGCGAAAAAAACCTTGAAATGTATTCGCCATCTGGTCATTGAATAGGGTGATTCACCGTTTTTGTCAAAAATTTGCCTTACAGCACAAAATCGCCATAAAAACATGGCGAATCAGCCTCATTGAATACCGCCCAGAGTGTTAGGGGTGCAGAGGCACCCCCTTATGCTGCGCCGGCCCTTAAACACCTCCCTGCCTCTAGCAATTAGCAATACCTTTTACCAAAGACTTTTGCTTTTTAGAACTGTATTCTATTAATGTTTTGCATTGTTAATTGTACTAGACCATTGTCATATCACTACATACCTGTGTAATCCATATATGTTTTTTACTTTTATTTGAATGAACTGTTACATAGAGTAATAAGAAGATTAAAAACGGACTGAAATAAGCAGGAGATTATATCGTGGCTGAGAGACTTTTATATTGTAGTGAGTGCCAATAGATGATGGTAGACACGTCTGATTGGTGGTGTTAGACAAACCCAATGGGTGTTAGACATGCACAATTGGTGGTGCACCCCCCTAATAAAAATGTGCTGCGCACGCCTATGAGTGAGACCACACACACAGAAAACCCCGCCCATTTAACAGGTACTTGTTCCCCAATGGTACTGATCACTGCTGTTGTTGAATAAATAAATACTAAGGACAACTTGGGCTGGTATATTATGCCTATGCATGGTAAGACTTTAAATGAAGATTGTAACAAAATACAAAAATAAATAAATGAAAAAGGGGTGAGGAGAATTATTCTCAAGTAGAGATTTTTAGGAAGACCCCTGTATTTGCACAAAAATGATCAACTCTTAAGAGCCATACACACTAGAAGATTATCTTTCCAATCTGGCTGGTTGGAATGAAAATCTGGACATTTTTGGGAACAAATGGCAATAGACCATTTGCCCCAAACATGGAAAAAATTGGTTCATTTAGGGCCCATACACACTAGAACTGGGGTAGCAAACTCCAGTCCTCAAAAGCTACCAACCGTTAATGTTTTCCATGTCTCCTCACAGAGGGGCAGATTTATTAAGCTCAGTAAAGTGATAGTGTCTGGATTTTACCACCGGCCAATCAGCTCCTAACTGTGATGTTACAGGCTGTTGGTTTGAAAAATTACAGTTAGGAGCTGATTGGCCAGTGATGAAGCCAGACACTATCACTTAACCAAGCTTAATAAACCTGCCCCAGAATCACAAGTGAAGTAATTAGCTCCACCTGTGGATCTTTTAATATGTGTCAGTCAGTAATGAGTACAACTTTGCAGCAGCTAGGTGGTCTGGAAAATGAAAACGGTTGGTAGCTCTCGAGGACCGAAAGATATTGGTCAACAATTTCCCTTAAGCTGATCATGAAAGATTTTGTGCATCCACACTGAAAGACGGGTGCAAATGGCCTGAGCAATATTGGCAGATTGACCTGCATGTCCAGAAAACAAGATTGATGCCAATATCTTCTAGTGTGTATGGGCCTTTATGCAAATTATTGCTTTTGTCCATTTTCCAAATGGTCAATTGTAATTTGTACCCAGAAATTTCCAGATTTTCATTCCAACCTACCAGATTGGAAATATAATTTTCTGCTGCTTAAGTGAGAAAACCATAAATAATTACATTACATTACATATTGCATCAGGAATAGGTGAAAAACATAGCAGTCCATTTTAGTTCCACAGTGAATTTTTTTTTTTTTTAAAGCCCTACTTAAAATGTACCTGTTTTCCTTCCCCGGTCACTACGGTCCCAGGAATGTCATATACTTCACTGTCCATTTCTACTCCCCTAGAGCCGTCCAATTTCACCTTGATGATACGGATATTAGCACCTCCAAGATCAAGAGCCAAGAAAACACCACGTTCTGTAACAAAAACAAGCTAATAAAAAAAATCCTAGGAGCAAAATCTATCACAGACTACAAGAGATTGTGGGGTATATGTATGAAGCAGTGATAAGGGAGGAGGAGAAATGAGCCGGGGAAGTGCCCATGGCAACCAATCAGCACTGAAGTAACATCTATAATTTGCATAATATAAAATTATACAGAGCAGCTGATTGGTTGCCAAGGGCCACTTCTCCTCCCTTATCACTGCTTCATACATCTGCCCCTGTGAGAGATAAAGTACTAACCAATAAGCTTCTAATTTACATTATGCAAGTTGTGATTGAAAAATTACAACTAAGGGCTGTTTTGGGTGCTAATCTGTCTCTCACAATTTTATCGCTTACCAAACTTTAATAAATACCCCTCTAAAACGTACTTAATGGACAAAATTATTCATTATTTCACAAAGTTTAACTGGCCCTTACATCATTGGATGGTTTCCATGCGTACATACCATGAATTTGTGTCTGCCTCTTATCCTTAAGCCATGTACACACGGCTGCAATAGGGGCTGATATCACTGGGAATATGGTCGCTGGCGACCATATTGCCAGTGATAGGAGTGTGCCGCGGTGATAAATCGATAAAACGCTGGGTGAGTGCTCCTATTTTAAGCCCCCTTCTAATCGCTGGTCGCAGGAGCTTGCTCCTGCGACCAGCTGATTACCTCTGCGGCACCGCCGGCAGAGGTTCCCTTTCATCAGCGACCATTTCTGGTCGCTTGATGAAAAGGAGACACTGAGCAACATATTGCTCAGCAATATATGTCCCCTGTGTGAACGCACCTATAGTTTTTGCATGTATCAATTTGCATACCTCCCAATATGACCTCTTCAGGAGGGACAGAATGCTAATTTCCTGGACTTCCCCCTTAATTTCTGATTGCTATCACCTGTGTTGAAGCACTTTTCTTATGGAAGTCCAGAAACAGAGCATTGTGTCCCTCTGGAATGGGTCATGTTGGGAGGTATGGACCCAGGTTGGGAATGCCTGCCCTGGAGTATCCCAGATTTTTACAAAATAAACTTTCACATACAGTAGATGTACACTTGCTCCATAATGGTTCTGACATAGGGTCAGATGTATTATAGCAACACTTCCTGCTTCGCCTCATTACCGATCAGTGGCTGATTAAAACAAGATGAAATGCAGGCTTCAAGTCAGCAGCCGCAGAACCTGTGTAAATCATACTGTAGGTGTCTCAGTTTAAAGGGATAATATGGTAAAGAAAGCCCATGTATAGGGGTCCCTGATTGCCTTATTTTCATTCCTAACATACTGCAACTTAAGGTGTGTACAAAAAAGTCCCTACACATCACCCCGTGTGTATGGGGCTTAAAGGTGCCCACACACGCACCGATCCCGGCGGTGCGATGCTATGCGATGGGGCAGAGCCGGCCCTAGCCTAAATGACGCCCTAGGCAAGATTTTGGCTGGTGCCCCCTAGCACTGCGACTAGTTCCACCTCTGACCCTGCTCCCCTTTCCCAGCACCATCAACCCTCATCATAGCAGTCATCATTTCGGTGCTCCTACACGCAATATTTTAACCACTTAAGTGGTATGCCCGGAGATTTTCCGGGCTCAGCTGCGCTGCCACAGCTGGCTGTCCCGGAAAATCTCCGGGCATACCACTATGTACTGTAGGTGCGCGCCAGTGGTGTCTCCATCGGAGCACCACTGGCGCACTACCTTAGGGGTGCCCCCCCCCCCCTCGGTCAGCCTCTCCCCACCCCTCTTGTTGCCCCCCGGGTCCCTCTGCTCCGGCGTACACGGCGATCGTACGCCGGAGCTTCCCCACCGCCGGCCGCCAATCATCTGACCTGTAGTGACGTCGGCGGCAGGCTCGGGGATGTTCGGGCGGCTCGGGGGAACTCGGGACAGTTCAGTAACCAGAGTCCTCCCGAGCCGCGAACATCCCCCAGCCTGCCGCCGACGTCACTGCAGAATGTGACAGGCGCCGCGGCTGAAGGATGAGATGCTGAGCGGCTGCAGGGAAGCTCCGGCGTACTAACGCCGGAGCAAAAGGGGGACCTTCCAGCTGTCTTGTGGTGGGTTTTGCTGGGGCAGGATAAACCTGCCCTGGTAGGTTTGTCCTGCCCCAGCAAAACCCACCACTCAAGGGGTTAAATAGAAACAGTGCACACATTCGGTGCTCAGCCCAAACAGGGGTGCAACTTTATTCACATTATATCTTGCGATGGTGTCCTTTATTCATGTTACATCACACAGTAGTACCACTTTACCTTATGTACATTACTCCTCACATTATTCACATTATACCCTTAGAAAAAAATCCTGAGAAATATTGTATTTTAAGCACCTCCATGGCCACACTGCAACCCAGCACAAAGCAGTGTGTGCTGGACAGAGGAGAAGAGCTGCAGCTGCTGCTGTCACCTAAGGGGAGGTGGCCCAGGGCCCCCATTGGGCCCTTCCATCAGACTTTGGCCTGGGTAATTTATACCCCCTACCCCTTTCTCTCTGTACCCCTGATAATACCACACAGTAATGCCCCTTACACATGACACACATTATTAATGTCCTTATAACCATAATGCCCCTTACACATTATGCCAACATTTATTAATGCCCTTCATACACATAATGACACACATAATGCCCATTACACATATGTTGCATATTATTAATGCACTAATACACATGACACACATAATGCCTGTTACACATATGTTGCACATTATTAATGCATTTATACATGACACACTTACACATATGCCGAACACTATTGCACAAGCAACCCACCTGCAGATAGCACTCGCACAGCCACTAACACTGTGACCTCTGCTTGGATACAGATGTTTCCTCATACATTTTGACTTAATAAGACATGCAGCTCCTGGCCAGTTCTGCTAACATTTGTTGAAAATTCATCTTATTTGCATTGTTATGACCAGCACACACAAGGAGCTTCCAATGATTAAAATTATATGTGGCATGCCTATATTCTGTGTGCGACTGTGGCTGTACATGCATACGGAATGCTATGTTACAGTGATTTCCATGAATACACTATTTTATGTGCAGATTCAGCCTCACTCACACACAGAATATAGGCATGCTGCATATCATTTTAATCAGCAGAAGCTGCTGATGCCCCTAGGCATTCCAAATGCCCTAGGCAATTGCCTAGTTTGCCTATGCCTAAGGCCGGCTCTGCGATGGGGTGCGCGCTTCCGCGGCACCTCATCGCACAGTACAAAAAGTATGTGCTGCACATACTTTTTGTACTAGCTTTTTATCGCATAGCATCGCATCGCATGCACATCGCATGCACAAGGCATACGATGTGATGCTATGTGTGCTAGTTAAGCACAGAACGCACGCCGGGATCGATGCGTCTGTGGGCACCTTAACAGTGCATGTTTTCCAGATCTCGTCACAGAATCGCAAATTAAATAATTAGAACCACCTGTGGATCTTTTTTAAAAAGTGTGTCATTGAATATACATTTGCTCCAGCAAGGAGATAGGAAAACATGCACTCTTAAGACCTGTGCACACGGGGAGATTTCAGCATGAAACGCCGGTGATATGATCGCTAAGTGACCATATCCCCATGTGTAAAGGAGTACAGGGTGATAGTCGCCGGGAGCACTCTCCCGCGATCAGCCCGGAAGTCATCGCTGGTCACCGGAGCATGCTTATGCTACCAGCATCTTCCTGGCGACCAGCGGCTTCCCTCAGTAGAGTGTCTTGTTTTCACCAACGACCATTGCTGGTCCCTGATGAAAACGGGGCACTCCGCAATTTGGTCTCTGAGCGATATATTGCTCAGCAACCAATCGCTCGATATGTACGGAGCTGTACTGTGTGCAGAAGACTGGATTTGAGAAGCACTGGTTAATTCTATAGTTAACATAGTGCCATCAAATTACAATACATAATGCTTTTCAATCACAAAACATTTGTTTGTTCACATCATATACTAATTAGAATCTGTGTAGTCCAGTTGGCTTTTGCTGCCTGGATAAAAAAAATAATGATATATACACCCTCAACCTATTGCTTGTCGAACTACTTGGTGGAGACCCAATGACCGTATTGTACAGGCTCCACAGTACAAACACCAGCTCCTGTTACACAGGTGTGGCTGCATGTAACATGTACTGTATGTAGCTGAGCTCTTACGCAGCCCATGTGCTAACAGTGACCTCCATGCATTGTGAAATGGGGTGCATTAAATCGGGTGCATTAAAGCAGGTGCAGTCTGATATGGGGGTGCTGTATTGAGTAGTGTCGGGTGATATGAACATTGCAGTATATGCTTGTGACATGGGGTTCAGTAAATTCAATAAACCACTTTGCGCTATATATAATCGCTTTTTATTTTATAGTAGTGCCTTACTATAAAATAAAAAGCAATTATATTGGTAACTGTCTAAATTTCCATTTTTTTTAGATGAGCGCAAAGTGGTTTATTGAATTTACAGGTATCCTTACGAGAGTGGACTTCTTGTCCATTTCTGCAGCACTCCAGAGACCTAGGCACATCCTATTGAGTGTAGACACATTCATTCTATTCTATGGGGATTCAGTAGGCAGGGGGACATGGGGCGCAGGGTGACGGGGTGTAGTAAGCACAGGGCCGGATTAACAATGGGACGGATGGAGTTTCTGCTCCAGGTCTCTCATTGTAAATAGGCCCACAGGACACTGACAGCTTTGCTCCAGCAATCTCACCTTAGCTTAGATCAGTTTCACTGCAGAACTGTCACTGTGCAGGTTGCAGTGTCATCATGTGGTGACCGTGCAGGCAGTGTGGTGGCCGCCCCTCCCTTCAGCTCTCTTTTCCTCTCCAGGGTCCTCAGCCTGGCCTGCTGCCACTCACAGTCACAAGCTCCGCCCCCAGGCCTCACGAGGAGCTGCTGCTGCGGGAAGCCTGCCTGGTACTAGCATCAATCAGTGTACAGTATGTACTACTGTGTGTGTGTTTATGTGGTGATATGTGTGTGTATATGTGTTCAATGTGTGTGTATTGAGTCTGTGTCTAGTGTGTACTCTCTCTGTGTGTGTGTGTGTGTGTGTGTGTGTGTGTGTGTACCAGTGTCATTCCTTTTAGTATGTCCATACAGTATATATATATGTATATATATATATATATATATATATATATATGGTGATGTGTGTAAAATGTGTATACTGTATGTGGTGTGTGTATACGTGGTGCATGTGTATGTACTGCATGTGTGTAGTGTGTGCTGTTTTTATATATGTGGTATACTGTATGTGTGTACAGTATATGTGGTTTGTGTGTATTGAATGTGTATGTACATATGTGGTGGTGGTGTGTGTGTATATATATGTACATGGTATGTTGTTGTGTACTGTGTGTGTGTCTACTGTCTGTGGTGATGTCTGTGTGATTTACATGGTTTCCGGCTTTTTCATTGCATGTACTATGATTTCTGGCTTTTCTAATACACTTTACAGTATGTGGTGCATGTGTGTGTAGTGTGTGTGCTGTTTGCATACTGTACTGTGCGTGTATTGTGCATATGTGGTGGGTTTGTGTGTACTGTATGTGTGTAGTGTTGATTGTAAGCTTGCGAGCAGTGCCCTCCTACCTTTTGACTGTCTGTAAATCCGCTTTTTGTTGTATCAATGTCTCCTTTTGTAAAGCAAAACGGAATATGCTGCGCTATATAAGAAACTGTTAATTTATAAATAAATAATAATTAATAGTGTGTGTGTGCAGTGACATAACTATAGAGGGTGCTGGGGATGCAGCTGTTATGGTGCCTGGGTAGCCATAGCAGATAATCCCCTGCACCCTCTTGATTTTATTTTCCAGTTTTTTATAGTGCAGTGCAGGCAGTTGCTAAGCCGCTGCTCTGGGTCCCCCTATAGTCACTGCGGGAGCAGGAGACCCAGCACTGAACCAGGGGAGACACGGTGCCGCATCAGAGGAGTTCCGGTGTCACACCAGCGAAGACATGGCGCTGCACCAGAGGTAACTTGGCATTGCACAGATGACCCACTGCCTAGGAGAAAACCACTGCGCTGTGAATGGGAGACCAGGTGCTTACAGCTGGTGAGTGAGAGACCTATTACTGCCATATGTGTACACAGTGCCGCTTGTACTGAAGGGTGGGGGTGGAGGAGGTAGATTAGGAGAGACAAAGTGATATCCCTGCTCTCCATTATCTACCCACCCCCCTTTGCCTCCCATCCTACCCTCACCCCCCTCTCTCCCTTCCATCCTCTCCCTACTACCCTTTGCCTCCCTCCTACACTCACCCCCTCTTTCTCCCTCCCATCCTCTCCACACACCCCCTTGCCTTCCCTCCTACTCTCACCCCTCTCTCTACCTCCCATCCCTCACACTGACTCTCACCTTTCTTTTTCTCCCCCATCTTTCGTAATTTTCTCCCACCCCACCCTTTCTTTTGCTCCTCCCATTTTCTCTCAACACTTTCTCACTCCTGTTTCATCTCATCACTTCATCTCTCTGCCCCTAAAGTCTTTCTCCTCTTTCCCGGCCCCCCTCTTTTCCTGAGATCTTCTCTCTCTCCTCTTTCCCCACCCCCTCTCTTCCTGAGACCTTCTCTTTCTCTCTCTCCCTGCCTTAGACCTTCTCTCTCTTCCTGAAATGTTCTCTCTCTCTCTTCCTGAGACCCCCCCCCCCTTCTCTCTCTCTCTCTTCCTGAGACCTTCTCTCTCTCTCTCCCCGAGACCTTCTCTCTTTCTCCCTGGGACCTTCTCTCTCTCTCTCTCTCTCCCTCTCTCTCTCTCCCTGATACCTTCTCTCTCGCTCTCTCTTTTCCTGAGACTTTCTCTCTCTCTTCCTGAGACCTCTCATGACAATGTTTATGCGTGTGTCTGTAAATTTGGTAATGTGTGTTTGTGTACTGTATGTGGTTGTAGTGTGTGAGTGTGGGGCATTTAATATTTGTATAAGAGGCACTGCTACCGTGCACATTTTTCTGCACGTGTAAGTGCACATTTTTGTGGGTGTAAGTGGCACTGCTATTGTAGGCGTTTATTATGTATATAAGTGGTTCTACTACTGTGGCCATTTATTATCTATATAAGCAGCACTGCTACCATGGGCATTTAGTGTTCACTCTAGGATGGAGACCGGGCAGGGCGCCGGGGGGGGACCGGGCCACAGCTGGGGGCGGTCCCGGGCCGCCAGTGTCATCATAGGGGCGTGCCCGGGCCGCCGGCGTCATAAAAGGGGCGTGCCCGGCCCGCCGGCATCATCAAAGGGGCGTGCCTGGGCCGCCGGTGTCATCAAAGGGGCGTGCCCGGGCCGCCGGCGTCATCAAAGGGGTGTGCCCGGGCCACCGGCATCATCAAAGGGGCGTGCCCCTCCAAAGCCACTGCTTCCGGGGAAGCGCCGGGCATCGCCGTCTACGGAGACGCTGGGCTTCCCCGTGAGGCTGTTTTAGCGGGGTGCTGCGAGAGGGGCAGGGCGTTTTGACCTTTAAAAATCGGGCAGGGCGCAGCGCCCCGCTTAAACAGCCTAGCGGGAACACTAGGCATTTATTATGTATATATAAGTGGCACTGCTACCATGTGGATTGATACGGGTATACACTGTGTGCAAATGTTCCTTTAAACTAGTGATGGCTAACCTTGACACTTGTTGAACTGGACATCCCAGCATGCCCTGCATCAGTCTTAGCATGGCCAAATAGTAAAACTGTAGCAGAAACAGGAAATGCTGACATGAGTTTCAAGGTTTCTGTGGTGACCATTTTTATCTTGTAGCATCTGGACCCCAACTAGTGTACCATGTCTCCTTATTTTGGGTAAGGTGCCTTGCTTTGCAACCCCAGCAATTGGCACATTTTATCGTATGTTGACCATGTACCGTGTTGGCCTTTCGACCATGTTGCCCAATAGTGGTCAACCTATAGGCTGTATAGCGGAACATTACCAAAAACCTAAGACTCTCCCACTGACGTTTGGAAAGTGGGGAGATATGTATGTAAATGCTTTACAAAACGGTAACACCATCCAACTGTTCATAGCTAAAGAGACATTTAGGTTGGAGATATAGCATTGGGCCTGCGGTAGTCACTCCTGCTTGTTCACGTTCTCTATGGTATCACTGGTCCTCCAGCCCAGCTCACTGCTGTGTGCGGGTTGGAAATACTTTCCTGTGGATGTCCCATAACTATTATATATTGTGCAACTGTCTCTGCTTTCATTTCTAATTTGCCCTTGTATGGACACAAACAATTAATGCTTTAATGTATCAATGTTTACCCCAACTGTGGACATCCTTACTCTCGATGTAATATGCACGGTCACAGGTTTCTTTCTTACGCAGTTAATGGCTTCTGTCATGCTGACCTTCCACCAATCACAGCGGTGGGATTATTCAGACACTAATGGATGGCTGAGGTCAGATCTAGGATCTTGTTTTTAATGCAAGAAAATGATTGGAAAGCAAATTTATTAATTAATTGTTTTATCAATATAAGATATTTACTGTTTTCCTCCTAAATTGTTGGTGTTTGCATTGTGTAGCAGATTGTCTAGTTAAATACATACAGGTACATGTATATATTTTTATGTAAGCCACCAGGCCGGGAGGCATTATGCTTTGCTACTGGGAAACTCATATTAGCCAGATTATGGCTTTCTTTGCTGAGCAAGGGGTTTAACACGATCCCTCAGCATACATTGCGGTACACCTGCAATGCACCCGGCGATGCTGTGTGCTGAGCAATCATGCTGAGCGGGGCTTAGCCTATTGTTTATAGGCAAAGCCCGGCGATCTAGCAGGAAAGCCAGTGCAAGCACTGGCTTTCCTTGCGGGCGGTAGCGACGTGCGAAAACGTGCGTCGCTATGGGGCAAACACATGGATCACCCAGTGCTCAAAGCGATCTAGTCTAGTCAAAGGAAGCCACAGACTCACATTTCTTCAGACATTGGGAAGAGGTTGCAGGGCATTCTTGGGTAGCAGTAACAATTGTAGTATGAGAATGGTTACCAGTGGGGGAGGTAACCCAAAGGCCTTTAAAGGCAGCATAGAAAAGGAAGGAATTGATGACAGATTGGATGACATAGAGGAAGTAGATCTGCACCTCCTAGCTGTGGTAGTCTTGCTCAGATGTCTACGCTTACCCAAATAACCTAAAGGACAATAAATAAGTCGCCTAAGGCCCAAATGGTCCGTTACATAGTACAAATAGGTCACAATGGAATCAAACAACTCTGTAGGAAGGAAACTTATGCCAGAAGAGCAGAAATGAAATAAAGTTAGCAACGTATCTATCCCATTGACTTGACTATGGGCAAATAGAATATATCACCAAACTAAATTTTAAACAACCTCAGGAGACAAAAGCAGAGAGTAAACAGTAATAAGTAATAATTCACACACAGGCATATTTGATAGGACAAACAGCTTTATTCTGATCGGCAAAGCCAAAGAGCTGAGAATAGGAAGCTCAATAATAATGTGGCCAACTTGAATGGGTGGTCCACTGCAAGTTTGGTAAGAAGTCTTTCAATGATTGAGCAGAGGATGGTATTGTTCTCTGGTTACAAGGACCACTCTGAGCATATATATGAAAATCCAAAGATGAGATCTTCTGGAGAGATGTTATATCCTGGGGGATCCTGAAAACAATAGGCATTAGGCTGGTCTTCAGGAGTGGACTGCTGCATTGCCTGTGGCTGGAATGGTGGAGGGATTGTCTGGTTTTCTACATTCTCCCATGAAATGCTGGCATAAAATGGGTGCAGCCGTATGTTTCCGTACCATCCAAAGCGAGTGTGCCATTCCTTGTCGAACAATTTCTGCAAGATGTCTATAGCCTCAGTGCTCATCTCTTTTGGATAGATGGGTTCATATTTCAATATTGATTTAATTATGGAATTTTTTGTCTTCCCCCTGAATGGATACTTTCCTGTTAATATTCGGAAAAGTATTACACCAAAAGCCCACCAGTCTGATGAAAGGCCATATGGGTCTCGAGCCACCATTTCTGGTGCCATGTAGTAAAGCGTTCCTGCATATCCAAATATTGTTTTTACCCCAAAAATGTTTTCTACTGCCAGACCAAAATCACAAATTTTGATGTGTCCCTTTTGGTCAATGATGATATTGTCCAATTTCAGATCTCTGTGGAGTATTCCCAGATTATGTAGGAATTTGATCCCACACGCAATCTCGGCAGTACATGTCAATGCAGTGGTGTGGTCCAGGGAGCCCTTACGGGCTATTTGATCTTCTACAGTCCCACCACTTAGGTGTTTCATCACTATAAAAGCATATATGCTGTTCTGAAAAGTGGCATAGCAGTTACATAGGTAGGGTTTGCCAGACACTTCCTGCAGTATGCGTTTCTCTTTGTGCAGGCTTTCTTTATTTTTCTTGAGAATTATTTTAACAGCTACTGGGATGTTGCTGCATGGTGGGGTTGCCAGCATCACCCTCCCGAAAGTACCTTTGCCGATGACTTGGTGGAAGTGGTACTGAGATGCAATTAACGGAAGGGGCCTTCCCAGGGGTTTGGCTGTTTCATTCTCAAGCTTTTTTTTTTTCCGACTTCCTCCTGATTAGCGTCACTCTCTAGACGTCTTTTGCCTAGTGTATGTGTTTCGGGCCTCTTCGCGTGTGCTCTGCCCTCGCTGTGTTTCTGGCCATGACATTTTACATCATTTGTCTTTCTGCAACTCTTTTTTGTCACATTGCAAGGATCATGTTCATCATTATCTCTCCCCCTCTTTATGCCTCCACTGTGCTCAGCGCTACATTCATCTCTACACCTCTTTACACTTCTCTGTCCATCATCACATCCATTTCTGCTCCTCTTCAGGCTTTCTCTATGTTCATCACTACATGCATTTCTGCTCCTCCTCACTCCTCCTTTCTGTCCATCATGACTTTGCCTTTTCCTCTTTTTGTCAAGGCTATGACTACTCCTTTCTCCTCCAGGGGGTAGCTTTTTGATGCTCTGAGATGTTCCGTCATCATTGCTACCATTTTCCATTTTTCGTTCTCCAAGCTACAACAATTTGTGCTCAAAGTCCAGTATCCATAACAGGAATGAACCAATGTTCAGAATGTCACTACTGTGGCATAAACAGTGATGTCATAGAGGAGCACTATTTGCTGATTTAAAGGGGCCCATCTACAGATTTAAAAATCATTGCGTTTGATGTATGAGGTTCCTGCCAATAAGCTCTTAACTGTAATGTGTTTGAAAAATGACTGTTGGGAGATGATTGGCTGGAGCTAGGGTTGCCACCTCATCCCTTTAAAACTGGAGACATATTAATTACACAGGTTCTGTGGCTGATTAAAAAAATACAGTTGGAATGAAGTCTGATGGCTGTTTAAAAAATAACAGTTGAAATTGAGTCTTGAAGTGAGCCAGCCACATAACCTGTGTAATTAATATGTCTCCAGTTTTAAAGGGATGAGGTGGCAACCCTAGCTGGAGCTCTGTTTATCATACACAATACATTTAGTAGATAAAATGCCTTGGTAAATGGGCCCTTTAATAGCCAATGTATTTTCCTGTGGATACCTTATCAATTCTGTTAGGTATATGACATCTGAGGTCTCCTATATAAAAGGTCTCATGAGGCTTACTCAATTCAAATGACTTCCAGGTTGCCAGCAGCTGCAGACCAACCCGGTAGTGTCTACTCTTGTGTATGCTCCACAAGGGAAAGATAGCATGGTGTTATATTGCAGACCTAGACTTTAGACTTAAAGGCCCCCACACTTTTGCCGCAATCTGGTGCATTCCACCAAATCTGACATCCGATGCGCCATCCCATGCGCATCAGAGTCGGATTGGCAGGCCATAAGATGGGTTGGAATCGGACCATTGTTATCAGTGGTACATTGCATCCGATCAGGTCCGTAGGTGTGTGTCTATAGGTGTGTGCCAATTAATAGCCATCCACTTATTTGATAAGAGTTTTGAAATCTCCTGCCTGCCCACCCGCCGCTACAAAAACTGCACATTCATTTTAACATTCAACTTCCCCGGCAGTTTTTACATGCGATAAATGGTACATGAGTCTTCCTGGGGAGCTGCTGGTGAAGATCAAAGAAAATTGGGTCCAACTTGTCCTTGGGACAAGTCAGCCTAGTGTATGGGGATCTTAACTTTTGCTGAGATTTTGCAGCCACCATCTTAAAGGGAAATAAAGGCTATTATCATTTGCCATATATAAGATTTGTTCCCAAATTTCATCTGGTTACCAGCTTTTTGATAAAATTGATATAATAATTTTGTAGCCAGCATGTACTGTAACATATGTTTCGGGGGTTTTCTCCCTATTACTACCCTCAGCCTTACTCCTTAATGGTATACTTATAATTATATTTAGGGTGAAATGTAATAGGATGAGAGATTCAGAAAGTGAGAGATTTGGTAAGAAATCTCCGGTTTTATGTCAGTAATATGTCCATACAGCGTCCAGATTTAGGTGTGATATCTGCAGCTGATAGGAGGGTGGACAGCATTGAGAATTAGTATAGTGTGGGATCGGGAATATGGACTAAAATGCTGAAAGTATACATAGCCTAGTGAACAGGTCTGAATCAGACCCTCCCTGAAAATGCCTGGGCACACCTGCGTTTTCCCTGACACCCACGGCTATTATTTAATAAAAGATGCTGGATTTAATCGCAGGATGGCCTTACGCATGTGACTGCAAGCTTTACGCATGCACAGTTGATGGATAGTCATCAGGGCTGAGAATTCACAGGTCTGAATAACCCCCAATGCTTTATGTCTATTACTGTAGCTGCCTGGAAAAGTAACAAAACCAAGGGGCCGTGCTGAGTTACTGGTACACAATATACCCAGATGGCACCCAGCCAGTCGGAGTCCTGTGTCACATGGACACAGACGATGGTGGATGGATTGTAAGTACTTAACCATTGGACACAGGACAAACGTAGTTGCTCTATGCTGGGAAATTACTAAAGAGCAGTTTAATCAAGCTTTCATCTGTCATTTCTTAGACCATACTAGATCTAGAAGCTGAGTAGTTGCTCTGTTTAAATTCTCTACTTTGTCTGCCTCCAATGCTTGATACATCTCCTCCTTTGGGTGTTAGCATTAGGCTTTTGTTAGCTATATATATGCATGTGTACCGATTGATGTAAGGCAGCCTTACTTCATCCTCTGGCAGAAGGACAGGTTGCTGGAAAGCTCCTACTACAATCATATCAATAAACTTTAAATAGCTGGCAGCAGTTATCAACTTAAGATCTATATGCATAGCAGTCACAATGATTAACAGCTTGTCAGCATGAGATGATCCAAATAGTCTCCAGAGTATGCACCAGGAGACCGAGCAGAGACTGTTACCGGCCTTATACATGCCAATGGTAACTCCTGGAGCAGGACAGATCTGGACATCTATGCTGTAAGCCACTACTAACGCGTTTCACCATGATTGCACTTCATCAGGGGTTGTCAACCTAATTCACTGGTGCGGCTTAAATGCCTGTCAGCTGCTTATGTCAGCCGCATCTGATTACATCATTAAACATGCTATTATTTCAAACAATTGTGCACAATCAAATGATGCAGGCTAAAACAATATGTGGAGAACATTATCACATGCTTAAATAAAGTGCCAGTACTTCAGGTCTTCATTTATATGAGGATCTAGGTAGATTAGAGAAATGGTCAAGAGCATGGCAACTACAGTTTAATGCCAAAAAATGCAAAATCATGCACTTGGGTCTCAGAAATCCAAAGACTAAATATAGTATAAATGGCACTATTATGGAAACTACTGAGGAAGAGAGGGATCTAGGTGTCACTATTTCAGGGGACTTAAAAGCAGGTAGGCAATGTAAAGGCCCATACACACTTGAAGATTTTCATTTCAAAAGCCTTTGCCAAAATCTCTGAAAGATATATTTGTCACCAAATTAGTGCATACACACTGAGCTATTTTCCCCAAAGAGCAAGGGATTTTCAGGAGGCGAAAGACTTTGCTGAAAATCTTTCATATAAAAGGCTATTTACATAATGGGCAGGGTTTGTATTCCAAGGGTGGGAGCAGGGGCCATTTTATTCAGTGCATTTCTGTTCTAGGGGCCTGATTCAGAACTGATCGCTGGGCTGTGTATATTCGGAGCCCAGCAAACAGGTAAACGCTACCTGACTCTGATCCGACTGGGCAAAATCCCACCCATGTGCACAACTACCATTTAATTTGCCACCGTGCACGTAGGGAGAAATCCATTCACCTTCCCCAGCAATGTATACATTACCGCCACAACTAAATATACATTGGGGGGCAGTGGCGGTGGTAACATATACATTGTTGACCTGCGCCGGCAGTGTATACATTAACGCCATAAAAATATACATTGATGGCCAGTGGCAGTGGTCTCATATACATTGCTCCAGCAGTGTTTACATTAATAACTATTATCACTATACATTGGTGCGCAGCAGTGCTTAAAGTGGTGAAATTCGCTTCCCTGACTCCCCCATTATGTCACAGCCACACAGTCAGGAAAAGAAGAATGTGGCCACATAATACCACCCCTGATTCAAAATGATGCCCCACAGTGCAAAACAACCCAACACCTAATAAAAACTGAACATTTTGTGCCAAAAATTTTAGGGCATGGCTTTATGGGACAGGGACACAGAAATGCACACAGTAATGCCAATTACACATTATGCCACACACCGTAATGTCCATTATACTATATGCCAAACACGGTAATGCCCATTTCACAATATGCCAAACATGGTAATGCCCATTTTTTATTATGCCACATAAGTGCCGCTTACATACATGCTCATTGCCAGGTATTACATTCTCAGTGCCAGGGGTAACATGCCCAGTGCCAGAGGTGTGCACTGTGTGGGAAAGGAGACAGCAGGGCAGAGCGGTGGGAAACCCGGATGTCTCAGAACAGGTCCGTGCGTCCGTGGTGCGGCTATTTCAAATGACTTGCGAGCCAATCGGTGCTCGCGGCCCGGCAGCTCCTCATTTGTTGCCGTCCCGCGAGCTCTGATTGGCTCACGAGCCGTGAGTTGGCACATAATTTTAAAATAGCTACGCCACGGACGGATGGACCTGCTCTGAGACATCCGGATTTCCCACCGCTCTGCCCGGCTGTCAGCTGTTTAGCGATGCGGACGGAGGCGGAACCATTCCACCTCAAAAATAAAACTGATGGAACGCAGTTCTGCCCAGTTCCTGCTCACTTTAACCCTGGTGGGCAGTGGTGCCCATAATATATACATTGCTGGCCTGTGTCAACAATGTATATATTACTGGCTTGTAAGTAACATTGGTGGGCAGTGATGCCACTAAAATATACATTGCTGGCATGTGCCAGCAATGTATATATTACTGGCTAATTCATAATTATTTGTGGGCAGCAAGCAAATTAATAATAATTGGTGCCCAGTGGTGCCAATAATATATACATTGCTGGCCTGTGCCAGCAATGTATATATTACTTGCTTATAAGTAACATTACATTGGTGGCAAGTGGTGCCAGCAATATATACATTGCTGGCATATGCCAGCAATGTATATATTACTGCCTTAAAAATGTAACATTGGTGCCCAGTGGTGCTAGCAATATATACATTGCTGGCATATGCCAGCAATGTATATATTACTGCCTTAAAAATGTAACATTGGTGCCCAGTGGTTCCAGCAATATATACATTGCTGGCATATGCCAGCAATGTATATATTACTGATTTAAACATAAAACATTGGTGGCCAGCAGTGCCCCCTGCTCTCAGTGCTCTGTGTTAAGCATAGCAGGGGGGGCGGGGCCAGCAGAGAGTATTGCCGGGTGAGGGAGAAGTGCTCCGTGGTGAGCAGGAGGGCGGGACAAGCAGACAGGCAGGGACTCGGAGCAGGATGCATGGAGCCGGCGCAGCAGCACTTGGACAGGGTGAGTATTATGAGGGGCGGCGGGGCGGTCCGCCGGGCTGAAAGTGGTTAATCTTTCAGCCCGGCAGGCGTACACACATGGCGATGATGGATGAAAAACCATCCATCATCGCCACATCTGCTGGTAAAACCAGCAGATGAACCACTTTCCTAGCGATGATGCGGGAGCGCGCATCATCGCTAGTCGGCAATCTCCGGGGCATACACACTGGGCGATTTTCGGCCGAAAATCGCTCAAAACTGCTGTTTTGAGCGATTTTCAGCTGAAAATCGTCAAGTGTGTATGGGCCTTAACAAAGCAATGAAGAAGGCAAGTCAGATGCTTGGTTGCATAGGGAGAGGTATCAGCAGTACAAAAAAGAAGTAATAATGCCACTGTATAGGTCATTGGTATGACCTCACCTAGAGTATTGTGTTCAGTTCTGGAGGCCATATCTCCAGAAGGATATAAATACATTAGAGACTGTACAAAGAAGGGCAACTAAAATGGTGCATGGCCTACATCACAAAACGTACCAGGAAAGACTAAAAGATCTTAATATGTATACTTTAGAGCAGAGAAGGGAAAGGGGGGACATGATAGAAACTTTCAAATATATCAAGGGTTTTAACAAGGTACAGGTGGGAGACATTCTTCACAGGAAGAGGAGCAACAGAACACGAGGACATGCACTGAAACTAGAGGGAGGAAGATTCAGGGGAAATGTGAGGAAGAATTACTTCACAGAAAGAGTAGTAGATAAGTGGAATAGCCTCCCATCAGAGGTGGTAGAGGCAAATACAGTAGTATAATTTAAACATGCTTGGGATAAGCATATTGATATCCTTACAAAAAATAAGGATCAAATATGGTTTGAGGTAACATGTTCAAAAAAAGGGGCAGACTAGATGGGCCAAGTGAATCCAGGGGCGGATTGGCCCGGCGGGAAACCGGGCCATATCCCGGTGGGCCGGCCCATAAGAGGTCAAAACTGGCCGCTGGACCCCCCTGGCTGGGCCGCGGACCGGCTGTCTCAGCGGTTAGCGGCCGCACCATCTTGCCCACATCAATGACAATAGTTAAAATGGCCGCGGGAGGGCTGCTGCGCATGCGCAGCCGCAAGCAACACCTCCCGCGGTACTTTGGTGTGGCTGACTGGTAGTCAGTAAGCCGAAGGACTGGCTCCCCTCTGCAAACTGCATTATGGGAGAGAACTCGGAGAGGATAGAGGAGCAGTGTGCAGCCAAAAGCTGAGAACGCTGCAGCAGTGCTTCCTCCCAGACCCAGACTGAGCCTTCGCCCGGAGGAGAGAGATGACCTGCCTGGCTGCTAGTAGTACTTTGTGTCTCACGTGGAATGTGTGATGCGCTGCCTGTCAGCTGAGGAGCTGAGCCTGCTGTCGGGATGCTGACACCATCATGTCATGGTGTGAGGCCAGGTATTTGTGTGGAGGAGGGTTTTTGTGTTTATGTGGGTTGTGGGCTGTCAGTGTGTGGGGCGATATATATAGTATACTGTATGTGAGACGTTTGAGGTGGGAGGCTGTAAGGTTGTTGTCAGTCAGTGTCAGGGGGAGGTGGAGCAGTATGTGTATCTATTTTACATTTGTTAGTGGACTATGAGGGTAATATGTGTTTGGGATGGTTTTCAGTTGGGGGGGGGGGGGGGTTCATATTTAAGTGTTTTAATATTTTTAAGTTTAAGCTGTATTCTTTGTTTCGTACACTCCTGACGATGGGGCCACGGCAGTCGCGTAACTACCATGAGGCAGACCCCGTGGCGGTTTGGAAGAGGGAGCGCCAGTGGGGCCTGTGGCACCCGGCGCACTGCATTAGGCTGCTGAGCTGACAGTCAGTGACAAAACAGTCTGATGCCCGGTCGTGGCAATGGTGGGCAGCATTAAGTTGCGCTGCCGCTGGCCTGGGCATTGACTGTCACTTAGACAAATTGGCACAATCCCACTGTGCTACTGTACACAGCCTATTGGCTACTGTGTACAGGATGGGTGGGCTGGCCGGGATGGAGGGGAAGCAGCTGCTGCGTGTGACGTCATTAGGTCACACGCAGGGGAGACTCGGAGAGTCCAGCAGAGTGGTGGGTTATTTTTTTGTTGTGTGGGCGCGAGTGTGTGCACGCAATATGGGACCTCTCCTTTGTGTGTGCACGCAATATGGGACCTCTCCTGTGTGTGTGCATAATATGGAGGGGTCAGTGATGTAGTGTAGGGCATAGAGGGGTCAGTAGTGTAGTGTATGGTATAGAGGGGTCAGTGATGTAGTGTAGGGTATAGAGGGGTCAGTAATGTAGTGGTGGGTATAGAGGGGTCAGTGATGTAGTGTAGGGTATAGAGGGGTCAGTAATGTAGTGGCGGGTATAGAGGGGTCAGTAGTGTAGTGTATGGTATAGAGGGGTCAGTAGTGTAGTGTATGGTATAGAGGGGTCAGTGATGTAGTGGCGGGTATAGAGGGGTCAGTAGTGTAGTGTATGGTATAGAGTGGTCAGTAATGTAGTGGTGGGTATAGAGGGGTCAGTAATGTAGTGGCGGGTATAGAGGGGTCAGTAATGTAGTGGCGGGTATAGAGGGGTCAGAAGTGTAGTGTATGGTATAGAGGGGTCAGTAGTGTAGTGTATGGTATAGAGGGGTCAGTGATGTAGTGGCGGGTATAGAGGGGTCAGTAGTGTAGTGTATGGTATAGAGTGGTCAGTAATGTAGTGGTGGGTATAGAGGGGTCAGTAATGTAGTGGCGGGTATAGAGGGGTCAGTAATGTAGTGGTGGGTATAGAGGGGTCAGTGATGTAGTGTAGGGTATAGAGGGGTCAGTGATGTAGTGGTGGGTATAGAGGGGTCAGTAGTGTAGTGTATGGTATAGAGTGGTCAGTAATGTAGTGGTGGGTATAGAGGGGTCAGTAATGTAGTGGTGGGTATAGAGGGGTCAGTAATGTAGTGGTGGGTATAGAGGGGTCAGTGATGTAGTGGTGGGTATAGAGGGGTCAGTGATGTAGGGTATAGAGGGGTCAGTAATGTAGTGGTGGGTATAGAGGGGTCAGTAGTGTAGTGTATGGTATAGAGTGGTCAGTAATGTAGTGGTGGGTATAGAGGGGTCAGTAATGTAGTGGCGGGTATAGAGGGGTCAGTAGTGTAGTGTATGGTATAGAGTGGTCAGTAATGTAGTGGTGGGTATAGAGGGGTCAGTAGTATAGTGTAGGGTATAGAGGGGTCAGTAGTATAGTGTAGGGTATAGAGGGGTCAGTAATGTAGTGGTGGGTATAGAGGGGTCAGTAATGTAGTGGTGGGTATAGAGGGGTCAGTAATGTAGTGGCGGGTATAGAGGGGTCAGTAATGTAGTGTATGGTATAGAGTGGTCAGTAATGTAGTGGTGGGTATAGAGGGGTCAGTAGTATAGTGTAGGGTATAGAGGGGTCAGTAATGTAGTGGCGGGTATAGAGGGGTCAGTAGTGTAGTGTATGGTATAGAGGGGTCAGTGATGTAGTGGCGGGTATAGAGGGGTCAGTAGTGTAGTGTATGGTATAGAGTGGTCAGTAATGTAGTGGTGGGTATAGAGGGGTCAGTAGTATAGTGTAGGGTATAGAGGGGTCAGTAGTATAGTGTAGGGTATAGGGGGGTCAGTAATGTAGTGGCGGGTATAGAGGGGTCAGTAGTGTAGTGTATGGTATAGAGGGATCAGTAATGTAGTGGCGGGTATAGAGGGGTCAGTAATGTAGTGGCGGGTATAGAGGGGTTATATGACACCAGTTTTTCCATTGCAGAGTACCAGGGCATATTGCTTTTGATTCTGCCAACCCTGGCGTAAAGTTGCATATGCAATTGCATAAAAAAATATAATGAAGGCTGCAACTGCATGCAACTCTATGCAACTCTGAATTAGATTCTATTAGTCAGGATCCGCCCCCCTCTTGACAGACTCCACCCCCACAGCAGACCCCGCCCCCAGGGCTGCTTCCATAAATTTCCCGGGCTGGTTTTACATCCCAATCCGCCCCTGAGTGAATCTTATCTGCCGTCAAATTCTATGTTTCTATAATATAGAGAAGCAACTATTTAACAAATCAGTGATCATTATTGAAAAGTGCTATGAGGAAAATAATCGTTTCAATGTAAAAAAAAAAATACCAGTACCTCATACGTTCATAATCATTCTGACTATACTTAGTAAAATCACTTAGGGTCAGATGTATCAAGCTTCAAAAAGAAATAAAATGGAGAGTGATAAACAACCAGCCAATCAAATCCTACCTGTTATTTTTAAACCCAGCCTGTAACATGACAGTTGGAAGCTGGCTGGTTGGTTGTTTGTCACTTTTTGATACATCTGGCCCTTAAAGTGAACATGCTTGTCAGCAAACTGATACTTGTCAGATACAGTATTACTCAGTGGAAACCATGCATTACAGATCAAAATAAAATACAGTCTATGCCTTTCCTCTAGTGGAGCATTGTTGTTGAGTGTTGCACTCCTTTGATTTCACCTATAGGGGACTATCAGGGAGTTACGTTGTGTAGATCGATATCAGAACTAGGGTGGCCAATCCTGGGATTTGGCTCCAAAATTTTGGGATTAGAATGCACATGCACAGTCTAATGCCAGGTAGCTTCTGAGCCTGTCTTCTCCCATCCCTGTGTTGCTGTTTGGCTCTGCACAGTGCGATGTGGTCAGAGGTCATGCTGCGCAGGCCGCACCGCCCCTCTGTCTCCCTCCCGGCCAGCACGCGCCTGCCTCCCGCCTGGCTCCAGCCCAGGATTGGCTTCACTAATCAGAACCTCTTCACAGTCTATTTTTAGCATTGTATCTCTAAGATCCCTTTTTAGCTTTATATTTTCTTATTCATGATTTATCTTTTATGTGCTAATTTTTAAATGTAGATTTTGTTATGTTTTTTTTTTTTTATATTGATCTGTTATGTACAGAAGCTTGTGTAAATTATATTCCTTGCACATCAATTATTATCAATGTTATTGTACAGTATTTGAGCATTGTGGATGATATTCCATATTGAATCACAAAAAAATGTAGTTCTGATTCTGTGTTTTTACAAACTCACTGTGCAGCACTGAGTATTACAAGGGAGACTGCGCAATGCTCTGCAGCCCAGCTGCTGCTTTGAAGGCAGTAACTTAGGTACAACAGGGTCATTAGGTCGACATGGGTAAGGTCAACAGGGTCATTAGGTTGACATGGGTAAGGTCGACAGTGAAAAGTTGACACGTTTTTTTTTTTTAAACCCTGTCAACCTAACCCATGTCGACCTATTGCTTGTCGAACTACTTGGTGGAGACCCAATGACCGTATCCTGTGCTCCACAGTACAAACACCAGCTCCTGTTACACAGGTGTGGCTGCATGTATGTAACATGTACTGTATGTAGCTGAGCTCTTACGCAGCCCATGTGAACAGTGACCTCCATGCATTGTGAGATGGGGTGCATTAAATCGGGTGCATTAAAGCAGGTGCAGTCTGATATGGGGGTGCTGTATTGAGTAGTGTCGGGTGATATGAACATTGCAGTATATGCTTGTGACATGGGGTTCAGTAAATTCAATAAACCACTTTGCGCTATATATAATTGCTTTTTATTTTATAGTAGTGCCTTACTATAAAATAAAAAGCAATTATATTGGCTTACTATCTAAATTTTCATTTTTTTTCACTACATTCATTACATTAGATGAGCGCAAAGTGGTTTATTGAATTTACAGGTATCCTTACGAGAGTGGACTTCTTGGCCATTTCTGCAGCACTCCAGAGACCTAGGCACATCCTATTGAGTGTAGACACATTCATTCTATGGGGATTCAGTAGGCAGGGGGACATGGGGCGCAGGGTGACGGGGTGTAGTAAGCACAGGGCCGGATTAACAATGGGACGGATGGAGTTGCAGCTCCAGGTCTCTCATTGTAAATAGGCCCACAGGACACTGACAGCTTTGCTCCAGCAATCTCACCTTAGATCAGTTTCACTGCAGAACTGTCACTCTGCAGGTTGCAGTGTCATCATGTGGTGACCGTGCAGGCCAGGCAGTGTGGTGGCCGCCCCTCCCTTCAGCTCTCTTTTCCTCTCCAGGGTCCTGAGCCTGGCCTGCCACAAGCTCCGCCCCCAGGCCTCACGAGGAGCTGCTGCTGCTGCGGGAAGCCTGCCTGGTACTAGCATCAATCATTGTAAATGTAATGTGTATGTATTTATGTGGTGATATGTGTGTGTGTATATGTGTTCAATATGTGTGTATTGAGTCTGTGTCTAGTGTGTACTCTGTGTGTGTGTGTATAATAAGTTATGTGTAAAATATGTGTGTGTGTGTATATATATATATATATATATATATGGTGATGTGTGTAAAATGTGTATACTGTATGTGGTGTGTGTATATGTGGTGCATGTGTATGTACTGCATATGTGTAGTGTGTGCTGTTTTTATATATGTGGTGGTGTGTTTGTACTGTATGTGTGTGTACAGTATATGTGGTTTGTGTGTATTGAATGTTTATGTACATTTGTGGTGGTGGGGTGTGTGTGTGTGTGTGTGTGTGTGTGTGTGTGTGTATATATATATATATATATGTACATGTTATGTTGTTGTGTACTGTGTGTGTGTCTACTGTATGTGTTGATGTGTGTGTAATTTACATGGTTTCCGGCTTTTTCATTGCATGTACTATGATTTCTGGCTTTTCTAATACACTTTACAGTATGTGGTGCATGTGTGTGTAGTGTGTGTGCTGTTTGCATACTGTACTGTGCGTGTATTGTGCATATGTGTTGGGTTTGTGTGTACTGTATGTGTGTAGTGTTGATTGTAAGCTTGCGAGCAGTGCCCTCCTACCTTTTGACTGTCTGTAAATCCCCTCTTTGTTTTATCACTGTCGGTACTTGTATCCTAGCACGGCGCCCGTCGGGTCCCATCACATACCATAACTTAAGGTATGCGATGGGACCCGATCAGACCCGACCAGGCTTTTAAAGACGTTCCCATACAATTTTAAAATCGCATTGCATCACATGCCATTACAATGGCATGCGATGCGATGCAACGCGATTATACCCGATTTTACATTGTACAGCCACCCTGATGGCTGATTACAATGTTAAATGCCCCCCCAGACCCGATTTTTTATTGTATACCCACCATGATGGTTAATTAGTATGTGAAATGCCCCCCCACCACGTCACACCACGATCAACGCCAACCCGAAGCGTGGCGAGCCCGCGAGGGGCAGTGGTACGCATCCTCTGACCTTTTCATACCCCCACTATCCACGTCGGCATGGAGTTGCGTGGCGAGCGGACGCGGAATACATTTGAAGTAGTGCGCGTCCCCTCGCCATGCTGCTGGCTTGCTGCGCTCGCCATACTATATAAGATCAACTCCACGCCGACGTGGATAGTGGGGGTATGAAAGGGTCGGAGGATGCGTACCGTCGCCCCTCGCGGGCTCGCTGCGCTCGCCACGCTTTGGGTTGGCGTTGATCGTGGCGTGGCGTTGACAATGGGGGGTCATTTGACATAGTAATTACCCATCAGGGTGGGTCTACAATGAAAAATCGGGTCGGGGGGGGGGGGGGGGGGGGCATTTAATATAGGAATAATCGCATCGCATGCGATCTGGTCACATGCGATGCGACCGATTTCACACACCCGATGCCACACAATGTAAATCGGTGGCGCCATGCTAGGAAACAAGTACCTCACTGTCTCCTTTTGTAAAGTGCAACGGAATATGCTGCGCTATATAAGAAACTATTAATAAATAAATAATAGTGTGTGTTTGCAGTGACATGACTATAGAGGGTGCTGGGGATGCAGCTGTTATGGTGCCTGGGTAGCCATAGCAGATAATCCCCTGCCCCCTTTTGATTTTATTTTCCAGTTTTTTTTATAGTGCAGTGCAGGCAATTGCTAAGCCGCTGCTCTGGGTCCCCCTATAGTCACTGCGGGAGCAGGAGACGCAGCACTGAACCAGGGAAGACATGGCGCTGCACCAGAGGTAACTTTGCATTGCACAGATGACCTGCTGCCTAGGAGAAAACCACTGCGCTGTGAATGGGAGACCAGGTGCTGACAGCTAGTGAGTGAGAGACCTATTACTGCCATATGTGTTCACAGTGCCGCTTGTACTGAAGGGTGGGAGTGGAGGAGGTAAATTAGGAGAGACAAAGTGATATCCCTGCTCTCCATTATCTCCCCACCCCCCTTTGCCTTCCATCCTACCCTCACCCCCCCTCTCTCCCTTCCATCCTCTCCCTACTACCCTTTGCCTCCCCTCCAACACTCACCCCCTCTTTCTCCCTCCCATCCTCTCCACACACCCCCTTGCCTTCCCTCCTACTCTCACCCCTCTCTCTACCTCCCATCCCTCACACTGTCTCAGCTCTCTCCCTTATTTTTCTCCCCATCTTTCGAAATTTTCTCCCACCCCACCCTCTTTCTTTTGCTCATCCCATTTTCTCTCAACACTTTCTCACTCCTGTTTCATCCCATAATTTCATCTCTCTTCCCCTGAGGTCTCTCTCCTCTTTCCCCGTCCCCCCCTCTCTTCCTGAGATCTTCTCTCTCCTCTTTCCCCGCCCCCCTCTCTTCCTGAGACCTTCTCTCTCTCCCTGCCTTAGACCTTCTCTCTCTCTCTCTCTTCCTGAGACCCTCTCTCTTCCTGAGACCTTCTCTCTCTCTTCCCCTGAGACCTTCTCTCTCTCTCTTTTTCTCTCTCTCTCTCTCTCCCTGAGACCTTCTCTCTCTCTCTCTTTTCCTGAGACCTTCTCTCTCTTCTCTCTCTCTCTCTCTCTCTCTCTTCCTGAGACCTCTCATGACAATGGTTATGCATGTGTCTGTAAATTTGGTAATGTGTGTTTGTGTGTGTGTACTGTATGTGGTTGTAGTGTGTGAGTGTGGGGCATTTAATATGTGTATAAGAGGCACTGCTACCGTGCACATTTTTGTGGGTGTAAGTGGCACTGGTATTGTGGGCATTTATTATGTATATAAACAGCACTGCTAATGTGGGCATTTATTATGCATATAAGTGGTTCTACTACAGTGGGCATTTATTATCTATTTAAGCAGCACTGCAACTGTGGGCATTTATTATGTGTATATAAGTGGCACTGCTACCATGTGGATTGATATGGGTATATGCTGTGTGCAAATGTTCCTTTAGACTAGTGATGGCTAACCTTGACACTTGTTGTTGAACTGGACATCCCAGCATGCCCTGCCAAATAGTGAAACTGTAGCAGGGCATGCTGTGATGTTTAGTTCAACAACAGCTGGAGTGTCAAGGTTAGCCGCCACTGTTTTAGAAAGTATGGGGTTAAGGCCTTTTGTAAATTTCAGCTCCAGGCCCATGTGGACCTTAATCTGCCACTGCCCTTAATCTGCCACTGCCTTAGCCATAGTTGCTGAGTCTGTCTGGTGTTCCTCCATGGGAGGCATGGCACTAACAATGGCATGATCATAGCTTCATCACTGATGCAAACTACCAGCAATTGCGACATTGGGACAGATGTATCAAGCTTCAAAAAGTGATAAAGTGGAGAGTGATAAACAGCCAGCCAATCAGCTCCTACCTGCCATGGTACAGGCTGGGTTTGAAAAATGACAGGTGGGAGCTGATTGACTGGTTGTTTATCACTCTCCACTTTATCACTTTTTAAAGCTTGATACATCTGGCCCATTTGGCCCTTATTCAGATCTGATCACAGTACAAATTTGTTCTCAAAATGGACAAAACCATGTGCACTGCAGGTTGGGCAGATGTAACATGTGCAGAGAGAGTTAGATGTGTGTCAGTTATTTTGTTTCTGTGCAGGGTTGCATTATTTTTACACTGCAATTTAGATTTCAGTTTCAACACCCCACCCAAATGTAACTCTCTCTGCATATGTTAAATCTGCCCCACCTGCAGTGCACATGGTTTTGCCCATTTTGAGAACATATTTGTACTGCGATCAGATCTGAATAAGGGCCATTTTGCAGTACTAGGGAGGATCATGTAGTTAACAATCAGGGAATCACTTCATCCTTCCCCTGTCACATCTGAATTGGACGGGTGTGGTATGATTCACCAACAGTCATTATCCCGACGTCGGGATCCCGACTGCCTGGTCTCAGACAGCGTGGCCAGCGCAACAAAGCCCCTTGCAGGCACGGGGGTGAGCTAAGCTCGCCACCTATTCTATTCTCCCTCTATGGGGGTCGTGGACGAGGGAAAATAGCCGACGGCCATCGGGAACCCGGCTGTCGGTGTTTTAACAGTTGGGATCCCGATGTCGGGTTAATGACGGTCGGGATCCCGACTGTCGGACTGCCGAATTGGACATGCTGGAAGAGTGGTTATCTACTCTACTCATGGACAATATGGGCTAAATTTACTAAAGCTTCTAAAAATGATAGGAGGTGATGTTGCCCATAGCAACCAATCAGATTCTGGGCCAGATGCAGTAAGCTTTAAAAGTGATAACATGGAGAGTGATAAACAACCAACCAATCAGCTCCTGCCTGACATTTGTCAAACACAGTCTGTGACATGGCAGGTAGGAGATGATTGGCTGGCTGTTTATCACTCTTCATATTATCACTTTTGAAGCTTAGTGCATCTGTCCCTCTGTCTATTGGGTACTTGTTTCCTAGCATGGCGTCTGTCGTGGGTCATCGCATACCGACGCGATTTTTGGGCTATTTTTAGCCTTTTTCCCGACAATTAAAAAATCGCGTCCATCGCATGCCTTAACTTAATGTATGCGATGCGACCGACGCGATTTAACATTGAATGCATTGTATTCAATGTTAAATTCCTATGTAAAATCGGGTCCATTGTATGCCATTATAATGGCATACAATGCAACCGATGCGATGGACCCGATTTTACATAGGGAACAATGTTAAATGGCCCAATGGACCCGATTTTTGATTGTATACCCACCCTGATGGGTAATTTGTATGTGAAATGCCCCCCCATTGTTAACGCCATCCCACGATGAACGCCAACCTGAAGCGTGGCGAGCGCAGCGTGCCCGCGTGGGGTGGTGGTATGCGTCCTCCGACCTTTTTTATACCCCCACTATCCACGTCGGTGTGGAGTTGATTTTATATAGTGTGGTGAGCGCAGCGAGCCACCGAGCCCAAGCGTGGCGAGCGGACGCGTAATACCTGTGAAGTAATGTGCGTCCCCACGCGGGGCTCGCTGTGCTCGCCACGCTTCGGGCTCACTGCGCTCGCCACACTATATAGTATTAACTCCACGCCGATGTGGATAGTGGGGGTATGAAAAGGTCGGAGAACGCGTACCGCCGCCGCTCGCCACGCTTTATGTTGGCGTTCATCGTGGGGTGGCGGTAACAATGGGGGGGGCATTTGACCCATCAGGGTGGGGATACAATGAAAATTGGGGTCTGTGGGGCATTTAACATTGGGGCCAATGTAAAATCGGGTGTCAGGGACCATTTTACATTGGTTCCAATGTAAAAATCGCGTCGATCGCATGCGATTTGGTTGCACGCGATGCGATCAACGAGATTTTTTAGGACCCGATGGATACAATTTTTATCGCTGGCGCCGTGCTAGGAAAAAAGTATCGTCTATTGTTTTCTATGGTACAATAGAGACTTGATACGCAAAATTTGATTGGTTGCTATGGGCAACATCCCCAAATAATTTTTAGAAGCTTTAGCATACACCTTTCTTATTATTAAACCTGTTCAACACAGGTGATGGCAATCATACATTAAGAGGAAAAGTCCAGAGGCAGAGCATTGTGTCCCTCCTGGCAAGGGTCATGTTGGGAGGTATGCTTTAGTAAATGGGTATGGGTCATTAATTCAACGCAAGTATTAGGTAGACAATGGGAAGGTCAACAGTCAAAAGATCGACATGAATTTTTCACTTCTTTTTACTGAATGTCAACATGGTTGACATGGACACCATATCTGTGCACCACAGCCCCTCGCTGCCCTCGCCATGCTTCGGGCACGGTGCCTCGTTACGCTTGGCACACTATTCTATTCTCCCTATATGCCCTAGTGGATGATAGGGTAGGGCATGAAAAACCCGCAGGTGCTCACCTGAAGAACGTGCACACTGCGCAGGCTTTTGTCTGTTTACCGGAAGGAGAAAGGAGTTTTTACAAATATGTATCTGACTTCTCCTCTCCGCCGATGTGCCGACAGCTCCGGACCACATAAATCTAGAGAGGTTAACTTCATGAGTATACATTCTAATAGCTGGTTATTGTTTTTGTGCACGCCATATATATTTTATATTAATATTTTTTTTAGTAACAAAGACTTTTACATGCGGACTATATATCTGCGATTAGGGCATTATCCCCATATGCAAAACTGACTCTGCAAGTTTATTTTAAAATGTTTTACAATGTTTCTTCTAAACTGTTGAACATGGTTACAATTGTTTACTTTGTACTAGAATAAATGGTACTTGTTATGCTTTATTTTGAGCACAGCGCTTCATTATACCCATTTCTTGCAGGGCATGAAATACAGCATGTCTGCGCAAATAAAAAGTGTAAAACTCATGTCGACATTTTGACTGTCAACCTTCCAATTGCCGAGCTAATGCTTGTGTCAACCTTTTGACCCTGTCGACCTTAGCCATGTTGACCTTTTCATGTGTTGTCCTAAGCCCTGTCGACCATTAGTGGTCGACGCAATGCATTTCGACCTTAATTGTGTCAACCTAACGACCGTATACAGTAGCTAGTAAATGTAGCCCTATGAGAGAATAGACAAGTCTGCCACTAGGTCCGTTGTACTCTTAACTTTAATGCATAAATCATAAACACCAAGAGGTGTATTTCTTGCTACCAGCACTCTCACAACTATCATAAACTTCACATTTGCTATTGATTACAGTTTATCCTGCAATATAAGAAAAGAAGAAACACTGTAAAAATGTGGTAATATCTTGCCACACTTCCTTACAACATTGGTAGTTACACAAATGATGAGGTGGACACACATTGGGCCTGATTCTGGTTCATTCGCAAAAGCAAATGCTGGCTCTAATGGACAAAACCAGATGTAACAAGTGCAGAAAGAGTTACATTTGGGTGGGGTTTGTACTTCAAAATGATATCTATATTGCAGTGTAAAAATAAAACACCAAGTATTTACCCAGCACAGAAACAAAATAACACCCAAATCTTAAGCTGGGTACACACGGAACGATTTGAAGCCCAATGTGGGTGTTCCCGATCTATTGGAATGACCAATCGATCAAATCATTCCGTCCATCGTTAATGATGCACTCACCCGCGAATCGTTAGCGATGCGTGCACCCGCGAATCGTTAACTATGGTCAATGATCTTTTCTGCATGCAGGAAGATCATAGACAGACCGTTTGTCAAGTGTATTAAATTGTTCCGTGTGTACGCACGACAAACAATTTGATACATTGTTCCGTGTGTATGGCCCTTAACTTTCTCTGCACCTGTTACATATGCCCCCCTATACAGTGCACATGGTTTTGTCCACTAGAGAGAGAATTTGCTTTCGCGAGTGAACCAGAATCAGGCCCATTATCTGTCAGGGAGCGAGCATGAGAGGAATCACATTTCCTGCAGAGCCACATAAATTTATTTCTCATACAATCCCTGAATAGACCCAATTAATTACTTGGCACAATGCCCTTTCTTTAACCCTGTGTTTGCCAAACTGTAATAACATTTCCTACCTTATCCTAGATGGTTTAATATGAACTATATAATCCAGAATAATATAAATCACCCTTGCATAGCAACTGCTCTGCCAGATCAGGGGAAGCTGCCCGTTCCTTGGTGACTGAGTCAGTAGCAAAAGACAAGGTGGGGAGGTCTGGTGCAGCGCCCCCACCAGGCCAGCCCAAGTGAGAGGGTAAAAGAAAGGGGAGGTTGGCACAGCCATGGTGTAAATTATGTAATTGATTCAGGCATTCAGCGATCATTTTAATAAGTCCTGCCATAACATTTTTTGGTGTATTTGATATGCAGGACCCCTTTTTACCAGAATGATGCCACTGCATATTGTATAAGTAGACTTAAGGACGCCATACACCAGAACGACTTTGGATCTGAATGTCTAATCTCGACTGGTCATGTGACGGATCATGTGCATATTGTGTGCACACGACTGTACGATGCGCTGTCCCATGGATCACACAGTTGGCCATTAGATGAGATGTGCTGAACATCTCATCCATCAGCTCTCATTACGGTCGTAAGCAGATCGCCTGACGAAGTCTTCTGACGAAACTCATAGGGGCATGGTCAACATGACGGGAACTCTGCCCTCCTGAGCTCGGAGCTGTGGCATACGCGCCCCGGGAAAACAACCCTGCCTGACTGTGGTGACTGATGCTGGACGTCTGGAGAACACACACAGGAGGTCCAATGAGTGACACACTCTATCGGTGAAAACCTGTCCGTGAATGCAGCTTGCCAGGGGTTTTACTATATGTCTAGTGGTAATCAGTCCACTGCAGCTGAATAACTCGGTACGAGTTACAAACTATATGTTTTAAAAATAAAAGCGATATTGCACTATTGGATTACTAGGTGATGGCACAGGTAATTTTTTTTAATTCTTATAGCGTTGAATGAAAAAAAAGATTGAAGAAGTGCATGTGTGTAGTGGCAAAGGAACATATCCTTGTTTGTTCTGACCCTGTAGACTTGTCTAACTGCTCACAGAGTGCAGGGCATTAGAACTACATGGCTGAGTGCACAAGTACAAGATGATGCATTTGGCTAAATATAAAAATACGAAACATTCACAATTTCCTCATATAGATGATTACACACCGCAGCTGATTTGAAATGACATCTCTAATAGGACAATGTTACTTAAAACATTTTTATTTGCAGTTAGGATCAAATGTCAAGTACAAACCACTGGATCTTTGACCTCTTACAATGCGCCTTTCATTTGGATGTGCAGCCTATAGACAAACTACTAAAGGTGGCCATACATCAGAAAGACATTGCACCCAATCATACAATCTCAATGCATTGCTAAAATGGATTGTAGGCAGATTGTGTGCACATCGTGTGTACACAACCATACAATCACACAATCTCCCGGCCCCGGGAGATTGGAGGATTGGTCCTGTGATCTGACATGCTGCACATCAGATCAGTTGGGATTGGCAGCAGATTGCATGAAGTACATGCAATTTGTTTTTAGATGGCTCATACAACCAGAGTCATGTACTGCTGGCAACCTGTAAACTTAAAAAAATGCATTTTTGGTACTCTTATCCTTTTGATCCTAGTAGGCCAGCCCCCTATTTAAATGAAGCTTCAATCATGCAGCTGATGGATTGTATGACAAATTGTAAGTACATTGTGTGTCCAAAAACCACCAAGGACTGCCGGGGAGTTGAAGGGAAATTGGACACAATCATGGTTGTAAGACCGGGCTTTCTGATGTATGGCCACCTTTAGTCTAGTTTTTATTAGAGATATTCAAAATGTAAATTGCAAGTAGGCTTCAAGACTAAGGGCCTAAGGGCTTCAGCATGGATCGCTAAATAGCGAATTTGCCAATCAAGAGATTATTATCAAATTATTGCATCTGCGACCTTTAGCATCCCGCATGCACAAGGGGAATTAGTGACAGAAAATGCGTATGGATCGTAAATGCAATTCCCTTGCCGTTTAACTGACAGGAAGCTGGCGTTTAGGTGGGGTAACCTGACATTTCTTGGTGTGTCTGAAAAAAGGTAGGCATGTCCAGGTTTAAGAGGAGGGTCTGTGTCATCACTAATCACCACTACCACCCTGTATCAGTCACAGATTAGTGGAAGCTGTTCAGAAGGCGGATGAGGGGGAGTGGACGATCACCATAAAAATGGAGATGTGTCATTGCTGTTTAGGGGATGGAAAGAGAATCGAGATCCTTGCCTTTGCGATCTGCGGCTAGCGTGGCACCATAGGTGCCGTAACCTTCACATTGGTGATTGAGAACACAGGTTATATCCCTACTGTAGCTTCATTACCATACAGCATGACCAGTGCTGCTTCCAAGGAAGTTACAACTCCAACCACATCTGAATTAGGCCCATACTGTCTTACTCTCCCAGATTGATTGGCAGAGCTGGAATAGGGGAAGAAAGGGCCACACAGGGTCATTGTAATTACCAGGATTGCACCTGTTACTGTATCAGATGGGGGCTGCCGTGTCTCTGTGGTCTGCATGTGTAAGTGCACCCATGTGATGGTGTGGTGTGAAGGCGTACCTGGCTCTGGAATAGACGGCTTCAGGGATCTTTACGGCTTCTTCTGGAGAACATGTGGCAGGGAATGGCACACTTCAAGAAGAACCCACAAAAGGTACACTACTACTACTACTGTTAACAGCGACAGTAATTTATTTACTAACACACAGACTGGCCGCTGCACTATTTCAATAGGTTGCAAGTGACATAACAAATACTCAACAAACGCAGTTACGGTAAAGCATAAAATAAAGCAATTATCACTTCAATATTCTAACCTGCATCGGCTTTAACAGTTACACTTACATAAAAATACTAAAAGAACAAGACTCTCTGGCTCTGTAGCCAATCTAAATGCTTCCACAACCTTTATGCAAATTAACGGTAATCAACGTACATTGTCCCAGATAGACAGTCACTGGCTCAAAACAATGGCCCCACGTCAAGAGGTCCTCAAACATATAAGTGTACGTCCCTATAATGGTGGGAGCACTTATTTATACTCCACATGGGAAAGGGTTAATGGTAAAAGGTCCTCAGGAAGAGGGACAGGCAAGCTCCCTTCTTAGGGGTAGCCTCGTGTTCTGTTTATTAACCAGGCTACAGGGGTAGCCTTAACAGTAGACGGCCTTGGCAGTGGGAGTCTCACAGGTGCTGTCCCCTCTCTGGCTCTCGGGGTTCCCCTATTCTTGATAAGCAGCTAATGCTGTGGCTGAAGCAACAACCCCTCTCCGTGGGCCTTATTCTACTTCACTCTTTCTGACAAAATCCTTTTTAGATGGACAAAACCATGTGCACTGCAGGTGGGGCAGATGTTACTTGTGCAGAGAGAATTAGATTTGGGTGGGGTTTTACTTGTAAGTGAGATCTATATTGCAGTGTAAAAATAAAGCAGCAGTATTTACCCTGCACAGAAACAAAATAACTCACCCAAATCTAATTCTCTCTGCACATTTTTACATCTGCCCACCTGCAGTGCACATGGTTTTGTCCATCTAAGAAGGATTTTGTCAGAAAGAGTGAACTAGAATAAGGCCCTGTATGTGGGTTGTAAATAGGCGGTATGGGATGCCCCTGCTGGGTAATACAAGGGGTGTTGCTGGCTCCTGCAACATGGATCACTAGCTATACTGCTGCATGCTGTCTGGCCTCTCTGCTGGGTGCTTCAGTGTGCTTTCTCTCTCTCTCTCTCTTGCTTCTCACACTTGGGACAGCAGCCTTCTTCACCTTTCTCTCACACATGCCTCAGTGCTTCCTACTCTTGCAGCACACTCCTTTTCTCTCTGACACTGGGCTCTGGCACTCCACGCTGCAGCTCTCCTTCACAGGGCTTTCTCATCTCTTCTTGTCACGCTGCCTGGATGTCCTCTCACCTCTCCTTCCTGCACCCAGGCAGGCTTCTCCTCACAGGACTGGAGGTGAGGGTGGCTGCTGGATCCTAGTGCTGGCCAGGTTGGTTTAACCCCTCATAGCCCTGGTCACAGGGAAGGGGTTTTGCAGGCAGCATTTGCTGCAATCAAGAGACATACTGTAAAAGTTGGGACAAGGGCACCACTGCAGATGTAGTGCCATATACACCATAGAAAGGTTGCCTGTCCCCTTATCACTTCAACGATAGTGATGAAGAGACTCAGGAGCCATCTGAATGCATTGTGCATGTAGAAGTTGAACACATAGTTGAGAGTATCCAAAGGGAGTTGACCATGGGAGGTGAGTACTCACGTTCACAGGGAAGTAGACTGTATACCATATGTGGGGCACTGGGGGGCATATTGGGAGGGCACCATGGGGAAGGATGGCACAGCCATATAAAAAGGGGGAAATCAATTTGCAATCACTCACCGTCAAATGGATTTTACCCCACCCTCCATGTGCAAGTAATGAATTTTGAGCAATGGAACAGAAAAAGAACCTGAAGAAGAAGTACCAAGGGACTGACATGTTTGTAAGCACAGCTGGCGCTACCTGCTCAACAGAGGATGTTAAGCAGGAGGTGCCAGGCTGGAGAGGAGCTCTACCCGATCTGCGTGGGTAAATTCAGACCTGATCACTGGGCTCCTAATTTGCAGAGCCCTGCGATCAGGTAATCGCCGCCTAGCCAGAGTGAAATCCCGCCCTGTGCAGCGAAAATATCACAGCCCTGCGATTAGCTGCAAATCCATTTGCAATCACCATTGAATAATTTTTCCAGTGTGTGCAGTCTGTGCGTAGCCCTGAACCTTCTCAGCAAGTGTGAGAGAAACAGGCTGATCGGGGACGGAGCTGACATCCCCCGCTGTTGGAAGGGAGGGCCGCCGATGGCGTCCTTCTCCCCACGACCTTTGCAACGCTGAGTATGTCTAGATTTATTAGCCAATTGTGAACAGGAGGGAATACTTTAGATGGTGAGTGATTCTGAATGTATTTACCCCTGTGTGCACGGCTGTGAACGCATTTGAAGCAGTGCACATCGGCAGGATTTCACTTGAGCGGGGCATCATGGAGGAGCCTTTGCCTTTCAAAACCTTGCAGCCCAGTGAGCAGGTCTAAATTGGGCCAATTGAATGGATTGTGAATCCGCATATCAGTGATCAACTCCTAATTGAACTGATAGTCTTTGTGCTCATCACATTTTGTGGTCACATTTAAAACAATAACATGGGTCCATATGTGTCTATCGATGCGTGCCTTTGGGCCAGATGCACTAAGCTTCAACATTGATAAAATGGCCAGCCAGCCAATTAGCTCCTACCTGCCATGTCACAAACTGTGTTGAAAAATGTCAGGCAGGAGCTGATTGGTTGTTTAACACTCTCTATTTTATCACTTTTGAAGCTTAGAGAATCTGGCCCTTTGTGATGTGTACTAATGTCATATTTTTCTTGGCATAAAATTACAATGTCAATGTACTGATGGCTACAGATCATCCAAGTCTTTTATTGTTGCTGCACATTTTCTGTCTTCTGCAGAGCAGACTTTAATAACAGCGCTCAAGGATATTCAAGTTCCTCTTGCTGCAATACTCCATTGTAACCTTTACTGTATGCGTATGATCATTGTCAGTGTGAAAGGCAAATGATCGCTGCCATGTGTCTTTCCTGCAGGCCCGGCTTCCTTCCAATCTATGTTTGTCTAATCATCTGAATGTGTTGAACAGTCAGCATTTCCCCATAACCTCAGTCAGGGACCTCTATAGTTGTTTTAAAGCAATCATAGCCCTTACAGTGACCTCCCTTAGCATTTTCATTAACCCTCAGTAAATGACTTTGGAAGGATGGTTTGACCAAGACATTGTCCTGGTAGCATCACACTGTTTCCATCTCACAAATATGTACCCAGTGCCTCAAGGGATATTCAATCTATATCCTTAAACGTCTTTACCCTGGCTGTGCTCCAGTCTCTTTATACGGTAGAAGTAATTTAGCTTTCATGAAGGTGTTCCATGCAGCCATTTCTTAGATGTAAAGATGGAGCCGCACTCATTCAACCCACTGGCACGCAACAGCTTTCCGTCTCAGCGTGCTGTTCACCGGAATGGGTCCACATGAGCGTCTCATACGCGCACCATTGTCAGCGAACGGTGCGCCAAGACAGAGAGATACAGTATGGTGCGCCGCCGGGTTGAAGTGAGTGCAGCTCCATCTGTACATAAGATATGATTTCATGAATATTACTATGACTTATTCAGCCTATACAATAAAGCTTTTTTCAGCCAACAGACAGGATGTACTAACATCTTGCGGTACTTCCTGCCACATATCATGATGCTACTGACTGTACTGTACTAACATAGTCAATTAATAGCACAAAGGGCAGCTCTTCCAGTAACAGCCACCCTTTGCAACCAGCACTGGTCTCTGGACTTCCAGATTTATGACCCTGGAGTCTGTCTGCGCATGTGCCGAAGGAAGTGGCGGCAGCGGAAAATGATGGGAGGGATTCCGATTTCGCGGAATAAAGCCCATAGGCTTCTATAGTGTGAGGGGAATCTAGATGATAGGTCTACAGTGTCTAGGTCCATGTTGACAAGTCAATTTGCCCTAGCTCGACATTGACAAAAGTTTGACACAAGCATAAGGTCAACGTGAGTTTTTCATGATTTTTTGGGGGGGACTTATTCATACTTTAACATCCACGTGGACTCCAATTGGGCACCATGCCCGAAGCAAGTAAATTGAGTCATGCAACGGTTGAACAGGTTGTACATGGTTTCCTACCCTCCCGGAATGGGCAGGAGGTTCCTGGAAATCGGGTCCCCCTCTCAGTCCCCCAGAAAGGTAAGCAAGACTCCCGGAATTGTGCCTGACCCCCACCCCCTCGCATAGTGCGTCATTGTAGCCCCACCCCCCGCTGTGCAATACCTTAAATACCGGCATTGCACGGTGGGGGCATGGCTACAAGTACACAATTGGGCTGGCCACACCACCAAATGCATCATACCTTTCTAGCACTGCCCCTGCCCGCCCCTTTCCTACCCAGTCAGCTGCCCAGTCCCCTGCCTCAAAGGAACTGGAAGTATGTGACATCACTGACATGGGGCCTGATTCATAGATCTATAGAAATGCCTTTGCAGCTGCGGTGTAGTATGTTGGAAAATGCAAATGTAGCAGCAGCTAGTATTTATATGGGGACACGCATTGGAGGCATCACAAATTGGACGCACATCGGTCAATAATCAACCTTATGAGCAGCCCCATGGTCGCACAGCATGGCTGTCGGAAGTGAGAAGCTGGAGCCAGTGTAACCACAGTTGCAGACTATAACAAGCCCCTGAAACAGCCGCGCCATGCCTGCATTTCAGTACCGACTCCCTTGTTATGTCCCATACATGCTTCCTGACTATCAAGCACTTAAATTCTCAGTGCGACGATTGCTGTCATGCCTCTGCGTACAACATGGACGTTGTGCCCATCTCTGAATCGGCCAAAAATCTTCTTATTTGTCACATTATTTTAAGAAAGCAGAACGGTGGATGGGGGGAAGAAATTTCCACAAAACCGTCTGACATTTTCATTACTCATTGCTCATGTCTTGCTGAAATAGCCAAATAAAGCACAGGGTAGCAGTAACTGATTATTTCACTGCACCATTAATATTATACATGGTAATGCAGTATAAAGTGATAACATTGTATACATGGTGCTGTAAAGGATAATAAGCTTTTCATAGTGAAATATAGAGTACACAGAGCCCTGCTTATGAGTGCATACAATGTAAATGATCACCATGCATCATCAGAAAAGCTGTTGCCTGGCAGTATGGGTGATTGGAAGGGCTTGTTTACACAAGTGTTTGTTTTTTGTTTCTTCCTGCACATTCCTAATATACACCAAGGGGCAGATGTACTAAGCCTTGGAGAGTGATCAAGTTGAGAAAGATAAACTTCCAACCAACCAGCTCCTATCATTTTTCAAAGACAGCCTGAAACATGACGGGCTGATTGGCTGGTGCTTTGGGCCTGATTCACATTAACTCGCTAAGCAGCGTAAATTTACTGCTCAGCGAGCCATCTAACGATGGCCACCGGGTGAGTCAATGCTCCCCCCCCCCCCCCCACACACGATCATCCCGGCTCCATTGCGAATGGATGTTTAGCATAAAACTGTTCTGGGGCGAAATCAATCGATGGTCGCTGACTGACCTATATCTGTAGCGTGTCGCTCTAAGAAGGGGGCAGGCATCGGACCACCCATGTACCCATGGAAAGGCCTAGCATTTTCATGTGGACGCCCATAAAATGCTAAGCATCCCCATTCGCCACCCCCCTGACCGCCTCCATCCTGCTCCCCCTGTGCGAACACCTCTGCAAGCTGCTGAAGGCGCCTGCACAGTGGCCCTACAAATGTGTATGTAAGCATATACACATGTGCAGAGCCAAAACATTGGTTTCCGTTGCGAATATGCCGGGGACCGGTCGGACCTGAATCAGGCCCTCTATCGCTCTCCACTTTATCACTCTTGAAGGCTTAGCATATCTGCCCCTAAATATGTTAATACACACAGGGCCGGCTCTACCACTAGGCAGCTTTAGGCAACTGCCTAGGGCGCCAGGATCTCTTGGGGGGGCGCCACCAAGTCTGCCTATAAAAAGATCAAGGATGTCTGTGAGGATCCTTGTTGTACTTAATGCAGGTGGTTTCTGTGGAACTTCTAAGACCTCCCCTCTATAATTTCTCTTGAGGCATACTGTCCTATTTTGCTACCCCTCCTCCTTGTACTCGTTTGTGGATGGCAAAGGGGAGGGTGCTGGGGGTCCTCCAGGGAAAGCAGGGGATCACTCAATTGATAAGATGCTCCCTGCTGTTCCAGAATGTTAGGCAAGTATGCATTAAGTGGTTGGAAAATGGTTATTGGTGGCAGTATGGGGGGGGGGGGGGGGGGCAGTAGGTTGAAGTTTTGCCTAGGGTGCTTAGAAGCCTTACACTGGCCCTGAATACACGCATGGTTTTGGCCACACATCAGTGAAAACATGTTAGAGAAAAGTACTGTAGGTCCTATATTTTACACACCTGTATAAATAAACACACACACACAAGCATACATGCATACACGCACACACACGCATACATGCACACACAATGTTCTTGTTGTATGATTCTATGAACAGGTTCACTAAAAGAAGAAGGTTCCACTAACCGGTGCCGTCTGGAGTTGAGCGGACATACATAGGAAGCATTTTCAATGTTGATGGTATCTCCTTTTTTGCTTTTAGTCCTCTCTCCATGTTGTCTGACATCAAATCCCTCACAGCCTCCAGCTTTGCCTGGGATAGAAGAAACGGTTGTAGACATCTTTCAACCTGCACAACAGAAGAACAGAAAATCAGAACGTCCTTATGGAAGCAGTTAGACATACTGGAAAGTAGACATACTGTTGGCTGTGCTAGGCAGCGAATGAGGCAACATACAGTAATAATGCAGCACACTGTACAAAACCAATAATGGGAGTTATTCAGAGCCGAATTCACACTCAATTATATATCGAATGACTGTGCATGCGTACGGATCACAGGGTGCATGTGCGAAGCCAAACAGCTTAAAAAACTATGAAGAATCTATTCGCAATGCTCTCGCAACTTCACTGACAGGAAGTCGCCATTTATGGCCAGAAACCTGATGTTTTCTAAGTGTGTCAGTAAAAAGGCATTTTTAGGGGGGGGGGGGGGGGTGATTTCCGCTCTGGCCTCGATTAGCCTGTTTCTACCGGACAATTGTGGAAGGGTCAGGGTTATGCACAGACCTGAAAAATCATTTGATGTTGAGTTGCATCTGGTTTTCCCTTATAAATGGTGGCCACTTTAAAAAACATCCGAGATCGGACCCTATTATTTACCTCTATACCTTTAAACAGGTATGCTCATGGATTACACAGATTCTGTTGCCGACTAAAATAGAGTGCAATGCAGGCTTGAAGTTAGCCAACCACGGAGCCTGTGTAATGTTTTAGTGTCCTAACTTAAAGTGACATAATGGTAGGCCTATTGCTAGCTCAGATTGAAATAGTGGGGAAGGGGTTCCATAGATTGTACAACCATGCCATGCTCAGTCTAGACTTTTCTTAGGCTATATTTCCACTCTGTATGGGAACATAAACACATTTATTTTATATTAATCTTATTTTAAAAAATTAAACACATGGTATACAGTATGTACCAATATGCCATCACTTTCACAATGTATTAAATAAATAAAGCTAAGCCAAACAGTACGTTAGGAAAGTGAGCGGACTTTGAAGTGACATTTACTTATTAAGCAATGCAAGACCTGGAAAGGTTGCACAAGGGCGTTCTTGTGGAGGCAGCTAGACTGAAGATGGGCATACATTTTGCTGTACACGAGGCTGACAGTGAGTCACGTTTTGGTGCCAGTACAAATGTAATAGCGGCCCAGATTTTTAAGTTCCTAAATGACCTATAGCGAATGAAACAGTAACACAAATAAGTGGGGGTAAGAGCAGACATTCACTTATAGATGTGTTCAGTGCCAGATTAAGCCTTCGGGGGGCCCGGGGTACTTTAGACAGGGGGGCCCCCTTGCACTTTTCATTACTGGCCGCAAACTGCATGGGAGAGTATTACACTGTCAAAACACAGAGTAAAGGCAGAATAAACTTGGTCAATGGGTAACTGCAGGGGATATATATACAAGTGGATGGATTCTGAAAATTGTTTGCAGCAGTAGAATTTGTATAAAGTAATAGATTAGAGGTGGAAATTTTTAGAAAAATCCCAAAGTGTTACTTTTGCAGAGTCCAATGTGTGCCAAATTGTGCCATACATGGCACAATAAAACCAAGATGAATGTGGACACATCTGTGTATATATATATATATATATATACACACACATACACATACATACTTACCACATGAGAAGCCTGTGTTTGTCCCTCTGCACCTTATTCTGTAGGAGACCTCACAGTCCTAGTGCTGCCTCTGATTAAAAACCCTCCCATGACTAAGCTGCTGCTGCTGCTGCTGCTGTTCTCCATGGGCCTGAGAAGCATGTAATGAGCTCCACCAATCACAGTTCAGCACAAACCTCTCAGCCTCTGCCCTCTGGTGCAAAGTGTCATGGGACTTAGTCAACTCCCAGTAATGCACAGCACACTTGTGCAATCAGTGTGCCTTGGCTCCCAATGCTCAGCACCATTAATCATTGTCACATTGGCAGATAGGTGAAGCTGCAGCACTACCCCACTCCCATGCACAAAACCTTAAGCTAAAAAAAAATAAAAAATGGATGTGTTACTTTACTGTCTGAGCAAATGTTTATTTTAATGAGGCGATCTTTTTTAGATTTATCATTTAGCACTGTCGCAGATGCTTTTTATGTTTTAAATATGTCAAGATAATAGGAAAAAAGGAAAATGCATCTTCAAACAAAGTGGAAACTGCATTGTACAGAATAGGCAGTGCTAGTATCTACGCTAACTGAAAGGATTCAAACCTGAGTCCTTCCCATGAAATTCAGAATGCATACTGACACCAAATTGTAATCGTAACTGCCAATAAGTTACAATGACAAGTATAACCTTGATTTACAAAAATAAATAAATAGCATTATTTATCAGAGCATTAGGCCGGGTACACACCTGGCACACACATATCCGCCGACCCACCGTTGGATTTGTCTGGTAATGAATGCATATGAACAGACAGACTCAAGGGAGCAGCCTGCATCTTGCATGCTATTACCTTTTGCCTCATGCCTCCAACTGTTATAATTTATGCAGGACTATCTCAACTTGAGAATTCTGCTACATCATCGCAGCTACAGGCATGTGTCCCACTGTGGAGCATTCTCCAATATTCTGCATAACAGCAGTTAACTAGGGTTGTTTGTCCCTGCTACTGCTGGTGAATGGGGGTTCGTTCAGGTACTCAAATTATTGTTTTTAGATGTTTTCTAATATTTCAGTAAACACAAGTCCAATGGTAGGAGTCTGTGCATCGCAGGACTGGTTTTGAGCATGTGTACAACTCACATGGAATGCCCCCGCAGTATAATTGACATGCTACAGTTGTTTGGGGTCTGGAGTGAGATGTGGGCATGCCAGCATCTGCATCTTCTGATTCCCTGGCTGTGCAAATCTAAATAAGCTGAGAATTACTTAAATGGTTGTGGGCCACAACCATCACAACCGATGGTCATCCAATGCTGCATCTTCAGATGCTGGCAGGAGGCATCATTTTCCTACAGATGCCTCCTGCAGCATTGGCATGCAGAAGCTGCACCGCTTACCTGTCTGGATGCTCTAGCTCTCGTGACTGGCAAGAGTTTGACAGACGGTGCCATTTGGGTGGGCGGTGGGTGCCACGACTCTGTGCTCTATTGTACAGCATGGGCACCAAGTTGGTAAAATCAACTGATCACTCCACAGCCAATCAGTATGCAGCTATCATCACGTGTTCCCTTTGGCCAATAAGCAGCATTCTTCTGGTATTTAAAGGGCTAGACAAGTACTCCAAATCATCAGAGCAATGTTTCCCAATGATTTTGTGCATTAGTTGTCTGTGGTCTGCAGTGTGCTTCTGAGGTGTTTGTCTCGCCAAGCTCCTACATTCCTATATGACAATTCCAGCATCTCAGTCAGTCCAAGTCACTTTGTTTGGGTCCACCGATTCAGTACCAAGTACTTATCTATTCCCTCTCGGTGCTTCGGGTATCAGTATACTCCATTGATCTGGTTCAGCTGATCTAGTCACAGCAGGTCCATCCAGTGATTCCAGCCAGTTTGGTTTTAAATTATTCTTCCTGGTCTAGTCCAGCCACTCTGGTATACTGTGCTTACTCTTGGACCAGTCCAGTTCAGTTCCAGCCAGTATCTTATAAGGCACTTTCACTCTAGTCTGGTTCTATCCAAATCTGTACTTAGTCCATGCTCAGTCCAGTTGCATACTAAGCGGGCCATTTCTTCTAAATGTCTTCTACAGGTCTAGATTCTGGTGACCTGGACAAGGGGCTGCTACCTGCTTATCAGTCGTAGTGTGGAGATCCCTGGTGAAAACCAGTGATGAGTTAGACCCCGTACCCTTGTACCAGGTCTTGCCAACCATCAAAATCTAGTTTCTCCGGTTTATGGAGAAACAGTATCTCAGACCAGCTATATTCCAGGCTCCAAATACTACTTCAGCATCTTGCTGAAATCGTGAGACAAATCCACAAACACCTCCAGGTGTGACAGTATTATTGCAACATTTTAAAACTATGAATCAGGCCCAAAACACTCAGAAACTAACTTGTATTGCATTACATCTGGGCCCATTGTCTTTTTGTCTGTTTAGACCAGACCTTTGCTTTTGTGTATGTTCTGGGCCCACACTTCTATCTGCACCACTAGCCTTCCATACTACGTCCAGATCATAGTACCTGAGTATCAGACTTTGGGCGGGATTTACTAAGACGAAAATGTACATTTGCATTTTCAAATGTACTAATACCCGGCCGCCGCGTCATCGCAGGGCAGGGTATCGGCACCCATGGGATTCTATCGCTGCCCTCCGTCCACAGCAGACTCCTACCCCCCTCCCCATCCTCCGTGCTGCTCCTCCTCCCCCAGCAGCATGTCACAGTCCGGTAGGTCCTTCCGGCTGCAGGGGGGGAGGAAATGCCGGGTACCGCCGCAGAGCCCAGGAGGTGACGCACACCCCCTCGCGGGGGGCCTCCCTAACCGCACCATGATGCTAGCCGCATATGTTAGTACATATGCGCTAGCATCGCGGCAGGTACGTGGCGAGGGGCGGCGATGCATGTTAATACATCCCGCCCTTTTTCTATAAAGAGGATTGAAGAAAACAGCAGGGATACATGGGGATTTCCCTGACTGTCTTCTGGATGTGAACACATTCATTGCATCCCACTGTGATTATTTTGCATAAAGAACTAAAATTTTCACATTCAAAAGAGAAAATTAAGCTGCCCATACACTAAGGCTATATACATGTGATTAGGTCACTTTTTATGCCACTGTGGTGAAAAAAATCATTTAAATCCCATGTATTTGACATCAGGTTTGATACGTAGTCCCCTGCGCATCGCACTGGAGCCTGAGGATACAGTGTATCGTATGCGATCATGCCTGCCGGGAAGCTGCCGGGTGGCTCAAGGGGGATCGCATGCGACTTCTCCCCTCGCAGAAGTCGCACAAGTGCATGGGCACCTTAAGAAAAGTTTTAACGTTAAAACCCTTTTTAAATCTAATTGCTGTGTGTGTGTACACACGGTTTGTTGTGCGATTCGAGCAGGATGCGTGTCCCCGCAGCATCCGGATCGAAAGTAGAAAAAGACAGTACGATGCAGCACAGTCTATTTCTACTACATTGTAAACAAGGGCCATGCTGCTTAATTCTCCCCCCTGGCCGATGCCACCTGGTCAAATCAATATCAGTGGAAGCTGGATCAGCCCATGTGTACACACCTTTGGGCTGTCTCTTAATATTAGGGATCATTTAATTTCATACACCCCTCACCAATCACTTCCTTCATCTAAAACATATTTAATATATTTGCCTGCTTGCCCTTTAAGATTATTCCTCTATTTTAAATGTGCAAGTTTACAAATGCGATCTGCTAATATCTGTAGCATGGCAACATCAGTACTATTTCTCTAACACGGCTAAACTGATGCCTTCCGCTATGTAATGTGGCAGTCAGGCCCTGAGAGTTCCCACTGCATTGTACACAACTTATGAGATTGACCTTTCTCTCGCTGCCTCTGAGCCAGTGAAGCAAATGGATCAGTTCTAAGAAATTTGCATCAGTCCTCTCTCATCAGGAATAAAACATAAGGAAAGCTCCACATGAAACTACTTTATAACTTGAAGTACCAAGATTGAAATGGAAGATATGAATAATTAGGGTTTAGTAACTCTCACTTAGTAGTCATTTAGGAATGATGTATGATGCATTATGACACCTGGCAATGGTTCATTGCAAATGGGGTTTATAGCTGTCTTTCATTTCTAAATAAATATAAACAGCAAGGAAACTGAGTGAATAATGTCTAGCTTGTTCTGCCTTGCTGTGTTTGTAAATGTATTTAGTGTAAAGGCAAAATTAGATCATAAAACATTCCTATACCGAGCTGAAGTGTTGAATTAACCACACGTTCCTTATGAGAGGGTAACTCTTTGTATAAAGTAAGGGCAGTCACAACCCCATCTGATTCCAACTACCAAGGTAATATTAGGTATATTGCAATTATTCTCTCATTCGTTGATCAGGTGGTAGCATAGGACCATTACCAAGGCGATGAGAAAAGCTTCTGATAATGTCTACATCCTCGTTGCAATGTAGACATGACCACTGTCCTGATTCACAGATCAAAAATGATTGGAGGACGAAGGTGGAGGTGCACCGAGTACTCTCGCACCTGCTCTCATCCCCACACTGTAGTGCTTCCCTCCCGCTGTATCACTCTGCTGTGGGAGCTGTTAGAGAGTGATACATAGCTGTAAGAAGACATTTTGGTATTCTGTGTCAGAAAGAGCATTGGTGCCTCTCCCTATTTTAAATAGGCACAATGCACTCCAATAAAAGGGTGTGGCCTCACAGGAAGGGGCATGGCTACACAATAGTACTGACACAGGGGGTAAGCAGTAGAGTGGCCCTTAGCAATAGGTAATTTTCCAAAAGTTTCAATTTTCCTGCTGCCACCTCCTTATCCTGTTCCACTCAACAACAAAAATGGGGTATGCAAAATTCAGCTCAATCAGACAACTGCTAGGCGACCCTCAAACGCCTTGAAGTTGGAATATAGTATACAGTACGCAATGATTAGGTCCATTCAAAAGTTGTATAGGCTTCCCTATCTTGACCATTTTCTTTTTTCTTCCTGGAGAAATTTATGTGGACACATCCAGACAATCCCAGCATAAAAGGTTCTGAATCAAATTTTCCAAAAGTTAATTTAAAAAAGAACTGAAATAACATGAAAAGTGTAATTAACAATTAAATTAAATCAGAGCTGAGATGGGTACCCATGACAGGGAACAGAGGGGTTCCCTGTGATAAGTGTTCCCTCTAAGCTGTGCGCGCGTGCGCGCGCACACAACTCGACGAGCATGCGCACAGACATTACAACAGAGCGCACAAAGCAGCAGTGGTCCCTTTTTGCAGTTGTGGCCTTAATTAATGTGTGTTTCACCCATTAACTACATTGTGTGCTGTGTTTTGAATGTTTACATGTTTAATATCATTTTGAAGTAAAGCTAACACAAATGCTGAACGTAATTTTCCAGTTATATATAAGCGACACACAAAAATTTAAATTTCCTTCCAAAGTTTCATAGCCAAAATCTTTTGCAGCACACAGCCTTCGTAAAATTAGAGGGAACATTGCCTGTGATGTTAGTCACAGGGTCTCTACGCAGAGTGTTGTGGACCCGCTCAACACAGACATCAGTGCCCGGAGAGCAGCGCAGGGTTGTGGGACCCAAGAATTGGTAAGTACAGTATGTGTGATTGTATGGTGTAAAAGGGGTGATAATTAAGCTGTACTATTCTATGTGTCTGTTTATTTATTTATTTTTATTCTTTTTACAGGAGAACTACAATCTAAGGGGTCCCATTTATGCACCAAGTCCCAGCATGTGGAGGAGGCCTTCTGGGACTTGTAGTTCTCCTGTCAAAAGCAATGTTTTTCATTCTAATTTTCACACTTTAATTATCAGCCCGGCCCCCACAGCCCAGGGGTGCCAGGGACAGCAAAAGGCATCAGCCCTGGATGGGTGAAGCCTGCCCCATTATATTTATTGTCATTTATCCTTCTAATACCAATAAAAAGTCTGAAAATGATTTTCATTTAAGAGATCCGAGGACTGTACAAAAAGTATGTGCAGCACATAGTTTTTGTACTGTACGATACGATACCCACGGGGCACCTTTAATGAATATGTTAACTAAAAGAGGCCCTAGCAAAGAACCCTGTTGCACACCACTTAGTACAGGTATATTACTCGATACTGCACCGTTTACAACCACACTCTGTCTATATTGCAGCCAGTTTCCTACCTATCTACACATTTTTACCCCAGTACCAAATCCTCCATTTTATTTATCAACTTCTTATGTGGTACAGTATTAAAAGCCTTAGCAAAATCCAGGAAGATCACGTCTACAGCATTTCCATTGTCTAAGTTGTTGCTGACTTCCTCATAAAATCTTATTAAATTCGTTTGACACAAGCGATTTTTTACAAACCCATGTTGGTTAATTATTATGTGCAGCCCTAAATGTTTTTGGATATCACCCCTTAAATAATTTACTCTCTAATTGCAGTTATGCTCACGGGTCTATAATTTGCTGGGTCATCCCTTTTTCCTTTTCTGAATATTGGTACTACCTATGCTATTCTCCAGTCCTTAGGCACATTACCAGATGAAAATAAATTCTCGAAAATGTACCACAGAGGGTTTGCTAATTCCTCCCTTAATTCCATTAGAACCGTAGCATGAAGCCTGTCTGGACCTGAGGATTTGTTTGTTTTGATTTTGCTGAGCCTATTTTTTATCTCATCTGTAGTGAATTCAATATTATATTCATGTTGGCTCATCCCATTTGTGGTACCTGTGAGTTCCACTGTCTGCTCCTCCCTAGTAAACACAGATGAGAAAAATGTATTTTACAGTAAAGCAATATTCCGTTTCTCTTATTATTCTTTTGGTATTTATGTATATTTTATTATTATTTATTAAAAGTTTCTTACAAAGCGCACACATATTCCACAGCGCTTTACGGAGAATATTTGACCATTTACATCAGTCCCTGCCCCAGTGGATCTTACAATCTATATTCCCTACCATATATACACGCACACACAGATATTCTAGGGTTAATACGTTGGGAGCCAATTAAGCTACCAGTATATTTTTGGATTGTAGGAGGAAACTGGAGTACCCAGAGGAAACCCACGCAAGTACAGGGAGAATATCCAAACTCCGCACAGTTATGGCCTTGGTGGGAATCGAACCCATGATCTCAGTGTTGTGAGGCAGTAATGCTAACCATTACACCACCATACCTCATGATGATCTTCTTAGGATTGGTTTTGCTCTCTTCATTTTACCTTTTAGCTACTTTGATTAATGCTTTACAAATTTTATTTACTTCTTTGTACTTATTGAACACCTCCACATTCCCATTAGCCTTGTAAATTTTAAATGCTCTTGTCTTATTGTTTATTGCTGTCCTTACTTTTTCCTATTGATTTTACCCTTAATGACTTTTGGGATATATTTAATCGTTAGTGTTTCTAGCGTATATTTTAGGGTTTCCCACATTTCCTTTTTTCCCCTTCAAATAATGCTTTCCACTCAATTTCTTTTAAAGAATTCCTGAGATGTTCGCTTTCCTAAAATTTAGTATTTTAGATGGCCCCGTATGTTGTTGTTTAGTAAAATTGATTTTGAGTGAGACTATGTTGTGGTCACTGTTTCCCAGATTTTCTATTACTTTTGTAGTTTATACTAAAGTCTATATTATTTGTAAATACTAGATCCAATAATGCCCCGTTACGAATCAGTGTTTCAACTGATAGTGTAATAAACTGATTCTTAGATAAGTTTAGGAAATTACTGCTTTTAGCTAATGTACAGATGGAGCCGGGCTCCCTCTTGCTGTCGAATCGCCAGACTGTCTCCGCTGGCGATCCGCCAGCAGCCCAGCGCTCCATCTGACTGAGACGCACGCGCGTCTCAGTTTCCGGGCGGCGGGGCGACGGGAACCCTGTGGGTTAGGGGAGGTGGCGGGGGGAGCGGGGAGGCGGTGGGGACCCGGGGGAAGCGCCGTCGGAAGGGGACGCGCGCGCATTTCGTGCGCGCGTCCCCTTTCGCAGAGCAGATGGCGGCTGGCGGGGGATGGCGGCTGGCGATTTTGCCACCATCCCCTGCAAAGACAAGGCCGGCTCCATCTGTACTGGTCTCATTTGTCCAGTCTGGGTCTGGAAAGTTAAAATCCCCCATAATTAATACCTGCCCCTGATCTGCTGACTTTTTGATTTGGTCTAAAAGTAGTGCCTCTCCCTTTTTATCTCCGCCCAAACAGCCTCAGTATTATCCTCCACTATCCCTGAGCTCATATCCTTCCCACATGGTTTTAAGTCTCTCTGCACATGTTACATCAGCCCCATCTGCAGAGCACATGGTTTTGTCCATTAGAGAGGGATTGTGTTTTTCTGAGTGAATCAGAATAACCCCCTAAAAGTGTATCTTTGTTTAGCCATAACTCACATATGGGCATAATGTACAATTTTTGTGCAGAACTGTTAGAGGCCCCTTTTTTTGAGACATACGTATCTAACTCAGCATGAGCCCTTTATTGGTATTTCACATTGACTTTTTTGACAATTACAATAAATCACAGCTCATGATGCATGAAATTATACAAATGAACTGTATGTGAAGTAAATGGAGGACGTAAAGGTAAAGTGTCAGAATTAATACCAGCATGAACAAGGAGTGCTGTGAAAACATAGCTCAGATTGCAGCGCTTAATAGAAATGATCTTCAGTTGATGAAATTAACAAGCAGAAACGTGTCATATTGATTTAGGATCCAGGCCAGTCTAATTACAGACTGGAGAACGCCAGTATCCATTCATTGTAATGACTTATACACACGGGGCGATTTCAGGGCAATTTCTAAGCAATCTGAGTAGATCACTTAGAAATTAAACAAACACCACCCCATGTGTATACCCCCCAGTAATGGCGATATGCGGTCCTGCGCCTCTCTATCACCTGTTTAGTACTTGACTGCATGAGGTAAAAAACTAGGCAGATCGCCGGTGTTCTCACCAGAGAACAGTAGTCTGCACAGATCGCTCAGCACACATCGCTAGTGCATCGCATGTGTGTCAGCGATGTGTGCAGAAATCGATCAGCACGTGGCACCCGTCGCCTTGTAGGGGCCTTAAAAAATGCTTGGTATATGAGTAGCAGAGAGCAGATGTTAGGAGTTCAACTGTACACTAGCATTGTGCCCTATTTTAAAGGGTGCGTATACACCATATATATACTGTATATGACTAGTGTCCGTGGATCTCCAAAACACTGCCATCTGCTGGCAGAGAGTGAAACTACATCTCTTTCTCACACATGAACAAACACCGATGGTAGCAGACTACAGATGGAGTGTGGCTCATGCTTGCAGGGGCCATCGCCAGCCCCTGCCAGCCATCAGGACCCACCAGCCGTCAGAAGGGGGCGTGCACGCACAAGATGCTTACGCACCCCGTTCCGACGGTGCTCCCCCCCGCCACATCCCCCGAAGCCATCGCCGGTCCCTATCGCCTCCCCACACCCCCCCTAACAGGGTCCCGTCACCCAGCTGACGACAGACTGGGACGCGCGTGCGTGTGAGATGCTCGCGCATCCCAGTCTAACATGCTCGCGCATCCCAGTCTAACAGAGTCCCTCTCTGCCAGCGCTCGCCAGCAGGGAGGTTATGGCGAGCGCCGGCAATGAAAGAGAGGGGTTCCATCTGTAGCTTTCGAAGATTTTGCTTCAAGTGGGCTTACTAGTTTTGTATATTTTAATATACAAATAGGTAGGTAGCATCAGCTGTGTCATCTTGGCACAATAGGAATCTCATGTTTTACGGAATCAATGCATTCGTGGGTTGGGACATGTGAAATTACATTTTCATGAACTGATCATTCTGCAAAACTGTTCATGATTCCATAGAACAAATTGAAATAGGTCACAAAACAATAGGCCTAATTCAGACCTGATCGTACGACTTCTAATTCGCAGGTGGATGATTATTTACAGACAGCATGCGCATGGCCTGTAGTACGAATGTGCGAGGCCTCCTGTGAAAAAAGCCTGCTACTTTTTTTAAATCAGTGGCCATTCACAGTGTGATTGACAGATTGGGGGTGTTAACCGTCTGTTTTCTGGGCATGTCAGGGAAAATGAGGGCGTGCCCAAGTGTTCTGCGGGAAGTCAGGCGACATCAGCTCTGGCCACGAACAGCCTGTTTCTAACGCATACACCGAGTAAGTCCAGAGCTACGCACAGACTGCACACAGTGGAAAATCATTAGATTGTAAGTGGCTTCAGATGGATTTTCAGCTCTTCGGATGTCTGCAATATTTTTGCAAGCCTTGCTAAGCAATTTTCAGGCCTGCAAGGGGCAGGATTGTATTCTGGCAGGGTGGTATATACCTGATCACTGATTATCAGCCCTGTGATGAGATCTGAATCAGGCCCAATGTACTGGAAATGTTGGCCAGCAGGTGGCACTGCCTATGACATTTCACTTTGTCACCAGCACAAGCAGCATGGCAGTAATCATATACTAATAAGGACCCTTAAAAAAATGCACTTTAGGCATTAGAATGCACGTTGTTGTACAAAGTGGAAATACAAGTGCATGTACACAACTGTAAGATGGGTACACTGAGGGGATGCTGTGAAAGGGGTGAGGAGTACTATGAGCAGGGTACTGTGAGGAGGGTAAGCTTGGGGGGGGTAATGGTGAGGAGGTGCTGTGAGGAGGGTAATGTTGAGGGGGAGCTGTGCGGAGGATAATGGTGAGAGTGTGTGAGGAGAGTAAAGATAAGGGGGTGCTGTGAGGAGGGTAAAGATAAGGGGGTGTTGTGAGGAGGGTAAAGATAAGCAGGTGCTGTTAGGAAGGTAATGGCCTGGAGGTGCTGGTAGGAAGGTAAGGGTGAGGGTTTGCTGCAAGGAGAATAATGCTGAGGGAGGGCTTTGAGGAGGGTAAGTGTGAAGGGTGATGTGAGGGGGTAATGGCGATGGGGTGATGTGAGAGGGATAATGGTGCAGCGGTGCTTTGAGAAGGGTAAGGGTTAGGGGGTACTGCAGCTACTGTATGGAGGTAAAAATGATTGTGAAAGGTTTCCACAGGCAGACGCTCAGATTTTGGTATATATATATATGGCTTCCCTAGTGGACCCCAAAACTTTATCTTGCCTAGCGCTCCATGGAGTCTAACTCTGGCTCTGTCTGAAACCGCATGCAGTGTCCTGGGACAGAGCTGGGGCTTCAATTTATATTATTCATTATGAAGTTATTTATTCCTTATGTCAACAACAATGTCGACAGATTCACACTGTCGACATTGACATAAATCTGATGAGCCAGTCAAGAATATAATGTTGACATTTTGAGAGTCAACATTCTAAATGTCAACATCCGTAATGGAACCCAATAATGGTGCAATGGCAGAATAGGCTTTTATATGTTGTATGACGTATATGTTTAAGTGAAGTCTATTGCTTTTTCTGTACATTATTAGACAGCTAAACCTTCATTATGAAATATATTTTTTATTTTATTTCATTCTCTATTCTGTATAAAGGGATTTAGCTATGTATTTCCTAATGTTTAGAAGAAACTGTGTACAGATAAATCTAGCTCAACTCCTACAGACTGACAATGAAATGCTTGCCAAGATCCCAAGCCTCACAAATATTGGAACAGAATCATATAATAATCTTATGTTATGACATAGCACATGACTGAGCAGATCTGCAGAGAATACAGCAATGCTGCTGTATGCTGTACGTAAAAGGTGAATTTTCCATCTACATTCAACAATCTATGGAATGTTTTGGAGGATGGTGGAATTAGCTGCAAAGTTTTTTACATCTTTTAATATCAAACATATCCAGGGCTGCCGACAGGGGGGTGCTGTGGGTAGAGCTGTCCCAGGCCCCAGCATCTGGAGGGACCCGGGCAGCTGCAAAACTCTTCCCTCCTCGGCGGCCCCACAGCCAGGCACGCACAATACACAGTGCAGCCTGCAGAGCGCAGAGCCTAGGATACAGAGGGGCTTGGCGTTCCACAGGCTGCACAGTGCGCTCCTGACCGTCCTTGAAGGAGGGGGATGCCTCGCCGCCGGTTGGTACCTAATGCTAATTTGGGGGGAAGTAGGGGGAGGTGGGTTACGCGCGGGGGGGAGTGCCGCTGGGGGCCCGGGGGCTCAGACTGATGGTCAGTCCCGGGCCCCAACATTTCTAGTGACGGCCCTGAACATATCTATGCAGGTTGACAACAAAAAAGACTGAAAAGTCCCAAGGCGCTACCAGTCCTTGCAGCCGAAATTCCAAAGCGAGGACCACTTAGCACTCCTCCTGTACGTATCTTCCAAAACAAATGGGAACTCCTGGCGCTAGACTTGTATATTCAAACTCCCGATAATTCTCTCATGCAAATATGGAGACAAGGAAACGTGTGTAAATAATGGATAGGGTACAACTAAATAGGGGGTGAGTGGGCCCAAAAAATGAAGTCGTACCACGACTCACACTTTGCAAGTGGTTACAATTATGTAACGGTTTCTTTAAGGTCCACCAACGTGTGAGACAGAGGGTATTACCAAGGACAGGTGAAATCAAAGGTGCATACCGTACTCAACTGTATAAACAGGAGTTGGAAACATATAAAGGTTTCTTTTAATCCTAAGAATCACATTAACACGTGACAATGAAGGTACTTCGTACCATACTCACGAATAAGTACTGGTACCATAAACACATAAAGGTATCTTGTGGTGGGACTGGTGGGTGGCAAACCTCCACTTGATAGGTCCCCACGTAGCAACGGATGTACCCAAAAATGAAGGGATACCAGTCTCAGTAACAAGATGATTTATTTTAAAAAACTGTAAAACGTGACCCATTGGCCAAGGGCACGATACAGATTAAAAAGTACAAATGAAGCAAAATGAACATAAAAAAGCATAAGAACTCACTTGACATCCAACATGTTTCGGCGGGCTCTGCCGCCTTTTTCAAGGATAATCAGTGAGTGAAGCATACAGAGTTCTTATAGCAAGATGGAGGAACCGTTTCCGGGTCATGGTGCATTTCCCTAGAGTGATGTAGATAACACTCATAGGGTCTAATAAATAGCCTAATTCTACCCATCGCTAGGTGAAGTGATGAAGTATAATAATATAAAACATAAAGTGACAGCGTTAAAGAAGTAGACAAGGGAATAACCTGTACTCGGGCGATGGTATCCGGCTATTGGAACGCATCCCCGGAAGTGTTGAGACGCATATCCGGTTGGTGCGCCGGGTAATGCGTACGTGCATACATAGCATAAAATATTGGTTCCCCTTATGTGAGGCGTGAAATCCGGATGCGCACAGGGGGAAATATATGTGAAAAGGCCGGATGAGGCACGTGACTTGGTGGAACGCAGTCAGTGACGTCTGCGCTCCACAATATAGGAAGTGGGATAACTCCTATATTGTGCAATAGGCGAACTAATAATGTATACGTTCTCCTGTTCTTCTTAAAAGTGCAAAAGAATATGCTGGACGATAAAGTGCAGTAGTGCATGTAAACATATGTAAAGTGACCAGATGCGACACGTGACTTCCTGGAACGCAAACAGTGACGTCTGCGTTCCAAAATATAGGAAGTGGGATAACATGTGTATGGTATAATGGGCAGACTAATAATATATGCATTCCCATCAAACTGCACTAAATTATAAAGTGCAGTGGTCCATATATTATAAACATGAAAGGGTTCCTCCATTTACAATATATATAACAAAACATACTGTAAATAAATTAACATGAATAAAAAAGTAGCAACATCATAAAAACTATTTTCACTTAAATGACGGTGTACACACAATTCATATAGATGAGAAAGGAAGCTGGAACATCATAAAAACCATTTTAACTCGAATTCATGATTAAGGCCAGACGGGGAGAGAGTGGACAGATTAAATATCCACCTCATCTCCGTTTGTGCCAGTCTAACATCTCTGTTATGGTTTCTCCAATCACCCTTAACTGCCTCTAACCCCCAAAAACCTGTGATAAATTTCACAGAACTATCATGAGTTTCTGCGAAATGTAGGGAGAAAGGGTGGTCCTTAAAGCCTTTTTTAATGTTACGAACATGTTCGGCTAATCGAACCTTTAGATTTCTTTTGGTTTTGCCGATATACAGCTTATCACATGCACATCGGATCGCGTAAATAACGTAATTCGTGTTGCAAGTGATAAACTGTTTAGGCTTCACAGTGATGTTTTTAAATTTTATCTCTGTGAATTTCCTAACAGTAGAGGGGTGGGATTTACACATGGAGCAATCTCCACATCTGTGGAAACCGTTGTTTCGTGTAGACATAGTACCCTTTTCCATAAAAGCGCTCCTGACTAATTGATCTTTTAAGCTAGTCGCTCTTCTATATATAAATTTGGGGTTCTGCGGCAAAATACTAACGAGAGCCGGATCTTCAAGTAACACTCTCCAATTTCTCTTGATGATATGCTCAATAGATTTATGGTAAGCATTATACTGAGTGCTGAAGGCTATAGTATATTCGTTAGTGTTAGTAGTAGAAGTAGGTTTATTCTTAAGCAGATCTGCTCTAGGGAGCAATCTAGTCTCCTCCAGAGCTCCCTCAACAAGAGTGATGTTATACCCTTTATTAATGAATTTATTTTTCATTAAAGCGGCACTTTCTTCAAAGTCGGTAACATTAGAGCAGTTCCGTTTTAAGCGTACAAATTGCCCTTTAGGAATATTAGAAATCCATTTCTTGTGGTGATTGCTCGAAGGGTTGATGTATGAATTCGAGTCTGAGGGTTTATAATAAACAGAGGTTTCAATCTTATTATCTTTTATATAAATCCTAAGATCGAGAAAGTTTACCTCATTTTTACTGATGTTAAAAGTAAGATGAATATTAAATGGATTTGTATTAAGGTAATCACAGAACTTTTTAAGTTCTGCCTCCGGACCTCTCCATATAAACAAAACATCATCTATATATCTCCACCACTGGACCAGATTTGCCTCCCAGTCATGACCATGCCATACCATCAGGTTTTCCCATCTGGCCATGAACATGTTGGCATAACTGGGGGCAAATCTGGTCCCCATGGCGGTACCAACCTCCTGATTATAGAAGGTACCGTTAAAATTAAAATAGTTATTCGTGAGAATAAACTCTATACCTTGTATAATTAAATCTTGCAGTTCTGGGTTGATATTAGTTTCTTGTAAGGCAAGTTTCACTGCTTGTATACCATCAACATGCCTAATAATCGTGTATAGGGATGTTACATCCGCGGTGATTAAAAAACATTCATCATCCCATTCAACCCCACCGATTTTATTCAGTACGTCCTTGGTATCTTTTAAATGGGACCTATTTGTAAGGACAATAGGTTGGAGGTGGTGATCTATAAAATACGAAAGATTGGCCGTAATACTGTTGGTGCCTGCAACAATAGGTCGCCCTGGGGGGTTCTGAGCATCCTTGTGAATCTTTGGCAAAAGATATAGGACAGGAATGGAGTAGTCTTCCCTTACCAAAAATTCAGCAGTTTCGTTACTCAGAGTCCCCAAATTAACAAAATTATCAATCAAACTCTTTAAATTGGCGAGAATTTTATAGGAGGGGTCTGTCTTTAGTTTTTTGTAAGTGACTCCATCATTGAGTTGGCGGGCTACTTCAGCTGTATACATAGACTTATTAAGAACAACTACAGCTCCGCCTTTGTCGGCGGGCTTAATAATTATATTCAAATTACCTTTAAGGCTATCAACAGCATTTCTTTCTTCCAAAGTCAAATTATGCTTTAGTGACGGGAGGTTATCTTTTAATATTTTAAGTTCATTGTTGACCATTTTTTGAAATGACTCAATGAAACAACCTCTGACATGCTGAGGGTTAAACGTCGAAGGTTTTCTGAAAGGATTAGTGGTCCGATCAGTTGTTTCTGAATTTTTTTCTTGAAAAAATTTCTTTATTGTAATCTTCCTAATAAATTTGTTAACATCAAGGTATAGATCAAAAAAATTGATGGAATTACTAGGTGCGTATTTTAAACCTTTTTGTAATATTTTGGTTTCACCCTCAGTTAAAGTGTGGTCACTTAAATTGTATATTTTGGTGACTTGGTCCTCTGAATTAGGGGGGGAGATTTTAGTGGAACCTCGTTTCCTTCTACTTCGTTTTCTTGTACCTCCTCTTTTGCCCCTTTTGATTCTCCTATAAAGAGTGGGATTCGTTGGGGTGGGTGTGGCTAGTTGATTCTCCATGTCTGACGGTTCCTGTCTAAAAAATCCTCGTTATGGTGCATAGACAATCTGTTGGGTGGATGCTCCAGATTCTCAAACCTATTTTGAGATGAGAAACGATCAACCCAATTAGATGGACCCTCTCCTTCATGGAACCTTCTCCTGCCGGGAGGCTGCTCTGGAAAGACTGGGTCATTCCTCCTATCTACCCAAGGTCTAGAATTCTTTTTGAATGGTACCCTTTTCCATCCTCTTTGGTTATAATTTCTAGGAGTCCTAGGGGGTAGTGGAGTTCTCTCATGATTAGGATTGGACCTCAGAATTTCACTATAGAGAGGTTTGGGTCTGGAGGGTGATTGATAACTCTGGGGTTTCTTTTTAGGATCCCTTTTTGGGACAGTGGTCCCGGAGACGGGTCGGCCGCATATCACTGGTGGCCCTGGAACGGACCTCCCAGGTAATGCTACCTCTTTTATCCCGTCAGCGGAAGCCCTGTCTCTCTGGAACTTTTTTTGTTTCCTCCTCATAAGTTCCCTTTCGTTTTTTTGGAGTTTTAATTTGATCTTACTTTCAAATTCTTTATACTCCAGTTGATCCTTAAATGGATCAGTCAGAGTTTCAAGTTTTTTTAGGGTGGATTCAACCTCCTCCATATCTCTTTTCCTCTCCTGAATAATTAATTCCATCAGTGATATGGAGCATGTATTGAGGGTTTGTTCCCATCTTTCTAAAAACATATCTGACGGTTTGTTAAATGACGCCTTTTTGATTATCTGAAGTCCCCTGGGGATAAGCTTCACTGAGAGATACTTCTCTAGTGTAGTGACCTCCCACCAGAGACGGCTCTCTTTTAATAGAGTGGTCTCCAGTTTAGACATCACATTTTCTAAGGTGTCATCAACAATTTCAATGTCACCTATAGTATCTAAAGAGAATACTGTATCGATATGTTGGTGACGTATACTGCGATGAACATACATGGTAGCAGCCTAGAACAATATTTCAAAAGTGAATGAACAAACTGACAACAAAAAAGACTGAAAAGTCCCAAGGCGCTACCAGTCCTTGCAGCCGAAATTCCAAAGCGAGGACCACTTAGCACTCCTCCTGTACGTATCTTCCAAAACAAATGGGAACTCCTGGCGCTAGACTTGTATATTCAAACTCCCGATAATTCTCTCATGCAAATATGGAGACAAGGAAACGTGTGTAAATAATGGATAGGGTACAACTAAATAGGGGGTGAGTGGGCCCAAAAAATGAAGTCGTACCACGACTCACACTTTGCAAGTGGTTACAATTATGTAACGGTTTCTTTAAGGTCCACCAACGTGTGAGACAGAGGGTATTACCAAGGACAGGTGAAATCAAAGGTGCATACCGTACTCAACTGTATAAACAGGAGTTGGAAACATATAAAGGTTTCTTTTAATCCTAAGAATCACATTAACACGTGACAATGAAGGTACTTCGTACCATACTCACGAATAAGTACTGGTACCATAAACACATAAAGGTATCTTGTGGTGGGACTGGTGGGTGGCAAACCTCCACTTGATAGGTCCCCACGTAGCAACGGATGTACCCAAAAATGAAGGGATACCAGTCTCAGTAACAAGATGATTTATTTTAAAAAACTGTAAAACGTGACCCATTGGCCAAGGGCACGATACAGATTAAAAAGTACAAATGAAGCAAAATGAACATAAAAAAGCATAAGAACTCACTTGACATCCAACATGTTTCGGCGGGCTCTGCCGCCTTTTTCAAGGATAATCAGTGAGTGAAGCATACAGAGTTCTTATAGCAAGATGGAGGAACCGTTTCCGGGTCATGGTGCATTTCCCTAGAGTGATGTAGATAACACTCATAGGGTCTAATAAATAGCCTAATTCTACCCATCGCTAGGTGAAGTGATGAAGTATAATAATATAAAACATAAAGTGACAGCGTTAAAGAAGTTCCAGGGCCACCAGTGATATGCGGCCGACCCGTCTCCGGGACCACTGTCCCAAAAAGGGATCCTAAAAAGAAACCCCAGAGTTATCAATCACCCTCCAGACCCAAACCTCTCTATAGTGAAATTCTGAGGTCCAATCCTAATCATGAGAGAACTCCACTACCCCCTAGGACTCCTAGAAATTATAACCAAAGAGGATGGAAAAGGGTACCATTCAAAAAGAATTCTAGACCTTGGGTAGATAGGAGGAATGACCCAGTCTTTCCAGAGCAGCCTCCCGGCAGGAGAAGGTTCCATGAAGGAGAGGGTCCATCTAATTGGGTTGATCGTTTCTCATCTCAAAATAGGTTTGAGAATCTGGAGCATCCACCCAACAGATTGTCTATGCACCATAACGAGGATTTTTTAGACAGGAACCGTCAGACATGGAGAATCAACTAGCCACACCCACCCCAACGAATCCCACTCTTTATAGGAGAATCAAAAGGGGCAAAAGAGGAGGTACAAGAAAACGAAGTAGAAGGAAACGAGGTTCCACTAAAATCTCCCCCCCTAATTCAGAGGACCAAGTCACCAAAATATACAATTTAAGTGACCACACTTTAACTGAGGGTGAAACCAAAATATTACAAAAAGGTTTAAAATACGCACCTAGTAATTCCATCAATTTTTTTGATCTATACCTTGATGTTAACAAATTTATTAGGAAGATTACAATAAAGAAATTTTTTCAAGAAAAAAATTCAGAAACAACTGATCGGACCACTAATCCTTTCAGAAAACCTTCGACGTTTAACCCTCAGCATGTCAGAGGTTGTTTCATTGAGTCATTTCAAAAAATGGTCAACAATGAACTTAAAATATTAAAAGATAACCTCCCGTCACTAAAGCATAATTTGACTTTGGAAGAAAGAAATGCTGTTGATAGCCTTAAAGGTAATTTGAATATAATTATTAAGCCCGCCGACAAAGGCGGAGCTGTAGTTGTTCTTAATAAGTCTATGTATACAGCTGAAGTAGCCCGCCAACTCAATGATGGAGTCACTTACAAAAAACTAAAGACAGACCCCTCCTATAAAATTCTCGCCAATTTAAAGAGTTTGATTGATAATTTTGTTAATTTGGGGACTCTGAGTAACGAAACTGCTGAATTTTTGGTAAGGGAAGACTACTCCATTCCTGTCCTATATCTTTTGCCAAAGATTCACAAGGATGCTCAGAACCCCCCAGGGCGACCTATTGTTGCAGGCACCAACAGTATTACGGCCAATCTTTCGTATTTTATAGATCACCACCTCCAACCTATTGTCCTTACAAATAGGTCCCATTTAAAAGATACCAAGGACGTACTGAATAAAATCGGTGGGGTTGAATGGGATGATGAATGTTTTTTAATCACCGCGGATGTAACATCCCTATACACGATTATTAGGCATGTTGATGGTATACAAGCAGTGAAACTTGCCTTACAAGAAACTAATATCAACCCAGAACTGCAAGATTTAATTATACAAGGTATAGAGTTTATTCTCACGAATAACTATTTTAATTTTAACGGTACCTTCTATAATCAGGAGGTTGGTACCGCCATGGGGACCAGATTTGCCCCCAGTTATGCCAACATGTTCATGGCCAGATGGGAAAACCTGATGGTATGGCATGGTCATGACTGGGAGGCAAATCTGGTCCAGTGGTGGAGATATATAGATGATGTTTTGTTTATATGGAGAGGTCCGGAGGCAGAACTTAAAAAGTTCTGTGATTACCTTAATACAAATCCATTTAATATTCATCTTACTTTTAACATCAGTAAAAATGAGGTAAACTTTCTCGATCTTAGGATTTATATAAAAGATAATAAGATTGAAACCTCTGTTTATTATAAACCCTCAGACTCGAATTCATACATCAACCCTTCGAGCAATCACCACAAGAAATGGATTTCTAATATTCCTAAAGGGCAATTTGTACGCTTAAAACGGAACTGCTCTAATGTTACCGACTTTGAAGAAAGTGCCGCTTTAATGAAAAATAAATTCATTAATAAAGGGTATAACATCACTCTTGTTGAGGGAGCTCTGGAGGAGACTAGATTGCTCCCTAGAGCAGATCTGCTTAAGAATAAACCTACTTCTACTACTAACACTAACGAATATACTATAGCCTTCAGCACTCAGTATAATGCTTACCATAAATCTATTGAGCATATCATCAAGAGAAATTGTAGAGTGTTACTTGAAGATCCGGCTCTCGTTAGTATTTTGCCGCAGAACCCCAAATTTATATATAGAAGAGCGACTAGCTTAAAAGATCAATTAGTCAGGAGCGCTTTTATGGAAAAAGGTACTATGTCTACACGAAACAACGGTTTCCACAGATGTGGAGATTGCTCCATGTGTAAATCCCACCCCTCTACTGTTAGGAAATTCACAGAGATAAAATTTAAAAACATCACTGTGAAGCCTAAACAGTTTATCACTTGCAACACGAATTACGTTATTTACGCGATCCGATGTGCATGTGATAAGCTGTATATCGGCAAAACCAAAAGAAATCTAAAGGTTCGATTAGCCGAACATGTTCGTAACATTAAAAAAGGCTTTAAGGACCACCCTTTCTCCCTACATTTCGCAGAAACTCATGATAGTTCTGTGAAATTTATCACAGGTTTTTGGGGGTTAGAGGCAGTTAAGGGTGATTGGAGAAACCATAACAGAGATGTTAGACTGGCACAAACGGAGATGAGGTGGATATTTAATCTGTCCACTCTCTCCCCGTCTGGCCTTAATCATGAATTCGAGTTAAAATGGTTTTTATGATGTTCCAGCTTCCTTTCTCATCTATATGAATTGTGTGTACACCGTCATTTAAGTGAAAATAGTTTTTATGATGTTGCTACTTTTTTATTCATGTTAATTTATTTACAGTATGTTTTGTTATATATATTGTAAATGGAGGAACCCTTTCATGTTTATAATATATGGACCACTGCACTTTATAATTTAGTGCAGTTTGATGGGAATGCATATATTATTAGTCTGCCCATTATACCATACACATGTTATCCCACTTCCTATATTTTGGAACGCAGACGTCACTGTTTGCGTTCCAGGAAGTCACGTGTCGCATCTGGTCACTTTACATATGTTTACATGCACTACTGCACTTTATCGTCCAGCATATTCTTTTGCACTTTTAAGAAGAACAGGAGAACGTATACATTATTAGTTCGCCTATTGCACAATATAGGAGTTATCCCACTTCCTATATTGTGGAGCGCAGACGTCACTGACTGCGTTCCACCAAGTCACGTGCCTCATCCGGCCTTTTCACATATATTTCCCCCTGTGCGCATCCGGATTTCACGCCTCACATAAGGGGAACCAATATTTTATGCTATGTATGCACGTACGCATTACCCGGCGCACCAACCGGATATGCGTCTCAACACTTCCGGGGATGCGTTCCAATAGCCGGATACCATCGCCCGAGTACAGGTTATTCCCTTGTCTACTTCTTTAACGCTGTCACTTTATGTTTTATATTATTATACTTCATCACTTCACCTAGCGATGGGTAGAATTAGGCTATTTATTAGACCCTATGAGTGTTATCTACATCACTCTAGGGAAATGCACCATGACCCAGAAACGGTTCCTCCATCTTGCTATAAGAACTCTGTATGCTTCACTCACTGATTATCCTTGAAAAAGGCGGCAGAGCCCGCCGAAACATGTTGGATGTCAAGTGAGTTCTTATGCTTTTTTATGTTCATTTTGCTTCATTTGTACTTTTTAATCTGTATCGTGCCCTTGGCCAATGGGTCACGTTTTACAGTTTTTTAAAATAAATCATCTTGTTACTGAGACTGGTATCCCTTCATTTTTGGGTACATCCGTTGCTACGTGGGGACCTATCAAGTGGAGGTTTGCCACCCACCAGTCCCACCACAAGATACCTTTATGTGTTTATGGTACCAGTACTTATTCGTGAGTATGGTACGAAGTACCTTCATTGTCACGTGTTAATGTGATTCTTAGGATTAAAAGAAACCTTTATATGTTTCCAACTCCTGTTTATACAGTTGAGTACGGTATGCACCTTTGATTTCACCTGTCCTTGGTAATACCCTCTGTCTCACACGTTGGTGGACCTTAAAGAAACCGTTACATAATTGTAACCACTTGCAAAGTGTGAGTCGTGGTACGACTTCATTTTTTGGGCCCACTCACCCCCTATTTAGTTGTACCCTATCCATTATTTACACACGTTTCCTTGTCTCCATATTTGCATGAGAGAATTATCGGGAGTTTGAATATACAAGTCTAGCGCCAGGAGTTCCCATTTGTTTTGGAAGATATCTATGCAGGTATTAAGATTTCCGGAGGAACCCTATGGACTGGAGCTTAAGAAAGCACATTACAGTATAAAGGAAAAATAGTCTTTTATTTTTTTCCAAAACATTATTAAAGTATATTATTTATATTACAACTGGAGTAAAATGAATACTGTCTGTCAATGTAACTATTATTTTCTATTTGCTGTAATGTCATGTGTCTAGTTTGCTCCGCTGGCAGATGGCAATCCTACAGATTTTCAGGCGCAACCTTGATCAAATATTAGCTGTCATGTCAGTTATTATTCGTTCTGGGGTAAATTGAATGTACTGTATCACATCTTTAGGACAATAAGAAGAGATTCGTCAGTATTAGGCTATAAAAGTTGTACTGACTCATTAGTCTTCCATGACTACAAAGTAAATAAAACATAATGCACGCCCTAGATAGTTAGCTTTTTTTTTAATGCATATATACCACATATAGGGGGTGATTCAGGTTGGTTGTACAATGTAAGTACGGGATGCAGTTAGTATCCCGGCATTCGGAATCCCGGCGGTCGAAATCCCGACTGCCGAAATACCGGCACTTTGTCCCTCTCTAGAGAGAGAATAAATTAGTGTGCCGAGCATAGCGAGTCACCGGGCCCGCTACATGGCGAGTGCAGCGAGCCCGCAAGAGGGGGGGGCCATCCACGTCCCCCCTTGTCGGGATTTCGGCGGTCGGGATTCCGGCGTCGGGATTTTAACCGCCGGGATCCCGTAAATACTGGCAGCTTTATTCTTACACTGCAATTTAGATTTCAGTTAGTTTGAACACATCCCACCCAAATCTAACTTTCTCTGCACATGTTACATCTGCTCCACATGCAGTGCACATGGTGTTGCCCATTAGAGAGATATTTTGCTTTTGCGAGCCAACCTGAATTAGACCCATAGTCATATAAAGTATCGTATTAACCTTTAGGATAAAGTTCGGTACTTGTGTAGTTTCATGGCAGCACGCTACACTACGCTGTCAGCGTAGCCCAACGGCAGCCTAGCGTAAGTAAGTTTAATTTATATAGCGCACTTTCTCCAACAGGACTCAAGGCGTAGTTAGCATAGTGTCCCCGAGGCAGCTCTGTGTAGTCAGCGTAGTGTCCCTGTCAGGCAGCGTAGTCACTGTATTGTCCCTGCAAGTTGCAGCTCTGTCCCCGGCATGCCTGGCTAGCCCAGTGAGCGCCTCTCACACAACGCTGATAACCGCCAGATGCCTTGCTCTGGTGGACGCTGGCGGAGAGGCGATCACGTGGGTGCCGTTGGAGAGGCGCTCCATCTGCCTGAGACGCACAAGCGTCTCATACACTTGTGCGTCTCAGTAATTCATGCGGCAGGGTACGGCAACCCTGCCCGTGTCCACTTCAGAGAAATGGTCAGGGTTAGGGGTGCGCTTGCCAAGTGCGCCTCATGCACAATAAAGGACGCATTTGCCAGTGCTCCGCATTACATACAGGAAAATGCCTCCATTTTAAACCCCCACTATCAACGTCAGCCTGAAGTGAGGCGAGCGCACGCGTTACACGTCCTCCCAACCTGTTCATACCCCCACTATCCACGGCGGCGTGTAGTTGATTTTATAAAGTGTGGCGAGCGCAGTGAGCCACCGAGCCCCACAAGGGGACGTGTAAAATGTGCCCAAAGAATGGCGAGCGCAGTAAGTCCCACGATGGGTCGCGGAATACACGTCAAGTAATCCGCGTCCCCACATGGGGCCCGCTGTGCTCGCCACGCTTCTGGCCCGGTGGCCCTCTGCGCTTCCACGCTTTATGAAATCAACTCCACGCTGACGTGGATAGTGGGGATATGAATAGGTCAGGAGAACGCATACCACGTCCCATCGCGGGGCACGCTACGCTCGCCACGCTTCAGGCTGACATGGATAGTGGGGATGTTTCAGGAACACATTCACACCTTTCATGTCAGGCAGGTAAAAAATGGTCAATGGTTCCCACACAATGTAATAAGCGCTGACTGACTACGCTAACTGCGTAACTGGGTGAGTTATTTTGTTTCTGTGCAGGGAAAATACTGACTGCTTTATTTTTACAAATTCAAATAAAAAAAGTTGTGTAAAAATATTATATTTCCTATATAAGGTAAGCATTACAGGTCATTATAATGAATAAAAATGTTTTCTTGCCAATTTTTACACCTATTTTGAAAAATTCACTTTCCACTCAAACGGTTAAGAGGGAAGTCCAGGAACAGAGAATTGTGTGCCTCCTGGAATGGGTCATGTTGGGAGGTATGATGACTTCATTTTGAAGTTTTGTTCTGACCCATGGGAAGATTTATCAAATCTTGGGGTAAGAGAAACACAGCCTGTAAAATGAGCTGATTGGTCGGTGTTTTAACTCTTGATTTATGACCAGCATGACACTAATGCTTAATACTGTAAAGGATGCCCCCCAGAGGAGGAGTGCTAGCATAGATTTTAGGTAGGGACAGTGTTCTCACCTCCTTGCTGATGGCTTGCTGAGCATTCCTTGCTGAACCTGAATGTGACTTTTCCATATCTTTATGTTTCTGACAGAAACAGCAGCACACTGAGGAGAAAACAGTGAATGTATAAAACAGGAACAGAAGAAAGACATTGGCAATGCAATAAATTACATAAACAAGAAGTGTCAACACTAACTAACACATGATTTCCAATCTCTGGGTAGGGATTGTCCTATATGTCATACTGTACCTTGTGCAAGGATGAACTTCACAAGAGGAAATGATAAACTGCTGTATTTACATAAGCACACGGGAAATAACCTGAAGAAAGAAAGAATAAGCACCCTGACCACATATTGGGAAAGGACATGAGAGTAATAGTAATACCTACTGCTCTTTCTTCCAATGTGTGCCAGTTTTCCTAGGACTAATCACTTTTTTACACCCAATATCTTTAACCCTTTGAGTGCCAAGTGAGTTTGTCAAAATAAGTGTGAAAATTGTCAAGCAAGCCTTTTTATTCATCATAATGACCTGTAATGTTTACCTGATATAGGAAATCTTTTTTTACACAACATTTTTAAATTTATATAACAAATGTGAGTGACGCTGGCATATTTAGCAGATATTTTGCATATATCTCACAGAGATGTTGGCATTCAAAGGGGTAAATCCAAACATGATGCACAGTAATGGGTATATTTCACTCTTAACTTATTCAAGCCCCCAAATGAAGTTCAGTATAGGGTGGATTTATGGCCTTTGCATACATATAGGTTTATTAGTTTTTCATTTCAAAATTATAGGCGCTTTATGTATATTCTGAAGCTTGTTTATTAATATTATAGTTGGTGTAATGATTAGCATTACTGCCTCACAGCACTGAGGTCATGGGTTTGATTCCCACCATGGCTCTGAGTTTTTTTATCCTCCCCGTATCTGTGTGGGTTTTCTCCGGGTACTCCGGTTTCCTCCCACAATCCAAAAATATACTGGTAGGTTATTTGGCTCCTAACAAAATTAACCTCAGAATGTCTGTGTGCGTGTATATGTGGTAGGGAATATAGATTATAAGCTCCACTGGGGCAGGGACTGATGGGAATGTTCAATTATTCTCTGTAAAGCGCTGCGGGATATGTGTGTGCTGTAAAATTAACTGTTAATAAATAATAATGTATATATCCCTGCTATTCACATAAAGCTGACCACAGGAGATATCTCCTACAGTATATTCAGCTGTAATGAGGATACATTAGTCCCAATTTTTGCAGTTCAGGTCCATACAGTTCCAATAGGTGTCCTGAAGTGGATACAAGTGAGTTAGCAGATGTGTTATTGTCAGGGATTGTATAGAAGGATGTAGTTTCACTGACACTGGCAGCCAAAGCATACTTGCCTACCTGACCTTCTCAATGAGGGAGAAAATGCTCTGTTCCTGGACTTCCCTGGTAATGTATGATTGCCATCACCTGTGGGGAGCTAGGTAATTGATAATAAAACTGTTTCACCACAGGTGATGGCAATCAAACATTACCAGGGAAGTCCAGGTACAGAGCATTTTCTCCCTCATGGAGAAGGTCAGGTAGGCAAGTGTGAGCCAAATACTGGGCAAACATTTGGTTGCTCAGAAGTCCAATAGTGTGGTCAATGTTCACCCAATAGTGTGCCTTTGTATGCCACACTGAGCGGCTTTCCCCCTGCCCGGCGCCGACGGAGGTGGGAGGACGGCGTTGCATAGTGCAGCGCTATGCAGAGCCGTTCTGAAAGCCACTCATCTTCTGGTATATAACCAGCAGATGAGCTGCTTTCCCGGCGATGATGCGGGAGTGCACAGAAGCGCTCACTGCTGGGGCATACACACTGGGCGGCTTTGAGCTGAAAGCCGCTCAAACAGGCTGTTTTGAGCGGCTTTCAGCTCAAAGTCGCCCAGTGTGTATGGTCCTTAAGTGTCTCAAAAGACATTGAAGCAGCTGCAGCCTTGGCATGATTTTGCAGTAACGTATAAGTCATAGCTGCTACTGCTTAACATCCACCTCTAAATCGGGCAATATGTTCTTGTGCATTTTACTCAAGGCCGGATTAACCAATAGACTGATTAGGCGGCAGACTGGGGTGCTGGGTCCTGTGGGGGGGTGCAGTGCCGGCACAATAGTTGCACTGGGATGGGAGCGATTCCTGGTGCTGCTTGTGTTGGGACCAAGCAAGGTCTTGTAAGGGGACACTGGGAAGAGGAGATCCTATGAAAGCCACTGTGACTGAAGCCACTGCCGCCCTTGCCAGCACTGCTAGGGCGGTAAGTGGCAATACGAATGGAGTCAGTGAGGCCGGGACACTGGAAAAAAGAAGATACTGTGCGAGCTGTAGCTGGCTCCTTCGCCGAGTTTGGGATTGATGCCGCTGCCTCCGTTGCCAGCACTGCTAGGGCGGTAAGTGGCAATATATAGGGGGATGAGGTCTGAGCCTGTTACAGACTTTTAGCTGAATATGAGTGATAAAATTTGTGGTGGGGAATGCGGGGAGGGGGCTTCTGAGCGACATTTTTAATAAAAAAGAGTGTATGCTCAATGTCATTAATGGTGCAAGAAATGTTATATAGCCAATGACCTGTGTGTTCAGCATGGGGCAGGGGACATCGCTGAACGATATCATTGAGTCTGAACACTTTGCGCTGAACTTAATGTCCGCAGCACTAATCACTCAAGGTTACTCCCTTAGTAACAATAGATTTATCAGAAAACAAAGAGTAAGTGATTTTTGTGCGCTGACACCTTTCCAGAAAATGTGAGGAGATTACTTCGGTGACAGAAAATAATATGAAATATAAAAAGGAATATACTCTCCTTATCCAGTTTCTTCACCTAACCAGAGGCTCTCCATTAATTTTTATGATTGAGGTATATGAAAGATAAAATTTTATAATAGTGTGATATTGTTGGAATAACAAATTTATTTATAGACACTCGATAAAAGACACACACAAAATCACACACACGAATAAAGTACAACACTGTTGCTACATAAAATGACTAAGGTACACAGGTACTGCCTGACGAAGGGACATTTCAGTCCCGATACGCGTTGCAGCAGTCTGGAGTGTGTCACCAGAGGCCTTTGGTTTTCCGTAGAACCGGGGCTTTCCAGAATTGAAAGACCTTTTCTACAGGCGCTTTAAACACCAGAATCTGGTAAACCTCCACCTTAGTCATTTTATGTAGCAACAGTGTTGTATATTATTCATGTGTGTGATTTTGTGTGTGTCTTTTATCGAGTGTCTATAAATAAATTTGTTATTCCGACAATATCACACTATTATAAAATGTTATCTTTCATATACCTCCATCATACAAATTAATGGAGGACCTCTAGTTAGGCGAAGAAACTGTGGATAAGGAGAGTATATTCCTTTTTATATTTCATATTATTTTCTGTCACCGAAGTTATCTCCTCAAATTTAAGGTGTCAGCGCACAAAAATCACTTACTCTTTGTTTTCTGATAAATCATTTACGATATAGTTTGGTGTGTACACTCAATATCGTTTGCCTGAGAGTTCACAGGAAATCACTGCCGATATCTCCAATGTAGCATATTGGCTAGTGTGTATGGGGCATAATATTGCATAAGCAGTCCCCATAGCTTCCTATGGTGACTGTGATAATTGGCAATTTCCAAGCTTCTAAATGCTTAACTCTAATTGCATCTTTAGAAATCCAAATGAAACATTTTGCCAGGGCGGCCTTTTCCATGTCGACCTACCTGTATTGCTTGTATCATCCTTTTGAACATGATGACCTAATTTATGTCGACCTTTTGACTGTCGGGCAATAGTCGACTGTCGACCCTATGACCTTTACCCATCTAAACAGTTGTTTTACTGATTCCACAGCATGGCATTCAACAGCAGACATTCCACAGCATGCCTTCCACAGCTGGCTTTCCACAGCCTGGCAGTCCATAGCAGGCATTCCACAGCATAGCATTCCGCAGCATGCCTTCAACAGAAGGAATTCCATGGCATGGCATTTAGCTGCATGCCTTCTACAGCAGAAATGCCACAGCACGGCATTCCCAAGCATATATTCTACTGCAGACATTCCAAAGCAAGGCATTTCATTGCAGGCATTCCGCAGCATGGAATACTTAGCAGGCAGCCATAGTATGTAGTTCCACAGCAAGTCTTCCACAGCATTGCATTTCACAGCAGGCATTCCACAGCAGGAATAATTAGAAGGCAGCCATAGTATGTAATTCCACAGCAAGCATTCCACCGCATGGCATTCTGCAGCAAGCCTTCAACAGCATGGCATTTCACAGCAAGCATGTCATAGATTGGCATTCCAAATCTTGCAACCCTCAGCATGGCATTCCACAGCAGGCATTCCTCAGCATGGCATTCTGCAGCAAGCCTTTCACAGAATGGCATTCCGCAGCAGGCATTCTACAGCAGGCGTGCCATAGATTGGCATTCCAAATCCGGCAACCCTCAGCATGGCATTCCATAGCCGGTCTTCCTCTGCATTGCATTCCACAGCAGGCATTCCTCAGCATGGCATTCCACAGATGGGTATTACACAACATGGCTATCCATAGCATGACAATTAATGGCATCAAATACAACACAAAAGCGAAATGTGAAAGTTCTGATGCTGAAACTATGCACTGTAGCAGAAGTGTACCTATTCACATTTCCATTTACCCTGGTACAGATACTTACAAAGAAAGTGGCAGCTGCAGAAGATTCACTAACAAGGAAAATTCCACATTTAATTCCAACTAAATAATTGACATTACAGTATATGCAGACGCACACTAATGATGTGTATTTAATGTACAGCACTGACAGAAAGCAGCCAATGCTAGTGGTTGCACATTGCCAGAAAAGAAAGCCAGACGTACTACTTCATAAATGAATCAGTAAAGATGTACCAGAGAAGAAGTTTCTAGGAATCCCCCAAATATACACACCCACAAGTCACCCACCCTCCCCTCTCCGAGCTACTGTGAGAAAGTCGGATATTGTAGATACCAATTAATAAACAAATGAGAGTGAAGCATTTAAAACACACTGCTCTCTCCTCGTTGTCACATACCTACTGTACTATCCAAAAGGTGCCAGCTGTCCCTGATACAACTCTTCCTGTGCATTTCTTATATTTTACACTTAACATACATTAATGGGAAAGGAATATTTCACATGCAAAAAGAATCATCACATTCAGTAATCCTACCATGATGGTGATTGTATCCCATAAAACCTACACATGGATGCACAAAATTAGTAGTAAATTAGCCTATTAAAAAAAGAACAGAGTTCTGAAGCGTGCTATCCATGTAGGCAGGTGAAATACAAAGCATTGCTTGTGGCATCTGCCAGGCACAGATGAAGGGTAAAGCCACTTGGGCTGCAGTGGGAACATATGATACATACCTATGTCTAATGAAGAAGTGCACTAAGGAGATCTCTTGTCCTTATTAAACTCTATAAACACACACCCATTCTTCCTCCCTTTGAATTATAATGTTACTCCTCCCAGACACTGCAATGTGCCTCTCCTACTCCTGGAAGTAAAAACAGGAACCAAACACAACGTGCATATGCACATGTCTATATTTATAATAGCAGTATTATTTTCTCACCACAGAGTCAACACTAATCACAGCACGTAAACAACTTATTACAGGGAATGCATTACACACAATTCACTTTTAAACATAGCTGCTGTTGAACTGCTGCATCAAAGCCCAGGGAGAGATATGGAAAGCAAATATGGATGTATGGTTTTATGAGGACCAGAGCTGGTTCTAAAGTGCCACCGAAATATGCAGGCAGATCCCGGTCGTTGGGAGGGAAGGACAATGATGTAATCAGCCTTCGCAGTGGCATTACAGTTATAAATCAACAAACTACTACTACTACTACAGTGTGGCAATATATGTTTTATGAGCACCAACGGTGGCGTAATGTGAATAAGGAGCACTACAGGGTGGTGTAATGTAAATAAGGAGCACTACGGTGTGGCATAATGTGAATAAGGAGCAATACATGTGTGTGTGTGTGGTGAATAAGCCAGTAGATGCAGGGTGTACTATATCAGGGCATTACTATTTGGCAATATGCAGTGCTTAAAATGGTCTGGACTGGTGTTGGAGTTAATTTCCCAAGCCACATACCCCCACTCCCATTAGGTGATGCAAGGGGTACACCCCTGCAAACTATAAACTTGTAACCTACGGCTCATAGACCCCGAAAGGAACAGTGCACACCAAAGACATGTGCCACAAGAAATAGATGGCTGTGGCCACACAATAGTAATCTTGAATTAAATTACATCAGATAGTAGCACAATCTAATATATATATATCACACCACATACTGTAGTAGCACCAATTATTCATGATATGACACACAACCAGACGCAGAACTCTGGAAGGCAATGGAGTCAACTGCCGACGGGCTCCTGCTCCCAAAGGGGCACCTCTACTCCCCTGCAAGATTAAATCAGGTAATTGAAAGCTGTCGATATCGCTCCTGTAGCTGAGATCTGAAATATGTGTTCTCTCTCTCTCTCTATACAGATGTAGCGCCTCTCAGCCAGCTCAGGGAATCATTAGATTCCCTGAGCTAGAGCAGACTGGCAGAGAGGGCTCCATCTGACGGGGACGTGGGAGCAGCTCACACGCTTGTGTGTCCTCTTCACATCGGCAGGCTCTTTCAGAATGGGGTACGCGAGCGCCCCCCCTTCTGGCAGATGGCGAATAGCGGCGATTGGTTATAGAATCGCAGAGAGCTTCTCCATCTGTATATTTATATATCCCCTTCTCACTGGAATCCCCACCTTCAAGGGGTACCCTAAGAGCAGAAAGGGAGGTGTAAGTCGTGGGAAGCAGGACGGCATGGGTGAGTGTAAGAAGCACCTTTGGCCCTAAGGACTCCATGTTTCACGAGTCTGGAGGAGATCCCAGTGAGTAGACTGTAGAGACGACTGCATTACTGATTCCTAGAAAACTGCGAGGGTAGGTGGCAGAATGTTGTCCCACCATTGCTGCCATGGATGTAAATGTGTTTGTATTGCTGCAACTGCATCGTTTATGCTGCATAGGAGACTCTTGCTGAATTGAAATGCTGCACCGCTGTAAGCTGATGTAATTGACATAAAGATTGTGCTGGAGAAGGCAGAGGAGAAAAAGTAATGAAATGTAATTACCGTGACAACCCGGAACTGGGAACTGTTTAAATAAACCGTGTGATGTTTTTGAAAATAAAAGACCATGACGTTTTACACTTCAATTGCATTGCATGACTGTTGTGTACCCCCCCACCCCCAGGTACCACACTAATAGTGCTTCTTTCATTCTCGAGCAGAGCCATTTGAAATGCAGTAAAATGTGCAATATATGTAGAATAAAAAGCACAGCTAAAGAATTAAAAAATGTGCTAATAGTTCATGTGTAAAAATTAGACACACTTTATATGCGATTTTAATGTGTTGATGATGTTAGATTCTTTGATGTGTTCCTGGCAGAAAGAAATGAGAGTCCTCCACTTTTTTCAAATCTGAGACTGACACATGTTGTATAGGTACCCCACCACTTAATACAGAAGCCTCCTTTCCAGTGTTCCCTCTAAGCTGTGCGCGTGTGCGCATGCACACAACTCGCCGAGCATGCGCACATTCATTTTAGTGTACTCATTTTTTTTTTTTTTTTTGCATTTTTGGTGGCCCCGGACACTGTGTATAACAATATGGCTCTGCTGGGCTTGTTGTCAGTCAGCCTGTAAGCCCGCCCTTGGTTGCCAGGATCTGTCAGGATTGGCTCCCCTGCACATCTGATCTTTATACCATTATGTGACGCACAAAAATTTTAATTTCTTTCCAAAGTTGCACAACCAGTATCTTTTGCCGCACACAGCCTTCATAAAATTAGAGGGAACATTGCTCCTTTCTCTCCCTCTCACCTCTCCTCAACTCCACTTACATCACATTAAATTTCCACCTGCAATTTCACTTTCTAAACCAGGAGCCCGCACATCCCTACACTCTCTTCATCATCCTGCTCTAAATTAATCTCCCTTAATGTAAATGTATCCCTCTCCCCTGTGCCCTCCGGAATGCCACATGTTATGTAACAAATTGATCCCCACCCGTGACCTCTTTTTCTGCAACTCCCTGAATATTTTAGCCATCACAAATCCTGGATTTTTCCCTCTCACATCACTTCTCCCATGGCTTTCTCCTCTGGGGAAATCACATCCTCTAAACCATGGTCCAGAGGTCACCATGGTGGTGGTGTTGGTGTTCTTCTATCTTCCAATTACTTCTACCAACTCAGACCCTCAGAACCATCCCTTTCATTCTCTACATTTGATCCTTTTCACCTCTTCTAACCTGTTTACCTTCTAGTAAGTGTCATTTGGCACTAGCTCCAAATTTCTTTAATTATTTTATTTCCAATTCTTCCGATCTTCCATCCTTCATCCTTGGTGATTTCAATATCCCTATTGATCTCCCTAACAGCTTCTAAACTCATTAATGTTGTATCATCACTTGGTCTGTTGCAATGGACATCTTCACCATTCCATGTGAGTGAACACTCACTTGATCTTTGCTTCACTCTCCATTGTGATATATCATTATTTCACCAATTTCACTAACTGTCTGTTTCCTTTATGAGCATCACCTTCACTATTATAACTTATCACTTACAGCTTCTGCACTTTTGCTTCCAAGACAACCATCACAAAGTGTAACCTCGAGGGTGTCAATTCCGCATCCTTATACTTACTCTATTCATCATGCTCCCTTTCTCCTGGTCTGTATTTCCAAATACAATGTCTCCCTTACTTCTGTCCATGACTGCTGCTCCAGTGGTCACTACATACATCCATAGATCCAAAATTAAACCTGGGAATTTCAACTGTACAATATATCTGCAAAAGTCTTTGGGCCTTATTTTGGTTCTTTCTTTCTGACAAAATCCTTCTTAGATGGGCAAAACCATGTGCACTGCAGGTGGGGCAGATGTAACTTGTGCAGAGAGAATTAGATTTGGGTGGGGTTTTACTTCAAAGTGAGATCTATATTGCAGTGTAAAAATAAAGCAGTCAGTATTTTCCCTGCACAGAAACAAAATTACTCACCCAAATCTAATTCTCTCTGCACATGTTACATCTGCCCCCCTGCAGTGCACATGGTTTTGTCCATCTAAGAAGGATTTTGTCAGAAAGAATGAACCAAAATAAGGCCCTTTATGAGCCACCAAGCAACAGTAGAGGAAATTGTGCCCCCATGCATATTTCATCTATTTAAAATGTATGTACTCACCCTACAGTGCTGCCCTCTCCCTCTTGAAACATTAATATATCAAGATCCTTATCTCCTTTCAGTCCTCCAACCCTGTAGATACCTTAATACTTTCATCTTCACCACCTTCCTACCTCACTCCCTGCTTTTGACTTTTCCACCTACTTTGCTAAAAAATTTACTCCATATGTCAGGACATCATATCCCACCATACCCTCAGCACCACATCACCGACTTTCCCAGCCTATCCATCCCCATCTATTTTACCAACGTTGGCTTCTTTCTCCCTAGAACATGGAGATGAAGTCATCCAGTCCTCCCCTTCCACTAGACTATCAATATAACCTATCTCCTCCTGTCTCCTGTTGCCTGTTCCCACCTTCCCAATCTCTTTGATCTAAAACACTCTTCAGGCAATCCCCCATGTATTTAAGCATGTAATTTTCTCCAGCATTCTGAAAAATAACACCCTTAATCCTAACACTCTTTCCAAATACTGTTCCATATATTCCATCTCATTTCTTTCCTTCCAATCCCTGCTTGCCCTATGTCTGGTTTTAGTCCTTTACACTCACTTTAGTCCTTTACAGAAACTTCCCTTTACAAAAGTCAGAAATGACCTCCTTGCTTCCAAAAGCAAAGGCCACTAATCTCTGCTTATTCTTCTTGACCTCTGCTGCTTTTGACTGTGGCCCACCCTCTCTTTCTGCAAATCCCACACTCCCAGGTAAATATAGACTGATTCAACATATTTACTACCTATCCAGTGAATAATGTGAATAGTGGTGAATAATGAATTGTGCTGTATGAAATTAGACTTTGTCTACTGCCCTGCAGCATGAACATTTCAGGATTATGGAGTGTTTGTTGAATGCTCCTTTTTGAAGCCTTCAGTACATTCCTTCATTGTGTGTAGTGGTGTGTATGGGGAAGTGTGGACTACATATTGTCCCAACAACGTCTTTTGCATTGGTCCCACTAACTCCCTTCATTCTGCTGCATTGCTGTACTTTATCTGTAGTCAATATCTTAAATTGTCCATGTAGATTTTCCCTTGACAAAGATTGTCAGGTTAAAAGTCATCTTATTGGAAGATTCTGAAACATGTCTACAAACTGACTGTCAAGCACAATCATTGTTGGGTTATTTAATTTTGCTTGCAGGGTGGTGCCTAAAGGGCATATTTTTTCGTAGGAAACTGGAGTTTTTTATGGCTGGTAATGCATAACCATATCTTTTTAGTTGCCTATTGGTCAAGGTAAAGCACAACCAGCACATTTTTGATGTTTTTCCCATTTCAATGTTTGTATTTGGTTGTTTGCATGTTGTAATGTGCAATCAAAGCTTTTCACCAATACTGCATGTATAACAGGCCTTTGCGCATATTGGAATGGTGCATGGTGTGCTGCATCTCGGCCTCATTAGTTTGTGAAGTGTTAGAGTTTTGGGTTAAATAATTGTGCAATGCTACTGTAGCATTGTTTTTTGTGTGACAATCTAGAAGCTGAACAAGCAATTAACGATATCGGCGGTGTGGCATATCATGCCTAATTCAGAGCTGATCACTGTGAGAATTAGCAGCGGCAGAAAAAAGGTAGAATGAAATCCCTCCTTGCAAATTAATGTGCTCCCTCTACGAATAGTGGGCCTTATTCGAGTTCACTCTTTCTGACAAAATCCTTCTTAGATGGACAAAACCATGTGCACTGCAGGGGGGCAGATGTAACATGTGCAGATAGAAATAGATTTGGTGATTTTTTGGTGATTCTTTGCAGGGTAAATACTGGCTGCTGTATTTTAACACTGCAATATAGATCTCACTTTGAAGTAAAACCCCACCCAAATCTAACTCTCTCTGCACATGTTACATCTGCCCCCCTGCAGTGCACATGGTTTTGTCCATCTAAGAAGGATTTTGTCAGAAAGAGTGAACTCGAATAAGGCCCAGTGTACGGTTAGCGAAGAATTCACAGCTGAGCGAATATGTCTAAAACCATTTGTTAGACGCTCACCATCGATTTATTTTTCTACCGGTCACCTCCGATCGCAAGTGTGGCACAGCTGTGGACTTTATCGGCGGCTGCAATGAATGCAGGCTTATCGGAGCTGGAACTGTCATCACACACTCTTCCCTAAACGCTTGAGCACACCTGCGTTTTCCTAGGCCTACTTCCTGTCAATTAGCTTGCGAATGGCTAGCAAAGGAAAAAAGTGTCACACACCATTGCGGCCCAGACACATTTGCAGTCAGGGCCGGCGCCACCACTAGGCAAACCTAGGCATTTGCCTAGGGCGCCGGCCACTGGAGGGCGGAAAATGCCGCCCGGGTACCTGTCCTACCGGCGCTGTCTATTTCAATCTGGCGGCGGAGGCAGCGGGGGTCCCTGCAGTCTATTAAAAATCACGAGCGCTATCCGCCGGGCTATGCGGAAGCGCTTCTAGTGTGAAAACTCTGGCAGCACGGCGCACGCTGATCTCAGCCAATCAGCGTGCTGCCAGTGTTTTCACACTAGAAGCGCTTCCGCATAGCCCGGCGGATAGCGCTCGTGATTTTTAATAGACTGCAGGGACCCCCGCTGCCTCCGCCGCCAGATTGAAATAGACAGCGCCGGTAGGACAGGTACCACCCCACACACCCACCCCCACACCCCCCCCCACCCCCCCCCACCCCCCCCCGGCACCGGGGCGCCCCCAGCCCGACTCGCCTGGGGCGCTCCGGTGCCTTGCACCGGCCCTGTTTGCAGTGTACCGATAATCGTACACTGTTCAAATTCGCACAACAGGAATCAGGTCTGCATTAAGTCCATGGAATAGTGTGCAAGGGGCTTAAGTGGGGAGATGAATATATGATTCAATATGAATGAATGTTTTGTCTATGTCCATTGATGATGACACCACCGGACTCATTTGGGTAATTTCACCCAAAGCTAAATAAAACATTTTCAGTGTGTGCAAAAATAGGAGGTGATCTCGGCAGCATAAATACAAGTGTTTTAACCTGAGTTTTTTCTAAAAGGTTATTTGAAGATTCTGTCCTATTATAATGATGACATTTTTGACTAAAACCACCCTGCCTCCAAGTTATGGGGGTTATTCCGGTTCACTCGCAAAGGCACAATCACTCTCTTATGGACAAAACCATACGCACTGCAGGCGGGGCTGATGTAACATGTGCAGAGAGAGTTAGATTTGGGTGTTTTATTGTTTCTGTGCAGGGTAAATACTGGCCGCTTTATTTTTACACTGCAATATAGATATCAGTTTGAAGTACAAACCCCACCCAAATCTAACTCCCTCTGCACATGTTACATCTGCCCCACCTGCAGTGCATATGGTTTTGTCCAGTAGGTAGTGATTGTGCCTTTGCGAGTGAACCAGAATTACCTCCTATGTGTAAAGTTACACTAGCTTGGAAAGTAAAGTAAACCATAAATCGAATAAGATAGTACAACAATGATTGCAGGAATACAAATGAGTGCTTGTACTCAAATACGGCCTTATTTATAGACATACTGAAACTCAGGGACGTGCGGTGATGTAAATAGCTAAAGAGTCCCTGACAAAATAATGCTAGGTACACACCAGAATGATCATGATCGTCAGAAGATCGTACGATGGAGCACACGATCTGCATACGTTCCCATCATGATCTGTGCCCAGTTGAAGGTATCATTTACAAATCCTGACTGTAGCAGGTAGGATGTCCAAAATTACCAAACGACCAGCAGGGACGCTCATCGGATCGGATTCGGATCTAAAACATGCAAAAACGTGCCCAATTTACATACAATCGGTCGAAATTGCATAAAAATTGACCAGATTGAGGCCAAATCGTTCTGGTGTGTACCCAGCATTACCGCAATTTGTGATTTATTTATTTTATCTGTTTTTCTGTGACATATTCTTGCTGAGAAGAGACTGGATTATGACTAGAGATGTGTATTCTATGACAATGTTAAAAAAGCTAAAAATCACAACACACAATGGAAAACTATATTGAATTTATAGCCCTGAGTGTGCAGTTAATAAGAACCTGCACATCTTTATTGCTCCATAAAGCAGATGCAAATATTATTATTTTTTCCAATTTCATGATTTATATGAAAATGTGCAGGGTTCCTCTGCTCCAATTGTGCAGGAATCATTCTTTATTCTGATTGCACTCAGGGGGTTACTCTAGTTGATTCACTTGGATGCATATATGCATCCTTGCGATTCAACCTAACTCCGCCTTGCGAATGATGGCACGCCGGGCCCACCACTCGAATAAGGTCCTCAGTGTAAAGTGACTGTTTAAGCACCTCTTCCACTGTTTTCATGCATTTGAATAAAGTGGTGTTTTTATTCAGTTGCAACCAATCAAACTCATCATTTGTATAGTTAGGGCCGGCTCTATCATCAAGCAGCTTTAGGCAACTGCCAAGGGCACCAGGATCTGGATGGGCACCACTGAGATCTATCACAAAATGAAGGATGAGACAGACATCTTTGTTGTACTTAATACATGTGGTGGCTGTGGAACTACTTGAGGGGCTGGAAAATGAGCATTGGTGGCAATGTGGGGTTGGAGGAGGGGGGCAGCGGATTGAAGGGTGCCGAGAAGCCTTACACTGGCCCTAAGAATGGTAGCTTCTCCATGATCACTTTTGCCTTTACTCATACACCAGGGTCACAGCTGAGCGGTTTTGCTTGCAGGATGTTCTGCACTTTCAGGGAGTGGCCCTGAGTCCTCGACACTCCCATCACTTTGTAATGAAAGTTTTCATAGCTCGTAAAATACCCTCCAGGTTTTCTAGTTCCGCTTGATAGATCTATAGTGTCTAGCTAGACAGTTAATAGATCAACACCAAAAGGTCGACGTGAAAAAGGTCACCACATGAAAAGGTCAACATAAATTTTCACAATTTTTACATTTTCTAACTTTTTAATACTTTACCATCCATGTGGACTACAATTGAGAATGGTAAAGAGTGCTGAATGAAGCACTAGGCCCGATGCATGGCGAATGCAGGTAGCCATGTAAGTTACACTAATTGGGGAGCCATGTCTACAGGTCCCGACATTGAAACCGTAACATTTTACAATTTCATGTCAACCTTTTGACCAAGTCGACCTATTGCATTTAGACCTTTTGGTGTGGACCCATTGACTTTCTATTCAAACACTGTCTATTTTATAATCCTCGCCCATTTTCTATTAGGCTCCAAATAGTGTACAACAGATATATGAGCCCATTTCATTTTATCCTCTCCATGGTTGTTATGTACATCATGGCAGTAACACTATGATGAAATAATCATACACTCCCAGTGTCATTCTTTAGGTATGATTCATACAACCAGCATTTACTGACTACTCTGTAGTTCCTGCTCTGCCACCTCTTAGCTAGCGATTGGCAAGAGTAGAATAATTACCCAAAACCAGTATACTGATGCATTGCAATAGATACCAATAAAGCAGCTGTAATTAAATGTAACCAATTTCACAAGACAAAAAAGTATCCATTTACGTAACTTTCCTGCAGGCGATGTGTGTCATTATTTCCCTATATCTTTCTTAAGCAGAAGTGATTTATTTATTAGCATTTGTGCAGGCTGCATTCAAAGGATATCATGCCAAGGATGCGGAGTTTGATATGGATTTGGACTTTGGACTACTCTCCAATCTGAATTGTAACAATTACCAAACACTGCTGCTCATGATTATTATGTGGTATTACTCCCCCCTAAACCCCAGGGGCTGGCAACTTAGAATAATAATAATAATAATAATAATAATAATAATAATAATAATTTTATTTATCTAACGCTCTTTTCCAATAGGCCTCAAGGTGCTTAAAAGATAGAATGAATTTAATACAGTACAAGAACAATGAAGAACAGAAAGCTTTTCATTAACAATACTTAAGGGAATTAAGGAAATGCTTTAGTAAACAGGAAAGTCTTTTTTTGATGGATTCTAGAGTGGGGGCTTCTCGAACTGTGCGGGGAAGTGAGTTCTATAGAGTCGGAGCAGCATGGCTAAAAGCTCGACCCCCAGAGGAATTACAGAAGATTCTAGGTACTACTAAAAGTCCTTCCTCTACAGACTGCACTAATCGCGACAATATGGAATCAGAAGCTGCTTCAGGTACCTTAGGCCTTGGTCATATAGGGCTTTGAAACTCAGTAAGTTGATCTTGAAGTTGATTCGCCATCTTATAGGAAGCCAGTGAAGGGAGTAGAGAATGTGAGTTATGTGGCTAAAACGGGGCTAGTTGGTTAACAGCCTGGAAGCTGTGTTTTGTTCCAGCTGTAGTTGGTACAGCAACATCAAATGAATGTTGCCTAGCAATAATCCATCGCATTAGCTGGTACAATCTAAATTCGATCGAGGGATGATAACAGGGCCAGTGCTAGGGTGTCTGGTGCCCTCCTGCAAATCATAAATTTTGCGCCCTTTCACATTGCCATTGCAGCAAGCTGCAGCTCGTTTGTGGGAGTGTATGCACTGTCCACTGTCCCCACTGCCTATGGCCTGTTGCGGGGGCATCATTTCAGCATTTCATGCAACCCTCCGTCACCACCCACCCTCCCCGCCGCTGATGGCCTGTTGTGGGGGCATCGTGTCAGCATTTTATGCGAGTGGTCGAGACAATGCAGGCATGTCAGGTGGAGGGCTTCGACGGATGGGGGACATCGTACACAACCCAACACATGGCTGGCCTGCATCTGGCTTCACAGCTACTGTAGGCTGCACAGCCAGGATGCAGCCGATACTGTGCAATAGTTTCACTGTGTAGCAAACTGCTCACATCTCAGTGCTGTGTCTGCAAAATGTTGTAGGCATTATTTAAAAAGTGTCTAAATTAATATTTAAAACATATACAATTATTAAAAAATATGTTATAAACATGTACAAAAAAAGACTCACTGTTCTTTGCTGTTTAAATCTTGTACAGTCCCTCCTCTTCTATCTGTGTAGGCAGGACACTGAGGATACCATTTCCCCTCTTGTGACTGATTGGGAAAGGAGGGGAGAGAAGGAGGAGTTGGAAGAAGAGGGGAGGAGATAGAGGGGGCGGAGTGTTGAGGACTGGGCTGCACTGAACACTGAGGGAAGGGGAGGCGGCCTGTTCGTCATTTGATTGACAGGCGCAAGGAGCAATGGGTAGGGGGCGGACCCGGACATGACATCCAGGCATTCACAGTGTCACAATATTTGACAGGCTGCAGCAGCCAGTAGCCATGATCAAAATAAATATAAAAATATAAAGTTTAGATGAGCGCAAGGCACGGCACCGGCTGCACAGGCTGTACAGAGACTGGGCAGGGGGGGAATCCAGCATTGCCACACCACACGGTCACCGCCACTCTTTGTTATTACAGCGCTGCCTGCCACAGCACAAGAGTCCGATGACCTTCCATTGAGGAAGAGGGTGCAAGAGGAGGACTTTGGAGGACAGACAGTGTGTGTGTGTGTATGTGTGCAATCAGGGTGAGGGAGCAGCTTTTCATACTGCCACCCACTGTTAGACAGGCGCTGCGGGCAGCGTGAGGGCTGAGGCAGCTTTAGCAGAGCAGGGAGAGAGTGCCTTTTCAGCATGGCGCCTCCCTGCTTTGCAGGAGCTTCTTATGTGGGTAGCGCCGGCCCTGGGTGATAAACAATTGAATTCCATCCATTGTGTCTTTACACTTTCATTCAATAACACAAGATACACGATACACTTAACAGAAAAGAGAAGTGTTTTATTTTTAAGAAACTAAGGTGACAGTATACAAATACATGAGTAAACCGGAAGTGGCCTCTTGAACTTTGAAGGAAAGTGAGTTTCATAGAACAGGACCCACAAAGCTGAAAGCTCCACCCCAGATTAATTTCCAGGAAATACTATTAGTCATTTATGTACAGTTCACAGTTAGCGGGCAGGGCTGTATGGAATCAGAGGTTGCTTCGTGTACCATGGGACCAGGTCATGTATAGCTTTATGTATATGCCAGTGAACGGAATAGAGAACGAGGGGTAGATGGATGAAGCAGTGATAAGAGAGAATTGAGCCAGAGGTGAAATGGCACATGGTAACTATCAGTTGCTCTGTATAATTTTATTTATGCAAATGATGGATGTTACTTCAGTGCTGATTGGTTGCCATGGGCCACTTCTCCTCTGGCTCACTTCTCCTCCCTTATCTGTGCTTCATACATCTACCCCTGAATGACGTGTGTCTGGAACAAATGAACCACTGTAATTTCTGTTCTGTAACATTTTGCTAACCATCTCATTTAATACAATCTCTGTTTTTACGTATATAAATAATCACACAATCGCAGTGCTGAGATATGTAATATATACAGTCTTTGGACAATATTTCGTTTTTAGGAATTTAATTAGTTGACAATACCATAAGAGCAGACAACCATCTATCATATTAAATACTCTATCAATTCTGATTTATTGGGGGATGCATAGCAATTTGCAGAGGAACATGCAATTTTCATACCTTTTACCTGAACAACATTTCCTTCCTATAAAAGATGGAGAAATCCCCACTTTATTACCGCATATCAATGAAATTTTTCATTCAATATGGATATATAAGGTTCCGCATCGCAGGACATTACTTTTCCTTCACCTTTAAAATACATCAATAAATCTTCCAGGTCTAATGTGGTATAAATCTCTCTGGCTCACAGATTTCTATCTCACATAAGAGATAGAATAACATTTTTCTTAAACGTGGTTGTGATGCAGCTGAGGAAAATATCAGGATGCCATTTCTGTATGTGGAATAGCTCCACTGGCAATAAATGTCATCTTATTCACAGGCCATGCACAGTGTAAATGCTAACACAAATACCAATAGGAATCACTAATTTAAGTGGATATGTAGCGTTGACTTTTAGATTTTTTTCAATGATAAGTTGCAGAAATCCTCACAGGTAATGCGATGTAATGGTGCTTGCTCCATACCTATTATGTCAGTCTCCTCTTGGGCGAACTTTGACATCATTTAGGCTAATGCCCATTTTCTCCCTGCAGGCTGCCAGTGTAAAGAATGAACTGATAGCATTGATTTGAGTTACACAGTTTTGCTTTCCATCTCTTTTCCATCAGCAGGTTGTGCAGGTGGCAAAGACCAGGTTAATAGTATAGTTGTATAAGAGCCTACCCACAAGAGAAAAAAAAAAGCATGATTACAGATGGGGCGCCTCTCAGCCAGTGCCGGGGCTCGGCAGCATGCCCCCGCTGGTGATCGCCAGCAAAGAAGCGCTCCTTCTGCCCGGGACGCGTGAGCCTTGTCCCAGATTTTTGGGCAGCGAGGGATGGGAACCCTGCCCATATCTGCTTTAAGGAGACGGGCAGGGTTAGGGGGGTGCAGGGAGGCGGTGGGACTGGCAGTTTGCAATCAGGCCTCCAGACCTCTGCTGAATGAGAAGGGTTTCATCTGTATGTACAGTTGTGCTACTCGAGGTGAATACAATCCTGTGTACAGTGGAATATACACTTTTTTAGCACACTGCTTCTAAGCATGGTATACCATATTTGCTCCAAAAACTGTATCAGGCCCAAAGATTACCAATACATTGTTGGTGCTCAGGTGGGCAAGCCTGGGCACAGTGCTGCCCTGTTACAGTACACCACTGGCTCTAATTTCAAGAAGGATGAAGCAGACTAGAGGCCTTTGATTTACTGATAGTGAGGAAGATGCTGGTGACTTGGTGAGCACAGTTTCCATGGAGCAGAAAGATGCAAGGAGGCAATGTAGGAGGAGGCAATGTAGGGGCAAGCCTCTGTTCTATACACATACACACTAAAGCTGGACATACACTAGTCAGATTCTGCCTTTCCACCCATTTCCGACAGATCGGGCTGAGAAATCGGGTGAAAAGTGGACAAATCAGATGTGTAGGACATACGATCCAATGTGCGTTCCCTTGTGCATTGGTTTGGAATTGGAGGTCGGGCCTGCTGCATGTCTGACCTCTGACTCTGACCCCATCCCAGCAGCAGGGAACAAGGTTGCATGCGATACATCACATGTCAAAGGGCCACATGCAATGTATTGCATGCAATCCTGCTGCCCAGGAAGGTCCCGGGCGGCTCAAGGGGAATTGGCCGGCCATACACTGCTACAAGGAGTTGTAGTAGTGTATAGCAACCTTTACCCTGCTCATCATAGCGGACATGTTATAACGTCATTCTCTGTATATGTGGATTACTGTTGTCATATTTTCGCTTTCCAAACAAAACCAATTTGCATTATTGCAATAGATGTTTTCTGTTCAGTTTCTGTACTGTAAAAAACTTTAATAAAATACAATTACAGTACACTGCTGCTCCACATATTAATAAATCAATCAGGTTTCAATTTAGAAAAATCCAAATCTGTAACCAGGGCTGTCATCAGAAATTGTGGGGCCCTAGTACAGATAAAGAAGCAGGGCCAAACTTGTCAGATCCTCCAATTAACTACTAGGCATTAATGCAACTGGGGGACACTTGACGCCAAGAATATGAGGTGGTCAGTCCTTTTCCTTCTGGAACCAGGATGCAGCACTCTAAATGTAAAAGAAAAGTTACCGGTAACTCTGGGCCCCTAGTCAATCCAGGCACCTTACTGTCATACCCCATGTGCCCCATTTCAGTCACCAAGCTGCCAATAGATCTGCTGCAGTTCCCTTAAGGTCTCAAATCCTCAAGTGATCATACAAATGTATAAATCAAGATGGAACTTTATCATAGCCTAAATGTATTTTTACATACCAAAGGCATACCTACAACTATAATTGTATCAGGATATCAACAAGCAGGGGAAGGGGAAAAAAAGGTTAACAATAAAGGCATGGTAAATAATAATACATAATCTAAAATTGAATAAATACAGTTTATTTTCAACTGGTTTTGAATATGAGAACCGGATACTTTTCTGCACCTGCAGAAGATGCACTTTAAAGTTAGTGGAGCATAAACCCCTTATGCTGTGTATACTGTACATGTGAGATTCCCTTGCTATTCGACTAAAGGCCCCCATACACTAGGGCGACTTGTCCTTAGGACAAGTCGCCCCCGACTTCCCCCTGAGCTTCCCCGGCTGCTCCCCGGGGGAGCTTGATTAGATTGGCACTTGATGTGCCATTTTTTACATGTGATAAATCGTCTCGATTTATCACATGTAAAAAACCCGGGGAGCAGGGGGGGGGGGGGGGGGCTACAGAGCAGGGCTGCTGGTGGGAGCAGGGGGGGCTGGGGACGCTGCGGGGGACACAGGCGGCATAGAGCCGGGAGCTGTCAGTGCTAGAAAAAAAAAAGCCTATACAATGAATGGGCAGCCTGTGATTGGCTGAGCGCTCTCTCAGCCAATTGCTGACTGGCTGAGAGAGCGCTCAGCCAATCACAGGCCGCCCATTCATTGTATGGGCTTTTTTTTTTTTATTCCGTACTGACAGCTCCCGCCGGCTCCCCCTGCCCGGCTCTATGCCGCCTGTGTCCCCCGCAGCGTCCCCAGCCCCCCCTGCTCCCTCCACCGCCGCGCCGCCCCACTAGGTCCCAAGTCGGGTGGTCGGACGTGCAGCAGGTCGGACCACCCGACGCAGATCCGATGCGCACGGGACCGCGCATCGGATCTGAGGGGACATCAAAACCAGCCGATTTTGGTCCGATTTCGGCCAGATCCGACTGATCTGGCTGAAATCTGACCAAAATCGGCTAGTGTATGGGGGCCTTAAGATTCGTTTGCTATGTAATCATTGCTAACTCTGTACTATTTACATACAATTCATGCTTTCTACATTCAATCTGCACTATATAGTCATTGCTGCACTGTCTATTTGGCTTTTCGGTACTAGTGTAGTTCCACAGCGCCAGTAAATCGCATGTGATATCGCATGCGATTTGCATGCGATTCGATGTGCGATGCGATTTATTACCTGTTCATACCCCCACTATCCACTACGGCATGGAGTTGATTTTATACAGTGACGAGCGCATCGAGCCACGGAGCCCAAAGCGTAGCGAGCCCCGCGAGGGGCTGTGGAATACATGTCAAGTAATCCGTGGCCTCGTGGGGACACGGATTACTTGACATGTATTCACTGAGCCCGAAGCGTAGCGAGCCCCGCGAGGGGCTGTGGAATACATGTCAAGTAATCCGTGGCCTCGTGGGGACACAGATTACTTGACATGTATTCACAGAGCCCGAAGCGTGGCGAGCGCACACGGATTACTTGACATGTATTTACCGAGCCCGAAGCGTGGCGAGCGCAGCCAGTCAAAATCGAATGTCAAATTGTACCGTGTGTAGACAGCATAAGTCTCTAGTTACAATGGCTTTTGATCAGCTGTGACTTGGAGATGCAATCAGTATGTTTACATTTATAATGTCAACACCACAATATTGACAGCTATTATGTCAACATGTTGACATGTGAAATATAGACGATATACTGGGAAAAGAGGGTTGTGCTGTAGCAGCAGTGCATTAGGATTAGGCTAAAGGAGGGGATGTTTAGGGTTTGTCTATGGGAAGGAAGATAAGGATAGGTACTAGTGGAAGAGTTAAGGTGCCCATACATTGGAGACAAGACCACGCATCGGATCAGATGTCAAACACATCTGATTTGGCCACTTTTCACTATTTCTCTGCCCAATCTATTGGAATAGGGTGAACAGTGGTCACGTCGGACAAGTCTATGGCCAGTTTAAGGGTTAGGCACTAGGAGGGAAAGTCAACAGGATGTGACTGTCGGACAGGAAGACATCGGAGCCGCTGGATCCCACAAACCAGGTAAGTCACCACTAGACCACCTCATCACCATTTGTCTTCATTTTAATAATGTCGACATTTCATAAGTGGCAACATGATGAATGTCAGTGTGATCTAAGTGAGCATACTGCACACTAGAATCATAACATAAGTTGACTATATGCATCTTAAATATACTTATATTCTAAGCTATATCTTGTATTAATTCCAGATATCAAGTTTCCCTAACATTGATGTCTTGCTACATACTACAGACCACACTGTGGGCCTTATTTAGATCTGAGCTCAGTACAAATTTTTTGGAAAATGGGCAAAACCATGTGCACTGCAGGTGGGGCAGATGTAACATGTGTGAGAGAGTTAGATTTGTGTGAGTTATTTTGTATCTGTGCAGGGTAAATACTGGCTGTATTATTCTTACACTGCAATTTAGATTTCAGTTTTAGCACATCCCCCAATTCTAACTCTCTTTGCACAGATTACATCTGCTCCTCCTGCAGTGCACATGGTTTTGCCCATTTTCCAAACAAATTTGTACTGAGCTCAGATCTGAATAAGGCCCAGTGTGCTGTCATTATAATTACTTAATACAGCCACTGTTAATTTATTTGAAAAACTGGTGATAAAATAGAAAAGAACATTTTGTTATGAGTGAAACAGATTTATGTAAAATAACTCTTCAAATGATAGTCTGGTTCTAAGACACAGCTAAAGTAAAAATTAAATTTATTTTACTAAAGGAAAGGTTAATTAGCATAAATAAAATCTCATCACACAAACGCTGACTTATACAAGGAAGAAATACAGATCATGCAAAACAGGCTTTCATCAGAGGCATGTCAATGCAAGTTATGTTTTTTTTTTTAATTATGTTCTGTAAAGTATATATAATTATCTGAATAATATTTTGTATTTTAATGAGTCGCTGTTTAAAAGTAGTTTTACAAATGTAAACTTTGTAGATCAATAAGGAGAAGAATGCCCCTCCTTGATCAGAACACACAGGTTACATCACTATGGTGGCAAGTATCACATAATTAATTAGAGAGTAGGCACATACATTGATGTTTCTCCCAGGTATGTATCTTACGGTACTTGTTTCCTAGCACGGCGCCCATCCCATAGCATACTAGTGGTGCGCGATGCGTGCAATGCGATATTCATGCTAAATTAACAGGAGTGCTTGTACAATGAAATATCACATAGCATTGCATGCCAGCAAATGGCATGCGATGCGATTTTTAATTGTACAAGCACCCTGATGGATGCTTACAATGTTAAATGCACCCCCATTGTCAACACCACCCCTAATATCAATGCCAACCCGAAGTGTGGCGAGCGCAGCGAGCCCGCAATGGGTGGCAGTACACATCCTCCGACCTTTTCATACCCCCACTATCCACGTCGGCGTGGAGATGATTTTATATATTGGCGTGGCGAGGGGACACGGAATACGAGCCTGAAGCGTGGCGAGCGAAGCGAGCCCCATGAGGGGACGTGCAATACATGTAAAGTAATCCGTGTCCCCTCGCGGGGGGTTGGCGTTGATAGTGGGGGTGGCATTGCCAATGGGGGTGCATTTAACATTAAAAGCACCCATCAGGGTGCTTGTACAATAAAAAATCAAATCGTATCGAATTGCATGCATTGATGCGATTGTATAAGATGTAATACAATCAAAATTGGGGGTGCCGTGCTAGGAAACAAGTACCTATCTTACACATAAGTTTTGAGAATCGTTAATTAATTATATGGGGGGTGGGGTAATATAATTCTGTATTCATGAAATTACCTTACTATTTTTTTGTTTGTACTGTTGGATACGTTTCCTTCCTTCATGTGTTCCCAAAGTGTACATTTCATGTAAGCTTGCCAGGAATAGGCCTTTGTCAATAAGGGAAATAAAAGGAGATTTCATGCCAGCACCAGGCTAGGTGGAGGAACCTGTAAAACTGCTAGGTTTGCCCTTAGTATTAGTATTCCTTGGTTCCACCTTAAATAAACTGATTTCAGAAACCACCCATTACAATTACTTCCTCATTTCATTAATGCTGAAAACTGATTGTGATATGTGATTTTATATATATATATCTATAGATATATATAGATATATATGCATGTATGGCCAAACTATGCTTCTCCAGCTGTTGTGAAACTACAAGTCCCATCATGCCTTGCCACCATTTTACTATTGGGGAATGCTAAAACTTTGGCAAGGCATGCTGGGATGTGTAGTTTCACAACAGCTGGAGGGCCACAGTTTGGCCATTCCTGGTCTTAGGGGTGTTTTGTGTCCCCCATCCCATGTCCATAGGTCCCCATTATAAAATAACTTCCCACCCTCCGTTTTTCAATTGAATTCCAGTGGTGTGAAATTCTTATAATAGTACCCCCCCCCCCCAGTAGCAATAACAAAACAAACATGTTTTATAAACCACCCCCTCTCTCCCTGTTAAACTGCCATTTGTTTGTTCTCCCCCACCCTCTCCAACATAATTTAACTTCAATTCCTCCCCAACCTCCACTGGAGTGACCCCCCCACACACACACACACACACACACACACACATGTGCATATATTCTTTCACAACCAAACACAAATGCACACAGCACAGCAAAGTATGTGTCAGGGAAGACTACCCCCTGCTGCAGCTGATCCCTGCACTCTAAGGGCATGTACCACTTCAGTACCACTTTCTAAGCAGCGGGTGATCACTAGAGAGCCACTTAACGCTGCCCGTCGGGCCAACGTACCCCGCCCCTTCCCCCCCTGGTGCCCCAAAAGTCCCCTCGGAATCATGCAAATGAATGTGTAGCTGACACATCCATTCGCATGTGAGCGTACAGGAGATAAATCATTTTATGGTTGCCAACCATCAAATTATTTTTTTCCCACACCATGCAGGCTCCTGACCCGCCTGCGTTCGTATGGGGATTCCCAGCATTTTTCTGGGCACACCTATTGTTTTTGTGGGCACGCGTAGGAAACGCTGGGTATCAGCATGTGCCAGCCCCCTGTCCCCCCACTGCCAGCCCTCTCTGTATGAATGCCTCGGCAACTCTGATAGTCACCTAAGGCGTCCATACAGCAGCCCTGCACATGCGTATATTCATATATAGTTGATGCCGATTTCACAGATACCATTAATCTAGCGTTACTGACTCAAGGTAACGTTATGTCTTTCTCGGAATCAGAGGCTGAGGCTATCCTGGCAAGAAAAGCCGTTGATGAGGATGTTGATAACACCCGCCCATTGGAGTTCCTATTTAAGGACTGGATCAAGTTGAAGCAGAAAGAGGTCGACTACATGTACCACAGCATCACCCTGAGTGAGTACTACACCAATAAACGTATTCCCAGGGGTTTCAGGGTAAGGAACGCACCCACTATAGGACGCTTCAACGTCTCATTATGCAAAAAGTGGATTGCGATATTAAATAAGTGCAGCTTTGACCTCATCCTGCTCGTTATTGAAGAGTCTGGACGTGAACTTGAGTTGGTCCGTGAACGTATTGCCACTTTTGAGAAGACTCACATCTGATTGGCTGGACAGATTAAGTAAACAGGTCAGCACCTATAAAAGGGACTTGATACAATTTAAGAATCTAAATTATCCAAAGTGAACACCGATTATGAGCAAAATCGTGTATATGCATGGATACATGGTGGTAATAACATGCCAGGATCACGCCAGTATGGTAGGCCCTACAGGAGACGTGGCTAAACAGATAAAGAGGCCACTGACTCCTCACAGGAGGGTCCGATGACCAGTGACTCTGATGTGGCATCCCGACCAAGGAGACGTGCAAAGGCTGTCCTTCCCCCTTTAGGGGTTCGCACGCGACAACTGACACCCCGAGATGCCGGTACAGGACGAGGAGAGGTGGACAGTGTAAAAGGTCGTGGAAGAAGGGGCAGACCACCCCTGAGAGCATAGTGTTCAACTTATCCTCACATGTGTTGACTGAGGCGGAGGAGAGGGTCCTCAACAAGGGACTATCGTTTGTTCCCTCCACACGATTCGACACGATGCAGTGGGAGGTCGAAAAGTACAAATTGAACAGACTGCTTAAGTTAAAACAACATTTTAACAAATGTGATAAAAATGTTATCTCTCCCCCAGCCTCAAAGGATATCCCAACACAGTTATCCAAGTTACAGCCAAAATCTGTCTTTGAACCTATATCGTTTAATCCTAACATTAAAACGTTCATGCAAGCTATTGACCATGAGGTTTCTCTAGGTATTAATAATAAATCCATCAAAAGGCCTGTTGCTAGGTCGAATTTAATCAGAGAAGAGTTTTCTGCACTACATGACCTCGGTACTTATACTGATATAGTTTTACGGCCCGCAGACAAAGGCGGTGCCGTGGTCCTACAGGATCTTGGTGACTATAGACTGGAGATCACCAGGCAACTGGCTGATGTGTCGGTCTATAGGACTCTAAGCAGAGACCCGACCATTGAGTTTACTAATGTGTTAAAAGGTTTGTTAAAGGTTGCGGTTGACAACGGTGTCATTACATCTGAATTATCAACAGCGCTTATGGTAGTAGACCCTGTAGTACCGCTGCTATATACGCTGCCAAAGATCCACAAGGGCCTTGATAGGCCCCCAGGGAGGCCTATCATAGCAGCTTGTGGATCTTTGTTCCAAAATGTATCTACATACATCGATGCCCTACTGCAGCCTTGCATTAGGGCTGCTCCTGGACACCTGTTGGATACCACAGCCTTTTTAACCAAACTGGCATCATAGGGGCATATACCTGCTGGTAGTCTGCTTTGTAGCATAGACGTAACTAGTCTGTACACCGTCATTCCCAATCCAGCAGGCCTGGCGGCGGTGAAGAGACTGCTAACCAACAATGCTAATTATGTTGGACCTGACATTGATTTTGTGCTTTCCCTCCTCGAGTTGGTCTTGACATACAACTATTTCCTGTATGACGGGTGTTTTTTCTGCAGTGCGTTGGCTGTGCAATGGGGAGTAATTTCGCCCCATCTTACGCCAACGCATTCATGATGGATGTAGAACAGGATATATTTTTTGCTAGATCCGATGTTTCTCGATGTGTGTTTTTTTACACGAGATACATCGATGATCTCTTTGTTATCTGGACAGGCAGCAGGGAGCATTTTGTGTCGTTCATTGATGGCCATAATGCAACCACCAGTCCTGTGAAGTTGACTTACACCACTGATGAGGTGTGTGTCAACTTCTTGGATGTGGCACTGACCATTGGTGAGGGTGTGATAGAGACTTCCGTGTACACTAAACCTACGGATAGAAACACCGTTTTACACGCCACCAGCTGTCATCCAGCACCCATGAAGTTTAGTCTGCCTTACTTGCGATTCTTGCGGTCTAGATGCATCTGTAGTACGGATGAGTTGGCATTGAAACAAATCGACATCATGTTTTCCAAATTTGAGACACGAGGTTATCCATAAAAGATTTTATCTGAGGCTAAGCACAAGGCTATGTCCAGGTCAAGACAATCGTTGTTAGAATACCAACATAGACCCGCTAATAACAAAAGGCTACCCTAGGCAAACCATTACAGCACTGACAGTTCTATTGTCAACACTACCATCAAGAGATTGTGGCCACTGGTACAGATGGACCCAGCTTTAGGATTAACTTACACCAGAATTACGTCATGCTACACTCGTGGCAGGAGTGTGCGTGATATAGTTATGAAAACTGACATTTCCAAGCTGAAGCAGGCTAGTAGTGAGCAATTCTTGTCCGCTAAACCAGGTTGTTTTAAATGTTTGGGGTGTGCCACCTGTAGGGCCCTCATAGTGGGTGATACTTTCAGTCACCCATCCAGTGGTGTAAGGATGCAGATGAAGCATCGCGTCACTTGCACGACGAGATATATAGTTTATATGATCATGTGTCCATGTTCTTTGCATTATATAGGCAAAACACAATGCACCTTGCGCGAACGTATGGCTGGGCATCGTTCCTCCATCAAGCTCGCCCTGGAAAAAGGTTCCAGTGACCAGCCGGTGGCGAGACACTTTTTGGAGGCACGACACACCATCCCCATGATGCGCTATATGATCATTGATCATATACCGGCATCAGTACGCGGCGGCAACTGCGCTAAAAAACTTTTGCAGTGCGAAGCACGGTGGATACACCGGCTTGGCACTTTGTCCCCCAAAGGACTTAATGAGAGCAAGGGTTTGCATTGTTTTTTTGTGAAATACAAGCTATAGGTTCTCTCTGCATGATTAAAGGTTTTTTTACAGTGGCTCCTCGGCCCTCTACCTATGATATGATGTTTGGATATTAGTAACATGTGATATAGCATCAACTCTGTCCGGTTTTTAACTTTAATGTAGTGTTTTTGTTATTTTTTGATTGTTGTTTTATGTATGTATTGATTATGATCATTATCTACAGTGTTGGTGGGCTATTCACGTGTTTGATATATATATGCATTAAGTTTCAGAGGCAGCCTTGCTATTAACTTTGTTGTTTATTTATTGCCGTATTAGTGATATGATCTTTGTTGATATCCGTCACTATGGCAACTCAGTTTTCTTCCGGCTCTCACACCGGGCGTCAATCAGGCCGCGGTGATGCGCAGTATATGCGTATCAAACAGGTGGGTGATGATGCTGGAATGAGGCCGAGTGCTACTGCTGTTGTGAAGTGTCGGCGTCCTTGGAGACACAAGTTGTCATGGCAACATTGGTTGCCCCAGGCATCCGCCGAGCGTAGTGGCTTAGCCGTGATGACGCACATCAGGTGCGTCCACGCTGCTGACGTCATGGCGCCGGCTGTTTTGCCGCTAGAAACGAAGCATCTGATTGCAGGGGAGCACCTGGGGGTATGTATAAATGTCTGTCATTTTAATATTGTTTTTTGTGTCCTGAGGAAGAACCCAATAAAAGTGGTTGGAAACGTTGGCAATTACTGCTATCCTGATTCCGTTTGTTTTGTTGAGTGCCGCCGTCTGTTGGATATATTCATATATACACATGTGCAGAGCTGCACCATCGGTCCCCGGTGCGAATACCCCTACAGAATCAGTCTCTAAGTCCCTACCCACAGTGTAACCACCACTCCATGCACTGGATTTTGGGGTACGCTTCTGGCAGTGATGTCAACAGTCAGAGTCCACTACATCACTGTATCTATCCGGAGAGCCAGAGGAGATTGTGCAGAATCGAATAAACTAAAAACTGGATACACATCAGGGCAGTGTGGCGTATGTGATGTGTCTTGGCATGGTAACGTACTACTGGCTCAGGTCATATCAAATGCACCTATGCCAGGAAAGAGGTTAGTGGGAACAGATGAAATGCAAAAACACTTGTAGGCCATGAATTTAAAGAACATTAACAAAATATGTGAATGTAAAACAGAGCAAGAAGTCTGAAAAACCTTTATAGAAGTTTTCCGACAAGTCTGCGCAGTACTCCACTTTTTTTTTAAATAACATAAACTCTATATCATGTTTCACTAAATGATTATTGGATTGGCCTACTTATCAAGTCGCCACCTTTATTTTTGTTTTGCATATTTTGAATTTTAACCTGTGACTACAAGGACACTGTCCAGAGAAGATCAGACGATGATTGACTAAGAACAAAATACACCTCTTTCACTGAAATTCTTGTGACAGGGTACATTTTCAGCCACTAGATGGAGACTATCTTCACCAAAAATCTACAGTATGTATGTTCAAATACACACACACTCGCACATAAACAGTACGTTAATTTGAAAAATGATAATGTAAACAATTAAACATGTATGTTACAATGAACTATAATGTTACATCTCCTCAAATGTTCACAGACTATAGACTTTTTTTAGTACAAAAAAAAAAAATCTTTGAAGAAATATATACATTTTTTTTACACTTTAAAGTTTATGGGGGCGATTCTCTAACACAGAAATGCGGTAAAAAACCCGTTATCGGGGTTTTTACTGCATTTCTGTATGCTGTATTGTGCCTCCGCAGTGGCAGCGCTGCAGAGGGAATCGCCAGCAAATCTGGCGATTCCCTGCAGAAGCCTATGGGCTTCTTACCGCAGTGCTGTTTGAGAGATCCGTCACGGATCCCTCCCAGCATGCCCTGCGGCCAGCGCGTCACTCTGCGCATGCGCAGATGGACTCCCGGGTCACAGACCCGGAAGTCCAGTGCCGGCACCGCATCGCAAGGGACAGCTCTTATCGCAAGAGCTGTCCCTTGCGTTAATAACCGCATATGTTACAGCATATGCCGTTATTAATAATGCGATGCCCGGCGATGGAGGGCTGCGGATGTTACAACATCCCGCCCTATAAGCTACTTTTTATCCCTTTGGACTACGGCAAACCCTAGAGTGAAAGTTGAATTTAGATACTTAATTTAAATCTTTGAATGTTTTCTAGATGGAGATTTTGGTTACAACTATTCTGGAACTATTAGTGAAATATAGGGTGACATTTAACATGATGCGATTTTTCGTAATTTTCAAATTCACCCATTATCGCACTTTTTAAAATCGTTTTTTTTTTTTTTTTTTGCCGCGAATTGTCATATTTAATGAGGTGCGTATTCCGGGCAAAAAAAGTGCAATTTTTAGGCATGAAAATGTGCGAATTTGTGGTAAAAATAACTAAATAAATAAATACATTTTACACATTTTACACAATGATCTGGTTCTGGCTAATTAGCCTGTCAGTACCTGGTCTACATATGTGGCGAATTTAAGACACATTTTCCCAATTTCGCATCTCATTAAATATGCTAATTGTATACTTTTCAATGGGAAAACATCTGTCTGCAAGTTCGGCACGACTAAAAATCGCACTTTCAGAATGTGCAAGTTCGCGACAAAATCTATAAAAGAAACTGTTAATAAATAAATACAAAGACAATAAATGTGCTATAAACAAGATTTTACAAAAATATACAGACTGAATTGAATTGAACTTATTTATTATTTACAAATTACAAGAGAATGACATTATTATCAACATATGCTGGTTTATTAATTTTAATGTTCATGTTCTAACACTTACAGAGATATCATAACTACAGTATGGTCATTCATTAATACCGTAGCTTTAATGACCAACATTTTTATACAACTTGATTATATTGTACCAACTATAAACTGATAAAACATATAAACATGTAATACCATAGGCCAGTGATGGCTAACATTGACACTCCAGCTGTGGTTGAACTACACATCCCAGCATGCTCTGCTACAGTTTTGCTTTTTGGTCATACTAAAACTGATGCATGGCATGCTGGGATGTGTAGTTCAACAACAGCTGGAGTTTCATGTTCAGCCATCACTGTCTTAGGCTGATATAAGTCCCATGTTCCAACATTCAGGGCGCTGTTCCACAAATCACCTGGATGTCAATGACACCAGATAAACTCTGTTATACAGAGAACGCCAGTTATCATGATGTCACCATACTTTTCTGCCTGTTAGTAGGGTCCTACCGTAATGCAGAGAATTGTTGTATTTGTGTTATTATCACCTGAGTATACATCAATATATAAATATAAACAGGTCCAGATGTAACTGATGGCGAGGGAATTATTAAGGATTTTATCAAATTACAAGAGAAGAGGTGACCAAGGACTGAATCTCCAAGGACCGTGAAGAAGATGTGGTGACTGACTTGGCTAATATTGCAGAGGGGCTGCCCATGACACGGCCCCGTTCTGACCTTGGCGACCTGAATCTGAACAGATTCCAGCTCCACCAATTGAAATTTTGGTACTTGTTTCCTAGCACGGCGCCCAGATTTCCTACGTATGGCACGGTAGTTAAATCGCATCACATGTGCCATTATAGCGGCATGCGATGCGATGCGATTTTTTAATGTATTTTTTTCTATGTTTATTGTACCCCACTATAATCGCATTGCATCGCATGTCCCGCAAAATCGCATGCGATCGCATGCGATTTAATAGGATGTGCGATGCCATGAAATGAGCTATACAATAATATGATTGTATGTCCCAAAAATAGGTTTAACGCAACCCCCCACTATCCATGCCACCCCGAAGCGTGGCAAGCGCAAGGAGCCCCGCGCGGGGCGGTGGAATGCGGCCTCCGACCTTTTCATTCCTCCACCAACCACGTCGGCGTGGAGCTAATTTTATATAGTGTGGTGAGCGCAGCGAGCCACCGAGCCCGAAACGTGGCGAGCGCAGCGAGGCCCGCGAAAGGACGCGGATTACTTTACATGTATTCCGCGTCCCCTCGCGGGGCTCGCTGCGCTCAACACGCTTCGGGCTCGGTGGCTCGCTGCCAGGCCACGTCCCAACGCGTTTCGTCACTAGGACTTCATCAGAGGGCTGGCCTGGCATCGGTCAGTAGCCTCTAAGTACCCTGCTGCAAGAGGGCGTCCCTCATCGGGTACGCCTCTCCTACGGCCAGAGTTTTAACTGTTTACTGGCTCTGCCTCATAACATTGGATACAAATACATGTTAATTTTATAGCAGCCATAAAAGCATAAAACATATAAATAAAGTACACTTTATAGTTGATAATCTGTGAGCACAAGAATATAAATGCAGAGTCTATGAAGAAACACTGCAAATAACTGTAGAGATATACCGGCATTAAACAACGAGTATATAAATCTACTGGCAAGTCTGCAATTCATTACCTTATTAAAGGGACATGACTATTTATAAAAAGGGACATGACTATTTATAAAAAGATCTTTTCTATAAGCACATACATAAATAAATATATTACTTTCCACCAAAAGAATAGGTACTTGTATACCTTCACGGCTCCCATCGCATGCCATATGTAGTGGCATGCGATGCGATGCGATTTTACCGGGTTTTTATGCATTTTTGATAAAAATTGCATAGCATCGCATGCGATCGCATGAGATCGCATGCGATCTGATGCAATGTCATTTTTCACTGAAATCATGGACATGAGTTGAAATCATGTAAAATGCACCCCAAATGTCATTTTTCACACTGTGCCACCCCCACTATCAACGCCAACCCGAAGCGTGGCGAGGGGCCGCGGAACGCGTCCTACGACCTTTTCATACCCCCACTATCCACGTTGGCGTGGAGTTGAGAATAGAAAGTGTGACGAGCACAGCAAGCCACCGAGCCCGAAGCGTGGCGAGCGGACGCGGATACCTTCACAGGTATCCGTGTCCCCTCGCGGGCTTCACAGGTATCCGTGTCCCCTCGCGGGCTTCACAGGTATCCGTGTCCCCTCGCGGGGCTCGCTTAACTGAATCATGGATTGAACAATTCATTAATACCTGTCACGACCACCATGGCTGCTACCCTGGCTCCCTATGCTGTGCCTGGCTCTGGGCCCTGCAGCAGCATGTCTCATACCCTAGCGCTCACCTCCGCTCCGGTAACGGTGTTGGTGGGGTGCAGGTGTCCGCATTGTCACCGCGGGGTGACAGTGGTATGCTGTGCTCCGGTGTCGCGCGGGACATGGGTGGTGTGTGTGAGGCGCCATGTGTGTCCGTTCCTGGATAGGCCTTTTCTGGAAACGCCGGCAGATTGCACAGCTGTGCACACTCAATGCCGGCTGGGTTCTGTCGCCTCCGCTGGCAGCCGCCATCTTTTTGGTTTCTCCAACCTGTGCTGTGCGGCTCCACCCCCGCCTGTCAAGTGGCTGTCCAATAGCCGCACAGCTCACCTCTTAAGTACTGACTGGCCTGCGGCCAGCGCGTCACTCTGCGCATGCGCAGATGGACTCCCGGGTCACAGACCCGGAAGTCCAGTGCCGGCACCGCATCGCAAGGGACAGCTCTTATCGCAAGAGCTGTCCCTTGCGTTAATAACCGCATATGTTACAGCATATGCCGTTATTAATAATGCGATGCCCGGCGATGGAGGGCTGCGGATGTTACAACATCCCGCCCTATAAGCTACTTTTTATCCCTTTGGACTACGGCAAACCCTAGAGTGAAAGTTGAATTTAGATACTTAATTTAAATCTTTGAATGTTTTCTAGATGGAGATTTTGGTTACAACTATTCTGGAACTATTAGTGAAATATAGGGTGACATTTAACATGATGCGATTTTTCGTAATTTTCAAATTCACCCATTATCGCACTTTTTAAAATCGTTTTTTTTTTTTTTTTTTGCCGCGAATTGTCATATTTAATGAGGTGCGTATTCCGGGCAAAAAAAGTGCAATTTTTAGGCATGAAAATGTGCGAATTTGTGGTAAAAATAACTAAATAAATAAATACATTTTACACATTTTACACAATGATCTGGTTCTGGCTAATTAGCCTGTCAGTACCTGGTCTACATATGTGGCGAATTTAAGACACATTTTCCCAATTTCGCATCTCATTAAATATGCTAATTGTATACTTTTCAATGGGAAAACATCTGTCTGCAAGTTCGGCACGACTAAAAATCGCACTTTCAGAATGTGCAAGTTCGCGACAAAATCTATAAAAGAAACTGTTAATAAATAAATACAAAGACAATAAATGTGCTATAAACAAGATTTTACAAAAATATACAGACTGAATTGAATTGAACTTATTTATTATTTACAAATTACAAGAGAATGACATTATTATCAACATATGCTGGTTTATTAATTTTAATGTTCATGTTCTAACACTTACAGAGATATCATAACTACAGTATGGTCATTCATTAATACCGTAGCTTTAATGACCAACATTTTTATACAACTTGATTATATTGTACCAACTATAAACTGATAAAACATATAAACATGTAATACCATAGGCCAGTGATGGCTAACATTGACACTCCAGCTGTGGTTGAACTACACATCCCAGCATGCTCTGCTACAGTTTTGCTTTTTGGTCATACTAAAACTGATGCATGGCATGCTGGGATGTGTAGTTCAACAACAGCTGGAGTTTCATGTTCAGCCATCACTGTCTTAGGCTGATATAAGTCCCATGTTCCAACATTCAGGGCGCTGTTCCACAAATCACCTGGATGTCAATGACACCAGATAAACTCTGTTATACAGAGAACGCCAGTTATCATGATGTCACCATACTTTTCTGCCTGTTAGTAGGGTCCTACCGTAATGCAGAGAATTGTTGTATTTGTGTTATTATCACCTGAGTATACATCAATATATAAATATAAACAGGTCCAGATGTAACTGATGGCGAGGGAATTATTAAGGATTTTATCAAATTACAAGAGAAGAGGTGACCAAGGACTGAATCTCCAAGGACCGTGAAGAAGATGTGGTGACTGACTTGGCTAATATTGCAGAGGGGCTGCCCATGACACGGCCCCGTTCTGACCTTGGCGACCTGAATCTGAACAGATTCCAGCTCCACCAATTGAAATTTTGGTACTTGTTTCCTAGCACGGCGCCCAGATTTCCTACGTATGGCACGGTAGTTAAATCGCATCACATGTGCCATTATAGCGGCATGCGATGCGATGCGATTTTTTAATGTATTTTTTTCTATGTTTATTGTACCCCACTATAATCGCATTGCATCGCATGTCCCGCAAAATCGCATGCGATCGCATGCGATTTAATAGGATGTGCGATGCCATGAAATGAGCTATACAATAATATGATTGTATGTCCCAAAAATAGGTTTAACGCAACCCCCCACTATCCATGCCACCCCGAAGCGTGGCAAGCGCAAGGAGCCCCGCGCGGGGCGGTGGAATGCGGCCTCCGACCTTTTCATTCCTCCACCAACCACGTCGGCGTGGAGCTAATTTTATATAGTGTGGTGAGCGCAGCGAGCCACCGAGCCCGAAACGTGGCGAGCGCAGCGAGGCCCGCGAAAGGACGCGGATTACTTTACATGTATTCCGCGTCCCCTCGCGGGGCTCGCTGCGCTCAACACGCTTCGGGCTCGGTGGCTCGCTGCCAGGCCACGTCCCAACGCGTTTCGTCACTAGGACTTCATCAGAGGGCTGGCCTGGCATCGGTCAGTAGCCTCTAAGTACCCTGCTGCAAGAGGGCGTCCCTCATCGGGTACGCCTCTCCTACGGCCAGAGTTTTAACTGTTTACTGGCTCTGCCTCATAACATTGGATACAAATACATGTTAATTTTATAGCAGCCATAAAAGCATAAAACATATAAATAAAGTACACTTTATAGTTGATAATCTGTGAGCACAAGAATATAAATGCAGAGTCTATGAAGAAACACTGCAAATAACTGTAGAGATATACCGGCATTAAACAACGAGTATATAAATCTACTGGCAAGTCTGCAATTCATTACCTTATTAAAGGGACATGACTATTTATAAAAAGGGACATGACTATTTATAAAAAGATCTTTTCTATAAGCACATACATAAATAAATATATTACTTTCCACCAAAAGAATAGGTACTTGTATACCTTCACGGCTCCCATCGCATGCCATATGTAGTGGCATGCGATGCGATGCGATTTTACCGGGTTTTTATGCATTTTTGATAAAAATTGCATAGCATCGCATGCGATCGCATGAGATCGCATGCGATCTGATGCAATGTCATTTTTCACTGAAATCATGGACATGAGTTGAAATCATGTAAAATGCACCCCAAATGTCATTTTTCACACTGTGCCACCCCCACTATCAACGCCAACCCGAAGCGTGGCGAGGGGCCGCGGAACGCGTCCTACGACCTTTTCATACCCCCACTATCCACGTTGGCGTGGAGTTGAGAATAGAAAGTGTGACGAGCACAGCAAGCCACCGAGCCCGAAGCGTGGCGAGCGGACGCGGATACCTTCACAGGTATCCGTGTCCCCTCGCGGGCTTCACAGGTATCCGTGTCCCCTCGCGGGCTTCACAGGTATCCGTGTCCCCTCGCGGGGCTCGCTTAACTGAATCATGGATTGAACAATTCATTAATACCTGTCACGACCACCATGGCTGCTACCCTGGCTCCCTATGCTGTGCCTGGCTCTGGGCCCTGCAGCAGCATGTCTCATACCCTAGCGCTCACCTCCGCTCCGGTAACGGTGTTGGTGGGGTGCAGGTGTCCGCATTGTCACCGCGGGGTGACAGTGGTATGCTGTGCTCCGGTGTCGCGCGGGACATGGGTGGTGTGTGTGAGGCGCCATGTGTGTCCGTTCCTGGATAGGCCTTTTCTGGAAACGCCGGCAGATTGCACAGCTGTGCACACTCAATGCCGGCTGGGTTCTGTCGCCTCCGCTGGCAGCCGCCATCTTTTTGGTTTCTCCAACCTGTGCTGTGCGGCTCCACCCCCGCCTGTCAAGTGGCTGTCCAATAGCCGCACAGCTCACCTCTTAAGTACTGACTGGCCAGACAGACCGGCAGTCAGTACAATGATATCCATGCCTTGAACAGCATTGCTCTCTCCTGGCTCTCTGTAGTGTTTACTACAGTTCCTGATCTCCGGTGAAAGTCTGCTCTCCTCCTGCCGATCATCTACTGTTACCTCTGTACCTTGGAACCTGCTGCCGCCAATAAGGACAGGACAAGGTTAGCCCCCCAAAGGGGTATTATCTTTATCCTACATCCTGATGGTTATTCTCCTCGGTTACTCCTGGTTCTACAGCCACGATCATAATCAGCAAGGACCCTCAGACTTCATCATCCAATCCTTCATCCAATCCTTCATTCAATCATCCAATCCTTCATCCAATCATCCAATCCTTCTTCCAATCATCCAATCCTTCATCCAATCCTTCATCCAATCATCCAATTCTTCATCCAATCATCCAATCCTCATTCAGTCATTCAACTTATTATTCAATCATCCAATTCTTCAACCAATCCTGCAATACCTTCTACCGTTATCAAGCATCTTCACCTTCTTCAATAGAGACTTATATTATTGACTTTTATCATTCCACAAATCTTCAGTATATTATCGTGCCATCATTTACCACCTGTATTACAGTACCTTTAATAAATAAGGTTTATTTTACTTCATTGTTTCTTCACTTCTGTCGTTAATGCAACATCCCTATATTAAAGCACCTAGCCTCCGTTATACTTCAGCTGGTGCTTCACGGAATGTGACAATACCCCTTTTCCACTAGCAGAAATAACCCGGTAATATCTGCGGGGACGCGCTTCAACCCATATTTTTTTGCTAGTGGAAATGCTCCCTGTCAAATAACCCAGTATGGATTCCCTGGCAATTCTCCGCTCCTGATTCTGGAAGATGGCGATGAAGAGTGCAGTCTACTCGATAGGTCTGCCTTGTCCGACACCGCACAGTCCATGGTGGAGGAGGGGTCCGATACAACAACGGAGCAGCCGACTCGAAAACAAACACCAAAACTGCGGTCAAATAGTAAGTTAAAAAAAATTCCCAGTAATCAACGGTATATAGTGCCACAAGTGTGCAGGTGGGATAGGGCCGCAAGCACATGTAAGAAAACACCTCTGCTATTTTATGCTGCCAAAGAAGAAAAAACAAAAAAGTTCTGAACAAGCAGCGAGAGCTTTCTCTTCCATAGTAATAGAACAACTGCGGGAAATTGCCTCCGACATGCAGGCCAAAGAGGATGCTCGTATGGAGAAGTTTTTAGCAAATGAAAGACAGCTGCAGCACTCTTTCTTGGATCAATTAAAGGACATGCAGGTTAGACAATTGTCCTTTTTGGAAGGGATACTTAATCGTGGGTATACGCCGCCTCCGCATTATCCACAGTATCCACTACATGCTCCACAGGCCCCAGCATACCCAGCACACCATGAGTATGCATATGGCCAATACAGTAGAGGGCCAACTCCCTCTGCCCCTAGCACTTCGTGTGAGCACCAGCCACACCAAGAGCCTCTACAATATAGAGGACCCAGTAGCCACGCCCCCAGCACAGCAACTAGCTACCACCCGACCACTGGTGCTAGCTACACCCCCAACACTTCCACTAGCTATGCCTCCAGCACTGCTACTGGTGCCCCACTAAACCCAGAGTATAGGGAGGCAAACACCACTAGCTGTGACAACATGTCTACTAGACTGCTGCCATACCTAGTCTCCCCTGAATTTACAGTATATCGTAATTTGCCATAACAAATACCTGTTTTTTTCTTTGGGATCCTTTTTCTTATTGCATTATTGCAATAAGAATGCTGAATGCATCTACTGCATTCAGTCGCCTTGTGGACACAGTTTGGTTAAACCCTACACCTTGCACTTTTTTCAATTTTATGGGTACATTTTTCATTTTTATGTACGCCAAAAGCTCAGTTATACGGCACACATTTTACCTAAACATGTCTTTTCTTATCTTGTGTGAAGACACTTTTGAAAGTTCCAAAGATTTTATTTTTGGCAGTAAAATAAAAAAAGATGTTATTTTAAAAGAAATTAGTGTGGTCTCTTCTTCTAATATGTAATCTTTTTAATGGTGGCCCTTTCGGTGTAATGGTGGCCCTGTTTTGTGACCTCCCCTGTAATTTATAAAGGCTTTTTCTTATGTAATCTATAGGAAAAAAACAGGCCTTACCCGGGTTAAGTGTAAAAGGGGCTGATCCGGCAATTTACCGGGTAGCACTGTAGTGGAAATGTGTCTCTTACCAATGTCCAAATCGGGTACAATTTACCGGGTCTGACCCAGGTTGCTAGTGGAAAAAGGGTATTAAGATTGCAGCCCAATGTCGAGCGACCCCATTTTACTGCAAGTCCCTTTCTCTCTCTCTCTCTCTCTCTCTCTCACTTTCTTTGTGTATATATATATATATATATATGTATGTATATATATATATATATATATATATATATGGGTAGCAAAGGAAAAAGATATCGGCGACTAATTATTGTAAGTATGATAATAAAGAATTTAATGAGATGACAATAAAAATATGAAAGTAAAAACACATTTTATACACCAATGGACATATATTACACAATAAAAACTGGTTTCAAAGGTAAATAGGTGTAAAATACTGTGTTTGGGTAAAAGATGGGATAGGGATATATATAAAATATTAATATATTGTAAAAGAACAATATAAGAAAAAAGTTTTTTTTTAAAAATATATATATAAAAAAAACTTTAAGTATAGAAAAAGGTGTTAATAAAAAGTTCTTAACTTTTTAAGGTGGTAGGAGGTAGGTATCCCAACGCGTTTCGTCTGATGTGACTTCTTCAAGGGGTAGGAGATGAATGAGCCCAAACTTGTATTTATACCTATATGCCTATGAGTGTGAGTTATGACATCATTTCCTGTTCAATATTCAATTACTTAGGCTAAATCTGTGAATTCATCATAAAAAAGGTCTGGACACACGCTCAGGGATAGAGTAAGTGACATAAATACAGAACGCTAGGTTTTTAGAATTTTTTCCTAACTGGAAAGTACAATTATAACATAATGAACGGAAACGCAGCACTTCCGCCACGTTTCCGGCGTCCGTACAGCGCTAGTGCGCATGCTCGGCTTTTCACTGTTCAGACGGAGTTTAGACCTTCTCCGCCGTGTGCGCATGCGCCGGAGAGCCGAGGATTGTCAGAAGTTCTTTCACACGGCTCTTGCGGATGTGTCCTCGGGAGTGAATGCCGGCGGCCAGTTTGTTGAAGTTTTTTCATTAGAAAAAGGCTGCTTATATTGCGTCTTGTAGCTATTTCATTGCGCCCATATCAGACCATACATAGAAACATGTATGGTCCGATATGGGCGCAATGAAATAGCTACAAGACGCAATATAAGCAGCCTTTTTCTAATGAAGAAACTTCAACAAAATGGCCGCCGGCATTCACTCCCGAGGACACATCCGCAAGAGCCGTGTGAAAGAACTTCTGACAATCCTCGGCTCTCCGGCGCATGCGCACACGGCGGAGAAGGTCTAAACTCCGTCTGAACAGTGAAAAGCCGAGCATGCGCACTAGCGCTGTACGGACGCCGGAAACGTGGCGGAAGTGCCGCGTTTCCGTTCATTATGTTATAATTGTACTTTCCAGTTAGGAAAAAATTCTAAAACCTAGCGTTCTGTATTTATGTCACTTACTCTATCCCTGAGCGTGTGTCCAGACCTTTTTTATGATGAATTCACAGATTTAGCCTAAGTAATTGAATATTGAACAGGAAATGATGTCATAACTCACACTCATAGGCATATAGGTATAAATACAAGTTTGGGCTCATTCATCTCCTACCCCTTGAAGAAGTCACATCAGACGAAACGCGTTGGGCTACCTACCTCCTACCACCTTAAAAAGTTAAGAACTTTTTATTAACACCTTTTTCTATACTTAAAGTTTTTTTTATATATATATTTTTTAAAAAAAACTTTTTTCTTATATTGTTCTTTTACAATATATTAATATTTTATATATATATCCCTATCCCATCTTTTACCCAAACACAGTATTTTACACCTATTTACCTTTGAAACCAGTTTTTATTGTGTAATATATGTCCATTGGTGTATAAAATGTGTTTTTACTTTCATATTTTTATTGTCATCTCATTAAATTCTTTATTATCATACTTACAATAATTAGTCGCCGATATCTTTTTCCTTTGCTACCCATAAACCTGTGAGTAAACATACCATTACTCTTACTAGAAGATAGGCTGACACCCTCCATATTTAAAAGGAACATTATTGTTTTTTGAAGAAAACGTATCCAGCACAAGTGGCGCCCCCTATCCAGAGCTAACATATATATATATATATATATATATATATATATATATATATATATACATATATATACACTGCTCAAACAAATAAAGGGAGCACTAACATAACACATCCTAGATCTAAATGAATGAACTATTATTATTAAATACTTTGTTCTGACAACAAAATCACACAAAAATTATCAAAGGAAATCAAATGTATTAACCCATGGAGGTCTGGATTTGGAGTCACACTCAAAATTAAAGTGGAAAAACACACTACAGGCTGATAGAACTTTGATGTAATGTCCTTTAAACAAGTCAAGTCAAAATGAGGCTCAGTAGTGTGTGGCCTCCACATGCCTGTGTGGCCTCCCTACAACGCCTGGGCATGATCCTGATGAGGTGGCGGATGGTCTCCTGAGGGATCTCCTCCCAGACCTGGACTAAAGCATCCACCACCTCCTGGACAGTCTGTGCTGCAATGTGGCATTGGTGGATGGAGCGAGACATGATGTCCCAGATGTGCTCAATTGGATTCAGGTCTGGGGAACGGGCAGGCCAGTCCATAGCATCAATGCCTTCCTCTTGCAGGAACTACTGACACACTCCAGCCACATGAGATCTAGCATTGTCTTGCATTAGGAGGAGCCCAGGGCCAACCACACCTGCATATGGTCTCACAAGGGGTCTGAGGATCTCATCTCGGTACCTAATGGCAGTCAGGCTACCTCTGGCGTGCACATGGAGGGTTGTGCGGTGACCCAAAGAAATGCTACCCCACACCATTACTGACCCACTGCCAAACCGATCATGCTGCAGGATGTTGCAGGCAGCAGAACGTTCTCCTTGGCGTCTCCAGTCTCTGTCACATCTGTCATGTGCTCAGTGTGAAACTGCCTTCATCTGTGAAGAGCAAAGAGCGCCAGTGGCGAATTTGCCAATCTTGGTGTTCTCTGGCAAACGCCAAATGTCCTGCACGGTGTGGGGCTGTAAGCACAACCCCAGCCTGTGGACGTCGGGCCCTCATACCATCCTCATAGAGTCTTTTTCTGACCGTTTGAGTAGACACATGCACATTTGTGGCCTGCTAGAGGTCATGTTGCAGGGCTCTGGCAGTGCTCCTCCTGTTCCTCCTTGCACAAAGGTGGAGGTAGAGGTCCTGCTGCTGGGTTGTTTCCCTCCTACTGCCTCCTCCACATCTCCTGATGTACTGGCCTGTCTCCTGGTAGCACCTCCATGCTCTGGACACTACGCTGACAGACACAGCAAACCTTCTTGCCACAGCTCGCATTGATGTGCCATCCTGGATGAGCTGCACTAACTGAGCCACTTGTGTGGGTTGTAGACTACCTCTCATGCTACCACTAGAGTGAAAGCACCGCCAGCTTTCAAAAGTAACCAAAACATCAGCCAGAAAGCATAGGAGCTGAAAAGTGGTCTGTGGTCACCACCTGCAGAACAACTCCTTTATTGGGGGTGTCTTGCTAATTGCCTATAATTTCCACCTGTTGTCTATTCCATTTGCACATCAGCAAGCAAAATTGACTGTCAATCAGTGTTGCTTCCTAAGTAGCAGTTTGATTTCACAGAAGTGTGATTGACTTGGAGTTACATTGTGTTGTTTAAGTGTTCCCGTTATTTTTTTGAGCAGTGTCTATATCTATATCGGTCCATCCATGTAAATACACCATTATGTATGAAAATAATATATGAAGAGCAGATGTTTTGTATTTCATGTCTTTTTTGCCCACAGTAAAGTGATCAATTGTTTTGCACAATACCCAGTTTCTGTCATCACTCACTCACACATAAAAATAGGAGCGTGTCACAATCTCCCGGACCACGGAGTCTCTTACCGGGTCCGGGGTCGTGGGTGGTGCGGGCGGCGAGCACAGGGTCCTGGGCAGCGGCAGACTGGGCAGCGTGATTCCTCCAGTCTCTGTCTGAGCTCCGGCAGCATGGTGTGCGGCTTCCGGGTATGCGGGCGCGCGCTCACTAGGGCGTGCGCGCCGCGCGCTCAGGGATTTAAAGGGGAAAGCAGATTCTGATGTAGTCAGCCTGCAGCATAAAAGGAAGTATCTGGCTGGCAATCCCTGCTAGAGTATAGGTTCACACCAGCTCCAGCGTCCTCGTGCTCCCAGTACACCTTGTTATAGATCACTGATTATCATATTTTACCCCGGCTTGTTTCTGACCACTCTTCTGTCTGACCCTCCTGTACCTTATCCGAGTTACTCCGTGTATGACCGCAGTGTGCCTATCTGACCATTCCTCCGTCCAGAACCGGCCTTAGGCATAGGCAAACTAGGCAATTGCCTAGGGCATTTGGAATGCCTAGGTGCATCAGCAGCTTCTGCTGATTAAAATGATATGCAGCATGCCTATATCCTGTGTGTGAGTGAGGCTGTATCTGCATATGAAATAGTGTATTCATGGAAATCACTGTAACATAGCATTCTGTATGCAGGTACAGCCACAGTAGCACACAGAATATATTCATGCCACATATCATTTTAATCATCGGAAGCTCCTTGTGTGTGCTGGTCATAACAATGCAAATAAGACGAATTTTCAGCAAAAAAGGCACTCAACATTAGCAGAACTGGCCAGGAGCTGCATGGCCTATTGAGGCAAGATGTATGAGGAAACATCTGTATCCAAGCAGAGGCAGAGGTCACAGTGTTAGTGGCTGTGCGAATGCTGTCTGCAGGTGGGTTGGTTGTGCAATAGTGTTCGGCATATGTGTAACAGGCATTATGTGTGTCATGTATATATGCATTAATAATGTGCAACATATGTGTAACAGGCATTATGTGTGTCATATGTATAAGGGCATTAATAATGTGAAACATATGTGTAATGGGCATTATATGTGTCATGTGTATAAGGGCATTAATAATGTGCAACATATGTGTAAGGGGCATTATGTGTGTCATTATATGTATGAAGGGCATTAATAAAGGTTGGCATAATGTGTAAGGGGCATTATGGCTATAAGGACATTAATAATGTGTGTTATGTGTAAGGGGCATTACTGTGTGGTATTATCAGGGGTGCCGAGAGAAAGGGGTAGGGAGTACAAATTACCCAGGCCAAAGTCTGATGGAAGGGCCCAGTGGGAGCCCCGGGCCCCCTCCCCTTAAGTGACAGCTGCAGCTTTTCTCCTCTGCCCAGCACACACTGCTTTGTGCTGGGTTGCAGTGTGGCTATGGAGGTGCTTAAAATACAATAATTTCTCAGGATTTTTTTCTAAGGGTATAATGTGAATAATGTGAGGAGTAATGTACATAAGGTAAAGTGGTACTACTGTGTGATGTAACGTGAATAAGGGACACCATCGCATGAAATAATGTGAATAAAGTTGCACTACTGTGTGGCATAATTTGAATTGGGGGTACTATTGGGTGGCCATGCCCCTTCCCAGCAAGAACACACCCCTGTTTGGGCTGTTTCTATTTAAAATATTGCGGGTAGGAGCACCAAAATGATGACTGCTATGATGAGGGTTGATGGTGCTGGGAAAGGGGAGCAGGGTCAGAGGCGGAACTAGTGGCGGTGCTAGGGGGCACCAGCCAAAATCTTGCCTAGGGTGTCATTTAGGCTAGGGCCGGCTCTGCCTCTGTCTCATCCCAGTGTCCCACGAACCGTGTTACCAGTGTATGACCCAGCATGTCTTTGGATTCTCTTTGTCTCTACCTTGGGTACCTACTTGTCCGTACTGATACCAAACCGGCTAGACAACCACTCCTCCATATTCTCGCTTCTACCTCCAGCTCATACGTGAAAAATGACCAGAGGACCGCGACCGATGTGTCGAGTGCCGCAGAAGCCCAAATCCCAATTGGAGGGGTCACTGGCAGAAAACCCTCGGCACGGTTAGACTCCGCGCCTCTGTGTCAGGTCGAGCCAATTCCCGAGCTGGTAGGAAACAGTACTACAGTATTGTGACAGAATACTCTGGCCCACTAGAATATGGATCCAGCAGGTGGTCCATCTCCTAAGGAGCTCCTGGAACATCTATTGACCAGGGTGAATAAGCTGGAGCAGGATTAGGCTCAAATTATGCAATGCCTGCAAACACTGATGCAACGTATAGAGGCACCTCCGGCCCCACCGGCACCTCCAGCGGTAGCGGCTAATGCTGCGCCTCTTCGAATTCCGAAACCCAACAAAGTTTGATGGAAATCCAAGGGAATGTCGAGGATTCCTAAATCAATGCCTCATCCAGTTCGAGATACAGGCTGCATCCTTTCCTTCGGATAGAGTGAAGGTAGCTTACATAATTTCGCTACTAACCGGTCAAGCCCTGTCCTGGGCCTCCCCGCTCTGGGAGAAAGATCATGCTATGATCAACAATAGCACTGAGTTCATCGCTGAATTCCGCAAAGTCTTTGATGAAGCAGGCAGAGTGACATCTGCCGCCTCAGCGATTCTCCGGTTAAAGCAGGGAGTCCAAACTGTGGGACAATATACAGTTCAGTTCTGGACCCTCGCTTCCGAGCTAGGCTGGAATGAGGAGGCTCTGATTGCCACATTCACACAGAGGCTTTCTGAAAAAATGAAGGATGAATTGGCAGCTCGGGAACCACCAGCTTCTTTAGATGATCTCATCTCCCTATGTACGCGGGTGGACCTCCGTCATCAGGAGAGGGATAAGGAAAGGGAGCAATCCCGGAGGTATAGCTTCAAGCTGGCACCTCGATTTATACCGCCAGTAAACGGCTCATCTTCGGCACCATCAGCCACGGCTAGTCAGCAATCGGAGGAACCCATGCAGATTGGGAAATCTCGTCTTCCATTTGCAGAGAGAGAGTGAAGATTTAAGAATCGGCTGTGCCTGTATTGCGGGGAGTCAAGTCACCTTCTCTCCGGTTGTCCCAAGCGTCTGATTGTAAGGGGGTCAGTTTGGGCACATTGTCATATACCCCTTCTCGAGTCTCTGCAGTGGGATTCACCATCGACGTCACTCAAAAATCAAAATTCCGCTTTGATCTTTAAAGCTTTCCTAGATTCTGGCGCGGACGGTAACTTTATCACCGCAGAAACGGTTAAACACCTGGGAATTCCATGTCAAGAACTGACCAACCCTTTACATATTGTAGTTGTGGATGGCAACAGATTGCCATTTTCAAGCATTCATTCTAGTACCTCATTGATACGGATGAGAGTAGGGGGCCCTTCATCAAGAGACCTTTTTTCTTCTTCGTGCTTCCTTCAGCAGAGAATCCAGTTATCCTGGGATTGCCATGGCTGCAGTTACATTCACCCATGTTAAACTGGAGGAATCCACAACTACTGGCATGGGGTAAGGAGTGTCAGGGGTGATGCCTTACCCGGGTTGAACGACTTCAGTTTACCGTTTCTTCTACCAAGCTGGGTTCTGGGATCAAGCTTCCGGCACCTTATCAAGCCTTTTCGGACGGAGTGTATTAAGGTCAATTGTCAAGCTTTCAGGGTACAACCGCCTTCTTCAGGACATACAATTCCTACAGCAAGGAAATAACAACAACTCACCACTTTTATCCCCACAAGTGAATGCCATGCACTTGCCGCTGGGTCAGTCAACTTCCGCCGGAGGCAGCGTGACTGACCCAGCGGTGGGTGTATGGCATTTGCTTGTGGGGATAAAAGTGGTGAGTTCTTCCATTAGGCAGCTTTAGGCAGCTGCCTAGGGCGCTGGCCACTAGAGGGCCCCTCTTCCTCAGCCCAACATTTAAATTAAGTATATAAGTGGCAGGAGCGGATTCCGTGAATAGCTTCCTGTTTTCTTCCAGCAACATTCTTTTAAAAAAACACAGGGTACTTATGTAGTAACTGGGCTGCCGATTTTGAAATCGGGTCCATCGCATCGCATCGCACCCGACCAAATCGCATGCGATGCGATGCGATGCGATGCGATGGACCCGATTTTTCCATAGGATTCAATGTTAAAATGGACTGAGTCCATTTTAACATGGAATTCAATGGGAAAAAGGGGTCCTTTTCATACCCCTACTATCCAAGTGGGCATGGAGTTGGATATAAACCTGTGGCGAGCGTAGCGAGCCACCGAGCCCGAAGCGTGGCGAGCGTAGCGAGCCCCGCGAGGGGACACAGAATACCGTCCCCTCGCGGGGCTCGCTTCGCTCGCCACGCTTCGGGCTCGGTGGCTCGCTACGCTCGCCACAGGTTTATATCCAACTCCATGCCCACTTGGATAGTAGGGGTATGAAAAGGACCCCTTTTTCCCATTGAATTCCATGTTAAAATGGACTCAGTCCATTTTAACATTGAATCCTATGGAAAAATCGGGTCATCGCATCGCATCGTATGCGATGCGATATCGCATCGCATCGCATCTGATTGTATGCCTTAACTTAAGGCATACAATCAAAAAATCGGCAGCCCAGATACTACATAAGTACCAAACACAGTTGCCATGGTATCTGGGCTGCTGCTGGTGGGGAGGCGATGGTGGAGTGGCTTCTGCCACTGACTGTCTAGCGCTGCTGCCGTACTACTGCTGCTGCGGAGACACTGGTCCCTCCAAGCTGCTGTCGCCGAGTGCCTAGTGCCGCTGCTGCAGAGGCACTGGTCCCCGCTGCTGTCGCTGAGTGCCTAGTGCCGCTGCTGCAAAGGCACTGGTCCCATGCTGCTGTCACCACCCGCCCCTCTCTCCCGACTGCAGCAGGGACCAGTGTCTCCAATTCCCAGCAGTGGCAGCAGCGCTCAGCAGTCAGTGGTAGAAGCAGCCAGCGCCTCCCTTCCAGCGGCAGTGGCGACCTGGCCGTAAGCTCCATTAATCAGCAGAGGCGTAGGGAGGGCGGAGCCACTGGAGCTCACGCTCCGGGCGCTGATTGGTCGGATGGCGCCGACGGCCCGCCCCCCCTCCGCAAAAATCATCCCCGCACAAAGATCATCTGTAGGGGCAGCGTGCGCCGGCGGCTGCCTTGCCCGGCGCCTGCCTCCTGCCCCCTGCCCGGTCCGTGACGCTTGGGCGGCTGACTCACTCCAATGTAAATTGGTGCTGCTGCTGCTGCTGCTCGGACGGGCTTCCGGGCAGCGCAGCGCAGCAGCACTCAGATTCCTTCTAGTCGCCTGCTTCTCACTCCCTCCTCCGTCATCAGCCACAGCCATCCCAACTTCCCAAGCGCTGGTGAGGAGAGTTTCTGATGCCGCCCGTGCCGCCCTGCTATAATTATTCAAGGTGGATTTTTTTTTTTTACAGCTAATTAATGATGTAATATGCATAATAAACTTGGGGTTTGGGGGATTCGTGGGTCCTGGGGGAGGGGAGGAGGGGGGGGTGAATCTCTCTGGCATCTGCTGCTGCCCTGCTGTGCTGTATGTATATTTATTTATTTACAGCTGTCAGCATGTTATATAGTGCAGCAGATTCCGTTACAGCGTCTTATATAGCGCAGCAGATTCCGTTGCAGCGTCTTATATAGCGCAGCAGATTCCGTTACAGCGTCTTATATAGCGCAGCAGATTCCGTTACAGCGTCTTATATAGCGCAGCAGATTCCGTTACAGTGTCTTATATAGCGCAGCAGCTTCCGTTACAGTGTCTTATATAGCGCAGCAGAATCCGTTACAGTGTCTTATATAGCGCAGCAGATTCCGTTACAGTGTCTTATATAGCGCAGCAGATTCCATTACAGCGTCTTATATAGTGTCTTATTTTTAAGTTAACTTAAGTTTTTTCTTTTCAAATGTAACATGCAAACACATGTTAGCCACGCCCCCAATTACCGGGGTAGGGGGGGGCGCGAAATATGCCCTTGCTCCGGGCACCATGGCACCTAGCTACACCGCTGTTAATCAGTCTGTGACAGCTGGAAGCAATAACCTCCCCTGCCAACTGTGGCATTAAGATGTTGTTCCTGATGCAGCACCCGGGTTTGTGATTGCCTGGAGTTACTTCCCATGGTAGTACAGTATTATGGTTTACTATATGCTGTGGCTAGGGAGGGCGTGAGGAGATATATATTTATGAAGTGCACGGTTGTGTGTATGTGTCTGATTTATTAGCAAAATGGGTAATTGGTGGGATGGGAAGGGGGGGCGCAGAAGGCAGAAGTTTTGCGTAGGGTGCCATAAAACCTTGCACCGGCCCTGGTTGTACCCCGAAAGCTTGACAATTGACCTCAATACACTTTTTTTTTCATAAATGCCTCCGGAGTGCCATTATTGATTGGATACCTATCTATCTATCTATCTATCTATCTATATATATAGAGATATATATATATATATATATATATATATATGCTTTTGCACATACATGGATGAATCTCAGACCTACACAGAAATTCAGACAACAAATTATTGCTCCCATCTACCATCCGTCCTTTTCCCCTCCGCATGTATGATCTGACTGCTCAGGGATCAGCTCAAACTGACTATTTATACTTCCTAAATCAGATTATACAAACTCAATTTGTTTGGTCAAATTGGAAATGAAATGTATATCGCAACATATGGCTGACAGGCAGAATTGAACTGTGTGTAACCAACACAACTGTATTATAACTACCCTCATGATATGGGAACTCTTAAATACATATTTAAGAACCTTTCCTATAAGTTTTTCCATGGGCATAATTATGGGGCCCAAATATAATCAGAATCAGAAAGTGAAAGATTTTGGGAGAGTTTTCCCATTTTTTTTAAAGCACAATCAATTACATGGCAAAATCAACCTGGTTCTTCAGTGTAAATAATTACTGCTTTAAAAATATGGGAAAACTCTCCCAAAATCTCATACTTTCTGATTCTCCCACCCTATTACATTTGAACCATGATGTTTGTTTAGCAGAATAATAGTAATCTATAAAATGGTCAAAGACCACTAAGATAGAAGAGTTTAATATATATGGCAGCTGTAGCCTGCTATGACAATCAATACATACAAGTGGGCTATGCGGTGTTATTGATGTAATAGCATGTGTCACTGGCATAGCATGCTACCTCGTAGTACATACTATTGATTATAAGCCCATTGTCCCGGTATTCAGCACACACCAGTGTGGTTCCTTATTGAATTCTGGCCATTTTCTATTTCTAAAATGTACAAAAAAAAGCATAAACACAATTGTTCAAAACACAGTTATATAGTTCTACTGAACAATTCATTAAATAAAAAGTAGATGGTGTACCAGCTAAGATGAGCATGAAAGGTGTAAATGGGTAGAATGGAACAAGATGCAGTGTTTCTTGTTATTGTTATGCACAGAATATGAGTTTATTTCTTCTGTGTAATTAATGAGACACGTTTTAAAAGGAAAGCATCACCTTATTACAAGTCACGCTAATTAAATGGAGCATTGTGAAAAACACGCCATGACATGTCCCTCATTTAGAAGCCTACTTTAGATTCGCTGCGTGCACTTAGCCTTTCATTACCGTCATGTCTTATTTTGCTAATAGCCATTTATATAGAAATGATCCCACACACACACGAAGGTACAGTAACATAGTCTAACTTCCTTTCCTTTGATGTCTTTTTTTTCCCCAGCATAACCACATTGCACCAATTCTTTTTAATCCCAAAATTTGCTTGCTTGGGGGTAAATTTAATTATCTATTCTCACCAGCTTTTTTTTTTTCCGTTGAATTCTGTAAAAACTTTGATAGACTGTTCATGCAATATTTGTTTCCTATAGAAGCCCATTGTCAGTTGTGTGGGTTTTCCTGTTCCCAGCAGTATCTGCAGTGGGCCAGTGGTGTAGGCATGGTAGTGAGATGGTTTGAGATAGCTTCACCGCATGGGCTGATGTAGAAAAGGTTACATGGAGTGTGTCAGTAGAATAATGATTTGTGCTGCCGAGTATCAGGGAATGGGCGGATACCCAGTATAGAGGTGCAGAGTATAAACCCACCAGCGGTCTTACCCCGGGGATATGGATTTCGCTGTGAGGTTTGGCCCTCTACCTGGGTTTCCCTGGCTACTAGTAGTGACAAGAGATGATGCAAATGACAGAAACTAAGAAGCTAGGCTGGGGCCAAGTAGACTTGAATTGGCTGGAACCAGATAGATTTTGAGCCGGGAATTGTAGAACTTGAGCTGGGCTGGAAATTTTGCCTGGTTGGAACCAACAGGCTTGTGCCGGACTGGAATTGACAGGACTTCAGCCAGGTTGGAAGCAGCCATACGAGAACCGGGCTGGAATCAGCAGGACTGGGTTTTTGCTGGTAGAACCGGGCTGGAATCAGAGAGGAAGAACTGGGCTGGAACTAGCAAAAATGGTCTGTAACCCGGGAAAGGCAATGTGGTGTATTGATATGCACTTAAATGTGTTTGCTGTCTCAGAAGAACAGGCAGGGTAATCAGTCAAGGTTCGCGAACACTGGAACCAGAAATGAACCAGTGAAGTTGCCAAATTTATCTCCCTTTGCCTGTGCTTGCTGAAATGACATTGAATGGAGAATACAGACTTTGCAGCCAATTGGTAACTAGAGGTAAGTGATAATTAATATGATTCCCATTGGCGGCGTAGCAGTCATCAGACCCAAGTGTCATGGTGGCGCCAGCACCAAAGATTTAAAGGAAGTCTGCAAGACACATGCCAGGGGACATAGAGAGCCATGGAAGCAAGCACAGCAGCAACAGATTCACTCACCAAGGGATCCTCATGAGCATCACTTCGCACAAGTAAGCGGCACAGTGGTGTGCAGCAATTCCGGACACCTATAATTATTTTCTGCATTTGAAGTACCTTACTAGTCTAGGCCACTTTACTTAACAGATTTAACTTAAGACCCATACACACTGGGTGATTTTGGCTGTTTGATCTGTGTAAAACACTTAGAAATTAAGCTGAGATCGCTCCGTATGTACAGACCATAGCGATGGCGATGCTCGATCCTGTGCATCACCATCGCCAGCTCAGATATACAGATGGAGCCATCATCATTAGTAGGGAAGGCATGGTGTGACAACCCATATCAGCATGCCATTTGTCAAAACAGGGACGCGCAAGCGTCTCACATGCTTGCACATCCATTGCCGCAAATGGAGTGCACAAGCATCTCACACACATGCGCCTCAGCCAGGGCGGCGCCGCAGAGCCGCACAGATGAGAGTGTCTCTCTCTGTGTGTGCATGCATTAAATATCTGAGATAACCTAGAAAGCGCTTATAGGCAAATATTTGGTTAGCACAGATCACTCAGCACACATCATTGGTGCATAGCATGGGAATAGCAATGTATGCTGAGCAGTGCTAACCTAGTTCACTCAGCACAGAAAATAATTTGCCCCCCTGTGTATGGGGCTTTAGTTTTGCTTTTTTAGCAACTACAGTCTTTCAACAATAACAAAAATATATTTATTTGTGATAACATAGCTGGTAGTCATGTTCGAGACACATAACTCATTCATATCTCCTTACTAACGCTGGGAGGAGACATATCTCAAAAACTAAAGCTAAAATGAGAAGTCCAAATATTGTTTTACCAAAAAGCTACATTCAGTAACTAGTAGAATAGCATGAGTTTACTTCTATGAGTATATATTCATGGAAACTCTTAGTAATTGATGGTTTGGTATACTGTATGCTGCATTTATGGTCCCACAATATTCACAGATTATTTTTCACTGCTACCTAGGGTTGCATATAAAGATCAGCAAGCCTAGGGTGAGAATGGGCCACAAGGGATTTCTGCTGCTGTTGTTTGTAAGCCATTGTAAACTGGACCTCCTCATACAATGGGGCAAGTTATTTGAATCGAGGCCTCAAGCTGCCCATAGACGTTCCCGGACCGTCCGTTCAGTACTTTGAGATGCGCGCTCCTGCGCATCTCATCGTACGGTACAAAAAGTATGTGCTGCACATACTTTTTGTACTAGCTGTTCATCACATCGCATCGCATTGCATGCACAAGGCACAAGGCATGCAATGCGATGTGATGTGTACTATTTAAGTCCCGAACGGATCCGTTAAACGGACCGTGTATGGGCAGCTTAACTGCCATCGGCCATATACCGTACTAGGTGTAAAAGATACATCAGAAAATGTATTTTATTTACCTTTCCATCTAACTTTGCCTACTGTAGCTGGCCACCCCTTTGAAAAAAATCCTCAATAAAGTCGTCAATAAGCTTTGCCCAAATAACAGTTCCCTTGTACAACTAAGAAATGCCTATACAGCCACAAATTAAAATTTATGATTGAAATGCCTCCATTTCTGAATTGCTTGTAACCATTGGCTCAGGAGAATGTGCAGAGCAAAAAGACCCTGTACGCTCCACAAGGAAGTGTATCGCCCTTCCCCCTCCTCCCAGAGTGTGTGGTCTCTCAAGCAGAAAAAAAATAATTATTACTTTCAAATCATCTTGAATGGAACAAGATAATTGTTATGTTTTATTGGTCATTTACTTAAGTCTCTCATGAGAAATTACATGGAAACGTTCATTTATTACAATACTCCTTTTTGAAGGGATCATCTAACACTTGTTTATATCATTTAAAAGTTCTATAAAAAAAAATTCTTTAACAAAAGACATAATTAATTTAATTAGCTAGATTTACATATTCGCTAAATGACAGTTGCTGCAAACATGACCCACATTACTGAGAAGAGACACTAGACATTAGCGGCATATGTACTGTAATCATTATAAGATGTGTTTATACAACTTATATCATTTATGATAATTGTTTCTATTTGACCTCAACAAGCAACCGTGGGTTTAAAGGGACATATTTTAGCCATCTCTGAGTAATTCAGAATAACACTTAGATAAATTATTTTTGCAGAAATACATAAAATAAATGAGCAGTTTGTAAAATATAGCCAGCTGACTCAATACTCGTATAAACCCTTGGGCAATAAATGCAAACTAAACTAACTCAAAACAATATATCTAAATAAACAGCTGGAATAAAACAGCAGAATGAAGATGCAGTGCCAAATCAGCAGGGACAGGCGCATCCGCTAAGAATTATAAGGAGTGCAGCAAAAGTTGCAAAAGGGCAAGGAACAAACTAAGGCTGAAGAAATGGAAAGTGAATAAACACAAAAGCAGAATACAGAAGAACAAAACAATAATGCCAGCAGGACATGAAATCGTTTATTTTGAGAACACTCCCACTTATGTCATCTAGGTTTGCATTTTGGTCTCCCAAACTATTTCTTGGCAAATGTAATGTAATTGTTGGGTTATTAGAGATACTGTATGTGTATTTTTTCGTGGAATTGTCAGATCTCACATCAGTATACACACCATGTAATTTACAAGTTGATTGTTCAATTTTTTTAGATACTGCTACTTTATTATAAAAGAGGCTCTGATGTGTATTTATGTTTATACAAAATTTCCACAGTGCAGAGTGTCGTAACTTATACAGGTCTCCCCGGGGGGAATTAGCGGCTTTTGCTTATTGTGCCATCCTCCGGTCTCTCACGCTGCAGCTATCAGCTTTGCAGCATGTAGTCTCCGCCACTTTGGTACTCTCTTCCTGCGATTTAGGCTTAGATATGCGTAATGTTTCAATCGCAGGTACCGTGGCTGCTTATTGTATTATCTCCTCTTACAGAGACAGACAGTGTCACGGAGAATCAGCGAGCCGGCTGGTCAGAGTGGCTTAGATGCCGCTCGCTGTCTCCCGCTGTCCGTACTGCGCTAGTCTCATGAGACATTGGGGACCCGTATCACACCCTTGTTTTGCTGATTTCTATACCTCAATACAGTGGTTTTAACATATCACAATATACAAAACACAATTTAACACATGGACAGTGGCCCTAGGAGCCAACGGCGGTTTCACCTAAAAGGCTTTATCAAGGCATCAACCTGTTTGCACTTCTGAAGGGGTTTAAATACCTCGCCCTTTCTTTGGATTGGCTCATTTCAAAAGATGCTTGTGGTTAAAACCACAAGTATCTTTTGAAATGAGCGAATCCAAAGAAAGGGCGGATTGCTACTTTTTTCATCACTAAAGAAGCCTGTGGAGTGCCGCTTATATATATATATATATATAGATGTGAGACCTCACTGGACCGGGTCAGGGACTCCAATAAGGTGGGCGGCACTCCAACGTAGTAGTTTTCAAAAAAAGTTCTTTATTGTAAAGATGCCATATGCCGACGTTTCGAGGCGCTAAGCCTCTTTTTCAGGGCGTGCAAAATATATCTAGGAAATAAAGTGCTGTTTTTGCACAGCACTTTATTTCCTAGATATATTTTGCACGCCCTGAAAAAGAGGCTTAGCGCCTCGAAACGTCGGCATATGGCATCTTTACAATAAAGAACTTTTTTTGAAAACTACTACGTTGGAGTGCCGCCCACCTTATTGGAGTCCCTGACCCGGTCCAGTGAGGTCTCACATCTATATCCAATTTAGGGAAGGCACCACGGACATTCACTTTATTCAGCAGCAGTGCCGAGCTACCGAAGAATATATATATATATATATATATATATATATATATATACACAGGATATCGATCCGGCACTCCCTGCAGTGATGAAATAGAACCTGGGTGCCTTTGCCAGAATCAAATGTAGAGCACGGCACTCCAGGAGTTTGGTGAGAGCAAAATTTAATGCAACAGTTTCGGAGCGCTAAGCTCCTTCATCAGGCATACATATTATACTGTATAATATGTATGCCTGATGAAGGAGCTTAGCGCTCCGAAACTGTTGCATTAAATTTTGCTCTCACCAAACTCCTGGAGTGCCGTGCGGTATGTTACCAACTGAGGGACCTACCTACATGCTATATATATATATATATATATATATATATATATATATATGTATATGTATATATATATATATATATATATATATGTAGAATATTCGGGTGTAGAGTATATATGTAGAGTAATAGAGTGCCGCCTGACCCCGTACCTCTTATATATATATATATATATATATATATAGTTGCGCTGCGGGCGGCACTCACGGAAAAAAATACAGAACGCAAGGTTTTAGCTTAACGTTTCAATTCTCACAGGGATTCTCATCAGAAGCACCATATAACAAATAATACAAGATTTAAATACCTTCACCCACACCGTCATGTTACATGCAGACACCGGGTCCAGGTTCCCGCTTCCTCCCTCGTTTAGCCGGGCGCTCCGTCGACTCACCGGTGACGTCATAGGCGTCAGCTGGTGACCTAGATACGGCCGTCTGTAAAGAAAAAAGAAGAAAACAGAGTATACGTATTACAATACAGCACAATATATATACCGTTAGATATTCATACAATATTAAACGAGCCCTTCCATTCGAGCATTTACTACCTCTATGGTCAATGCCGTGGAGAATACAGCAAAGCAAGGTTATAAAACACGCCAAAACCTGAACTATGCTGAAAGACAAGCCCTTAAGGGGTTATCCAAAAGGGATGAAATCACTGTGAGCCCGGCGGACAAGGGGGGTGGCATAGTGGTTTTAAACACTAAGGACTACTTGGAAGAGGCTTATTCACAATTGGGTGACACCTCAGTATACCGCAAACTTTTGTGTGATCCAACATCCCAATTTGTGTCAGAATTGGACAACATTTTGAAGGAAGCGATGGACCAAGGTCATATATCAAAAAAAGTGTATCTGTCTTTATTAAATAAAACTCCGGTGATTCCTGTTTTATATTTAATTCCAAAACTGCACAAGAACCTTTTAAAGCCACCGGGTAGACCGATAATTTCGGGTAGAGGTTCATTCCTCTATGATGTAGCTAAATACTTGGATACATACTTGCAGCCTGTGATTCAAAAAGAGAGCACTTATTTACAAGACACTACGATGTTTCTTAATGAATTGGTAAAACTTGATCTGTCAGATGGCAACTACCAGCTATGTACCATCGGTGTTGTTAGCTTGTATACAAGCATTCCACACGACCGCAGTATACAAGCAACAAAATGCCTATTACAGAATAATGACAGCTACAAAGGCCCAAATGTGGAACTTCTATTGCAGTTATTACAATTGATCCTAACCAGGAACTATTTTATCTTTCAAAAAGATTTTTTTATTCAAGTACGTGGGTGTGTAATGGGTGCGTGTGTCGCACCCACATACGCAAATTGTTTTATGTTCCAACTAAAACAAGGTTTATTTTTTAGAAATCCTGACTTTTTTTTCAAAGGTTTCATTGATGACGTCTTTGTGGTATGGAACGGTACAGCAACGAGTTCACGAGCATTATGGACACTATTAACACCCAAGATGACAACATCAAATTTACATACGACATCAGTGATACCAGCATCTCATTCTTGGATGTAAAAATCACGTTAATTGGTGGACAGATAACTACAACATTATTTAGCAAACCAACTGACTGTAATTCTTTATTATTAGCTTCAAGTTTTCATCCGGAGTCCTTGAAAGAAGCATTACCGTTTTCACAGATGTGCAGAGTTCACAGGATATGCAACACCAAAGAGGAAGAGACTGCACAAATTAACAACATGTCAAGAAGATTCCTAGAACGAGGATACTCGCCTAATACAGTCAATAATGCAGTAGCTAGAGTAAAGGACATTCCTAGAGCTGATCTGCTTACCACCAAACCTAAGAAGAACTTGGAGAATAGTACCATTTTTGTTACACACTATTCCACTGCCAGTAAAAAAATTATAGGTAAAGCTAAGAGAATGTGGCCCATTATTAGTACAGATCCGGAACTGCCACTGTTGAAGGATAACACACTGATACCGTGTTACAAGCGTGGCCGTAGTATACGGGACTGGGTGTTTAAAACGAACCCAGTTAATTCTAAAATGGATCCAAAGTCGCATTTTCTCACAAAAATACCAGGCAACTACCGTTGCTTGGGTTGCACAACCTGAAATTTCCTGGAAACAGGGGATACGTTCACCCATCCACGTTCTAGCAAGGTGTAAAAAATTAATGAGATCTATACCTGCAATTCAACATATGTTATTTATCTTTTAAAATGCCCTTGTGGTCTTGCATATGTGGGCAAGACCACCTGTAAATTTAAAGAGAGAATGGCACAACATAGAAGTGCCATTCATCTAGCTTTAGGGGGTCGAGACACTGAGCATCCCGTAGCTAGACATTTTAAATAGATGAAGCATGGTGAATCTACGGTCAGATATAAGATCATTGACAGTGTCCCTGTAAATGTAAGAGGAGGGGACCGTGCTAGAACTCTGTTACAGAGGGAAGCACGGTGGATCTATATGCTGGGCACAGTCAGTCCACACGGACTTAATGAGCAATTGAACATGAACATATAAAGTTATCCATGGATCCACTATAATCACCTATGCCTTGTTGTTTAATATTGTATGAATATCTACCGGTATATATATTGTGCCATATTGTAATATGTATGCTCTGTTTTCTTCTTTTTTCTTTACAGACGGCCGTATCTAGGTCACCAGCTGACGCCTATGACGTCACTGGTGAGGCGACGGAGCGCCCGGCTGAACGAGGGCGGAAGCGGGAACCTGGACCCGGCGTCTGCACATAACATGACGGTGTGGGTGAAGGTATTTAAATCTTGTATTATTTGTTATATGGTGCTTCTGATGAAAATTCCTGTGAGAATTGAAACGTTAAGCTAAAACCTTGCGTTCTGTATTTATTTCCGTGAGTGCCGCCCGCAGCGCAACTATCTATGATTGGTTTATCCAGGAGGGCACCCGGAGCAAGTTATTAAGTTGGAGTATGAGTGCCGATCTCTGGGGAGATATATTTATATATATATATATGTCCAGTGATGGATGTCACTCGGAATATAAATAAATCAACAGACCATACACTTGTGGTGATAGAGGAAGAATTATACTTCAAAGGGAATCATATTGGATCCACACCTTACAGACTATGCATCCCAAGGGCCTCAACGAAATGCTCTCATATACAGAATTTTTGTAATTCTTCATCTGAAGGACACCAGACAATACATCTCGATCTTTTTTCTGACACTGATCCATTCCCACAGGCATTATGCATACTACCAGCTTTCAAGGTCGCACGTACAGGAACTAAGCCTCTCCCGGTGGGTTTCCTTCGGCATACCCAGTGCCCTGTCTTATTACATGATTCGCCAATTGATTCACTGTCACGGCCTGGACTGTCTGTGTTCCCGGCACTGACCTGGGTGCGCCAGTGGAGGGCGCAGGGAACTGGAAGCGAGGAGGCTTGAGATAGCTGGAGCTCATGCACGGAGACAGGAGAGAGCTGAACTGCCGGGGACACAGAGGATTGGCTGAGACCTAAGGTAGAGGCGCGGGGTCTAAGCCGACAGTGGTATTCACCAGGGACCCCCGCAAGGGGATATGGACTTAGCTGCAACTGCCGACCAGGTCGCGGCCCTCTGCCCAGGTTCCCCTGTGACTTTGGCAGTGTTCGGATAACAAGAGTCTTTAATGGGGTACGAAAACCATCGATGGTGATCGATGGCACTGAATGCTATACAGCAACACGGAGGGTACTTGAGAGTAGTGGGATGCGGCCTGGAAGCCGGGGATGACGTGAAGGTAACACAGGGGGACACTGGAGACAATGAGAATACCGGGGCGGCTAGGGAGCCGATACTTGAGATCACTGGGGATCGCTGGAGCGGCTAGGGAGCTGGTATTTGAGATCACTGGGGATCGCTGGAGCGGCTAAGGAGCCGGTACTTGAGATCACTGGGGATCGCTGGAGCGGCTAAGGAGCCGGTACTTGAGATCACTGGGGATCGCTGGAATCACTGGGGCGGCTAGGGAGCCGATACTGGGGATCACTGGAGCGGCCTGAGAGCCGAGAGGAGACGGGCACGGAACCCACGGATAACCGGACACTGAGCAAGTAACCTGGGCTGCACGAGAAGACAGGATCACACGGCAGATGGAAACACGTGGAGACTTCTGGCAGGAGTAGAATGACCAGGACGCTGAGAGTAACACAGGTGACAGCGGACTCAGGAAAACCGGACCTCTGGAGCACGTGGGGAGTCTTGACAGGAGCTTAACGCTGGAGAACTCACAGGTAAACTGACGAGTTGTTCAAGACAAGGAGGAGACTGTGAGCTGGGTATTTATCCCTCCAGGTGATTAGGGAATCAGACGCAGGTGATGGAATTAGCCGCAGCAGCAGCACACAGACCAGGAAGTAGATGGAGTTTTACCTGGATCATGTGACCCGCAACTTGATCAGGGAATACACCTGGAGCTTACAGTGACGCAGGGGTGACTTGGAAGCAAAAGACATCACGCCAGGGATTGCCGACTGTGCCGGCAGCTGACCTACGGAGGACACTACCCCAGCGTGCCGGTAAGGGGCGCACGCGAGCAGTGCGGGAACCGGGGTTCATGACAGTACCCCCCCCTTTAAGGGTGGGCACCGAACACCCTTTGGGCTTACTTGGATTGTCTTTATGAAAAGCTGCAATCAAACGGGGAGCATGCACATCTGCAGCATTGATCCAGCTTCTTTCTTCCGGGCCATAGCCCTTCCAATCGATGAGGTATTGGATATTTCCATATCTTTTGCGAGAATCCACCACCTTATCGACCTCGAATTCAACCCCTCGATGGGTATAAACTCTGGGGAGCTCAGGAGTAGTACTTTGGAACCGGTTGAGAACAAGAGGTCGCAGTAAGGATATGTGGAAGGAATTTGGGATCTTCAGGTATGGTGGTAGCTTCAGCTTATAAGCTACGGGATTGATCCTTTGGATCACAGGGAATGGCCCAATGAATCGGGGGGCGAACTTCATGGACGGGACTCGGAGGCGGAGATTTCGAGTGGAAAGCCATACCTTGTCGCCAGGCTTTAACTGAGGAACTGCTCTTCTTTTACGGTCAGCAAAGAACTTGTATCTCTTTGAGGCTTTCTTGAGAGAAACATGTACATTTTTCCAAACTTGCGAAAAATGTTTGAGGGTGGAAGATGCGGCAAGCACTTCCAAAACTGGTAAGGGCTCAAAGATCGGTGGTCGAGGGTGATGACCGTAGACTACGTAGAAAGGAGAGTAGCCAGTAGCTGTGTGGTATCTGAAGTTGTGGGCAAATTCAGCCCAAGGCAGCCAATTGACCCAGTTGTCTTGTGACGAGGACACATACAGGCGCAGAAATGCTTCTAGGTCTTGGTTAACTCTGTTTGCCCATTAGACTGCGGATGGTACGCTGTGGAAAAGTTCAATTTCACTTTCAGGGCAGAACAGAGAGCTCTCCAAAAGCGGGCTACAAATTGCACTCCACGATCGGAGACAATATCTGTGGGAAGTCCATGAGTTCGAAAGATGTGTTGGATGAAGATCTGGGCGAGCTTGGGAGCAGAGGGCAGGCCAGTCAATGGAATGAAATGTGCCATTTTGGAGAACCGGTCTACCACCACCCAGATGGTATTACATTCTTGAGACTTTGGGAGTTCAGAAATAAAGTCCATGGAAATGTGCGTCCAGGGACGCGTGGGAATGGGCAATGGAAGGAGAGTACCTGCAGGGGACTGACGATGGACTTTATGTTGGGCACAGATAGGACATGAGGCCACGAAATCCTGGACATCCTTTTTCATGTGAGGCCACCAATATGACCGGCGAAGAATTTCCAGGGTTTTGTGAACACCTGGGTGACCGGAGAAGGGCGAGGCGTGAGCCCAAGACAAGATTTTGGGCTGGAGCTCAGGTAAAACTAGCATCTTTCCTCGAGGTGGCACAGGTGACACATGGGTGGCCGCAAAAGCCGTAGGACTGATGATGGGATGTTGTTCTTGTAGCACTGTGTCATCTTCCATAGAGCGGGACAGTGCATCGGCTTTTACATTCTGGGACCCAGGACGATAGAAAATTTTAAAACTAAATCGTGAGAAGAATAAGGACCAGCGAGCTTGGCGGGAATTAAGACACTGGGCGGTCTGGACGTACAGTAAGTTCTTGTGATCTGTGAAGATGGACACGGGAAACTTGGCCCCTTCTAACAGATATCGCCATTCTTCCAGTGCAAGTTTAATTGCCAACAACTCCTGATCGCCAATGGAATAGTTTTTCTCGGCAGGGAGGAATTTCCGGGAGAAAAACCCACAGGGGTGCTGTTTGCCATCGTCTGTGACTTGAGAGAGCACAGCCCCAACACCCACATTAGAGGCGTCGACTTCCAAGAGGAAAGGTTTGTCTGTATCTGGCTGCCGGAGAATGGGGGCAGAAATGAAGGCTTGTTTTAGCAGGTGGAATGCGGACAAGGCTTCTTCGGACCAGACAGCTGGATTGGCACCTTTTTGGGTGAGGGCTGTGATGGGGGCGATGAGGGTGGAGAATCCTTTGACAAATTTTCTGTAGTAGTTGGCAAAGCCAATAAAACGCTGGACTGCTTTGAGAGTGGTTGGTTGGGACCAACTATCGATGGCTTCAAGTTTTGCGGGATCCATTCGCAACTCTGAGCCGGATACGATATACCCTAGGAAGGGTATCTGGGGAACTTCGAATGTGCACTTGGAGAGTTTACCGTACAATTTATTAGCACGTAAACGGGACAGCACTTCTTTGACTTGAGACCGATGAGACTGGAGATCTGAAGAAAAAATCAAAATATCATCGAGATATACAACAAGATATTTGTATAGGACATCTCTAAAAATTTCATTGACGAATTCTTGAAAGACGGCAGGTGCATTACTGAGACCGAAGGGCATCACTAGATACTCGTAATGCCCATCTCTAGTGTTGAAGGCAGTCTTCCATTCGTCGCCTTGGCGAATTCTGATTAGGTTATACGCCCCTCGGAGGTCAAGCTTGGTAAAAAATTTTGCCCCTTTGATACGATCAAATAGTTCAGTGATCAAGGGAAGAGGATAACTGTTCTTGATGGTTATCTCATTGAGGCCTCTATAATCTATGCATGGGCGTAACCCTCCATCTTTTTTTTCACGAAAAAGAACCCTGCACCAGCAGGGGAGGTAGAGGGTCGGATGAACCCTTTCTGGAGATTTTCTTGAATGTATTCAGACATCGCTTTGGTCTCAGGGATTGACAGGGGGTAGGTACGCCCCTTAGGAGGGGACTTCCCAGGGAGGAGATCGATGGGACAATCCCATCGGCGGTGTGGAGGCAGAACATCAGCGGCTTGTTCACTGAAGACATCACTGAAAGAATGATATGCTGATGGAAGACCTGGAAGGCTTTTGACTGTGGAAGATCGGACTGGAGTTACTTCAGTCAAGCAATGTTTCTGGCAATAATCGCTCCATTCCACAATTTGGAGAGATCTCCAATCGATACGGGGGTTGTGGAGTTGTAGCCATGGTAATCCTAACACAAGATCATAAGAAGATTTAGGAATGACCAGGAAGTCCATACATTCTTGATGAAGTACCCCTACGTGGAATGAGACAGGGACTGTCCGATACACAATGTCACTTCCGCGGATCCTGCTTCCATCCACCGCTGTGAGGTAGTGAGGCTGGGGAAGAGGCAGGATTGGGATTTTGCACTTCTTTACCAGCTCGGCTGAGATAAAGTTCCCTGCAGCCCCGGAGTCTGCCAGGGCTGAGACTTTCAGGGTACCCACAGGGGACACAAGGGCAACAGGTAGAATTAAGTCATTGGTGGGAGGAGCTTTACTGAGACAACCTAACCTGACTCCCCCACTGCAGGTTAGGACTTGGCGTTTCCCGGACGCTCGGGACAGGACCCAATGAAGTGACCGGGGGCGGCACAGTAGATACATAATTTTTCTCTTTGTCTCCTGGACCGTTCATCTGTAGATAACCTAGATCTACCTATTTGCATAGGTTCTTCTGTGGAGGTTGTCGCAGGACGGTGCTGAGACGGAGGCGGGACTCGGGGAACTACTTTCTTTAATTTTTCTAAACCTCGCTCTCTTAGGCGCAGGTCTATTTTGACACACAAGGAGATTAAATCTTCCAGCTGCTCGGGGAGATCTCGGGTGGCAAGTTCGTCTTTGATGCGCTCTGAGACGCCCAACCAGAAGGCGGCTGTTAGCGCCTCATTGTTCCATTTGAGCTCGGAGGCAAGGGTCTGAAACTGAACCACGAATTGACCCATGGAACGAGAGCCCTGTTTGATACGGAGAATTTCTGTAGAGGCTGACACAGGCCTTCCTGGCTCATCGAATATCCGTCGGAAGGTAGAGACGAATCTCTCATAATCGGTGAGAATTGGATCAGATCTTTCCCAGAGGGGTGATATCCAATCTAGGGCAGAACCTGACAGCAAGGAGACAATATATGCTATCTTGGTTCTGGCAGTCGGAAAGTTCTGTGGTAAAAGTTCAAAGTGAATGTCACATTGGTTTAGAAAGCCTCTACAGGCCTTGGGATTGCCATCATATTTATTAGGAGTAGGCAGCTGAAGACGAGGGAAATATGTAGAAGCATGAGTGACAGGCTGATTAGATACTGGTGGCGGAGGTGGCCGGAGGGACTGCTGGAGAGAATCCAGACGAGTAGACACATCCTGGAGGTATGTAATCACCTGCTGCTGCGTCGCTTCTTGCGTCTCTATACGCGAGGTGACATCTTGAAGCGCCGCTGGCCCCACACTATGGTCGCGTGCCGAGTCCATCGGTCTTGAACAATCTGTCACGGCCTGGACTGTCTGTGTTCCCGGCACTGACCTGGGTGCGCCAGTGGAGGGCGCAGGGAACTGGAAGCGAGGAGGCTTGAGATAGCTGGAGCTCATGCACGGAGACAGGAGAGAGCTGAACTGCCGGGGACACAGAGGATTGGCTGAGACCTAAGGTAGAGGCGCGGGGTCTAAGCCGACAGTGGTATTCACCAGGGACCCCCGCAAGGGGATATGGACTTAGCTGCAACTGCCGACCAGGTCGCGGCCCTCTGCCCAGGTTCCCCTGTGACTTTGGCAGTGTTCGGATAACAAGAGTCTTTAATGGGGTACGAAAACCATCGATGGTGATCGATGGCACTGAATGCTATACAGCAACACGGAGGGTACTTGAGAGTAGTGGGATGCGGCCTGGAAGCCGGGGATGACGTGAAGGTAACACAGGGGGACACTGGAGACAATGAGAATACCGGGGCGGCTAGGGAGCCGATACTTGAGATCACTGGGGATCGCTGGAGCGGCTAGGGAGCCGGTATTTGAGATCACTGGGGATCGCTGGAGCGGCTAAGGAGCCGGTACTTGAGATCACTGGGGATCGCTGGAGCGGCTAAGGAGCCGGTACTTGAGATCACTGGGGATCGCTGGAATCACTGGGGCGGCTAGGGAGCCGATACTGGGGATCACTGGAGCGGCCTGAGAGCCGAGAGGAGACGGGCACGGAACCCACGGATAACCGGACACTGAGCAAGTAACCTGGGCTGCACGAGAAGACAGGATCACACGGCAGATGGAAACACGTGGAGACTTCTGGCAGGAGTAGAATGACCAGGACGCTGAGAGTAACACAGGTGACAGCGGACTCAGGAAAACCGGACCTCTGGAGCACGTGGGGAGTCTTGACAGGAGCTTAACGCTGGAGAACTCACAGGTAAACTGACGAGTTGTTCAAGACAAGGAGGAGACTGTGAGCTGGGTATTTATCCCTCCAGGTGATTAGGGAATCAGACGCAGGTGATGGAATTAGCCGCAGCAGCAGCACACAGACCAGGAAGTAGATGGAGTTTTACCTGGATCATGTGACCCGCAACTTGATCAGGGAATACACCTGGAGCTTACAGTGACGCAGGGGTGACTTGGAAGCAAAAGACATCACGCCAGGGATTGCCGACTGTGCCGGCAGCTGACCTACGGAGGACACTACCCCAGCGTGCCGGTAAGGGGCGCACGCGAGCAGTGCGGGAACCGGGGTTCATGACATTCACCTTATATGCCATTGCCTGGTTTTGGAACGCCTTTATATAGATCATTGAACATGAGTTACCCTTGGCAACGACCTGATAGCTGGCACTCTGACTCTCCCTCCCTCCCCCTCACACATTAACATGTGTTGCCTGCCCCGTGCTAAACAGACTCGTTTATTGCAGTTGCTTTGTTTTCACTTTTATTTTTCACTCATTATTTTTTTATGTCCACAGAGGCTCTCCAACCAAGCTGTGCAACTATTCCCTAAGGATTCCGGCCGTTAGCGCTGCAGGAGACAGGTCACTCAGCGCATTGAATTCCAAGCCGGGCAGCATGCACTGTATCCATGGTATACAACAATTGGCGCTATGGTTACCAGAGGCCTCGTCATAGCCGCGCCACCCGGGATGGTGCCTGGTCGTATCTGCAGCGAGGCTGGTGGAGGGCGCACTTGAATGTAAGTTTTGTGTTTGCTATATATATATCTCGTTTTCACTTGTGGTTCTTAAGTCTTGATAAAAGGACATTGGTCCTGAAACGTTGGCTTTAAAGACTATGGTCTGTTGATTTATTTATATTCCGAGTGACATCCATCACTGGACATATTCATCTCATCAGGATGAGCACCGGAGCAGTTGTTTTCCAGTAGCTGAGTGCCGGATAAATTAGTCTATATATATATATATATATATATATATATATATATATATATATATATATATATATATATATGGAAGAAAAAGAAACAGTGTGCACCCCTATCGTAAATTCCACCACCAGAATATGACCAATAACCATGAATCAATGGAAATTCCAGTAAGATATTCACAATTAGTGATTTAATACAACATTTATTAAAAACATGTAGTTTTCATCTGTGTATAGTATGATTCATACAAGACATGGAAATACACCCAACGCGTTTCGTCGATACGACTTCCTCAGGGGCAAAATTTCCATATGTTGGTGGGTAGTGAGAATATTCACTCCCGGTATATGAACCTTCTAAAAAAGGCGGATCCTTTGAGGATCATTTAATATACAGTACACAGCTGCATCAAGTTCCAACTGTATTCGAATATGGATTTTGGAAAATGCAGATATCCTTCCAAAAGCCGGATCCTTTGAGGATCTTAGTATTTAAAGCACAGCTGCATCCAGTTCCATCTGTAATCGTATATGGGTCCTAGATAATGTAGAGAGAGGACTCCTCTAGGTAGGGACACAGCAAGCCAACAATGAACAATGAACCAACTGCATATATATATATATATATATATATATATATATATATATATATATATATATATATAGAGAGAGAGAGAGAGAGAGAGAGAGAGAGTATATACAATATATACAGAAAAGTATAAAATGGTATGTCATCTCAAGCTTCTCATAATTGGCAAATCTATCTCTAGGCACAAATCTTCACTCTTCTCTTAAACCATCAAATAACTGTTGAGAGATAACTAATGGTGAGAGAATACACAGAATATAATGTCAAGTGTGATATGGCTTCAGCCCAAATATATTAGGGTTTACAACCCAACCCAAACTAATTGTAACGGTAGAGAATAGAAATAGGCACAACAAGTGGGGTACATGTAGATATGGGAAATAGGCAGAGAGAAGAGAATTTGTTATATAAATAACAATATATCCCTGCATATATTATAATATAGTATAATGTAATACAACATTATATATAATATAATATACTTTTTTGATACTAGAAAGCACATTAATGTAGCAAACATATGATTCTTATTCAGTACAGTGCATGATACCTTACCATGTTCCACCGATGTTTCATTGCAGCTGCACCCATTTTTCTAAAGGTGCATAAAAGCAATATGACAGGCCATATGTTACAGGGTTGCAGCATATTGGCAGGTATCCGCAGTTGTCGCGGAACTATTGTTTAAAGTATCCACATTTGCTTCTTCACTCCCTCACACCATAGCAGAGAGGCAAGGAAAATGTACCCTCTCCCAGACACAGACAACTAGAAAACAGAATGTATTTAACATGATGTTTTATTTTATTTCAAAAAAGGGCCACTCATTTAAAAATTTCCTCATTGACTATACAACAAATAAAAAGGGCCAGATGCACTAAGCTTTAAAAAGTGATAAAGTGGAGAGTAATAAACAATAATAAACAACCAGCCAAACAGTTCCAAACTCAGTCTGTAAATGACAGTTACGGGTTGATTGGCTGGTTTATAGCTCTCTATTACTTTTTGTAACAGTACTGTACATCTGGCCCAAAGTAACTAGCTTCTCACAGATGCATATTATGTACCAATAGTTCTATTATTTTAATATATAAAATGAGAAGGTTGCATTATTATGCATTTAGAAAGTGGCTGAACCAGGGATTTAAAGGATTTCAACTTGAGCCACTTTATCACTGAATGAGAGAAGAAATTTAAGTTTATTGAGCTGTGGCCAAATTGTCTATTTCTAAAATGACAGCTTACAAATTAAATCAGTGGGTTCTAGATGTTAGGAAGCCTCATAAAATAGTTTAAAGATAATCCTACACCCTTGCAGTGGGAGAAATCTGAGATGTCCTATAAAAAGGTAATGTGGTTCAATCTATTATTGAGGAGTCTCAATAATAAACTGCCAACATTTTTACCATAATGATGTTGAGAAGAAATTCCTTTTTAAAAAGTTTTTTTTAGCACACAGCTGCTTAACAATGACATGAAAATGCTCTTCTTGAGAAAAATAGTTCTCTTTGGTGCAGTAGAAGGGCTAAATTGACTATTTTCTTGATATGCTTGTGTAAGGTTCTTCTACGCTACAGAAAATAAAAGAACTCTGAGTGTGTGAACTATGATGCTTCAACATCTATATGTGTGTGACTACACCCAACACCTCCTAAAAAAAACTTATGTGTCTGCCAAAACAGGACTGGATCATGTAACTGAGAACTGATGGGGTTAAGTGGCAGTCATTTCTTAAACAGTGTTCCTTTAATACATTTTATCAAACCCAGCAGCCTTATACTGTTGCATGAGCACAGTTTTTCAGATCATCCATTTTATCAGTCATTTGAAAATTTGAAGCTGAAGCAATGGGATGTGTATGCAGGTGATGCTTATATTCTGTGACTTAGCGAGCCATTTGAGAGGGTTGAACTTTAGGTGCCTTAATTGCATCCTCCAATTTCCCGGTCTGCTCGTGCATTGACTGTTCTGTAGTCTCTCTGATGGCTTGCACCAATCCATCTTAGAAAATAAGACCAATGGTGGGATCTATTTGAGCTGGTTGGTATGCAAAGGTGGATGACTGTGCATCTACAAAGGCCAGACTAGTGGTCAGAGCCTCCGATGTTGGAGGCGATTTGCATATGATTTGCATGTGATTTGCATCCGATTCGATCCGCAATGCGATTTAGCATACCCCACTATCCACGTCAACCCGAAGCGTGGCAAGTGCAGCGTGCCCCGCGAGGGGATGCGGTATGCGCCCTCGCGACCTGTTGCTACCGCCACTATCCACGTCGGCGTGTAGTTGATTTTATAAAGTGTGGTGAGCGCAGCGAGCCATCGAGCCCGAAGCATGGCGAGCCCTGTGAGGGGACACGGAAAACGAGCCCAAAGTACGGCGAGTGCACATGGATTACTTGACGTGTATTCCATGTACCTTTGCGGGGCTCACTGCGCTCGCCATGCTTCGGGCTGACTTTGATAGTGGGGGTGGGATAAATCACATCGCTGATCGAATTGTATGCAAAGTGTATGCAAACTGTATGCAAATATCACAAGCGATTTGCATACGATTTGCATACAATCCGCTGGGAAGTGCCGCTGTGAAACTACACAAGTACCATAATAATAATAATCATAATCGTAATAATAATAAAATAATAACTGGTTACATAAGTAACAATAGAGAATTATATAAAGAATGTGTCTTACTTAATAGTTGTTATGCGCTCCCAAAATAACTTACTGGTACTTGTGTAATATCTGGGCGCCCGATTTTTTTATCGGGTCAGAAAAATCGGGTCGATCGCATCGCATGCAACCAAATCGCATGCGATGCAATGCGATCGACCCGATTTTTACATTGGATCTAATGTTTTTTATTGTATACCCACCCTGTTCATACCCCCACTATCCAAGTTGGCATGGAGTTGATTTTATATAGTGTGGCAAGCACAGCGAGCCACCGAGCTCGAAGCGTGGCGAGTGGACGCGGAATACATGTTAAGTAATCCGCGTCCCCTCACAGGGCTCGTTGCAATCACCACGCTTCGGGCTCGGTGGCTCGCTGCGCTCGCCACACTATATAAAATCATCTCCATGCCCACTTGGATAGTGGGGGTATGAACAGGGTGGGTATACAATATAAAATGGGGTCTGGGGGGCATTTAACATTGGACCCAATGTAAAATCGGGTCTCAGAGACCATTTAACATTGGATCCAATGTAAAAATCGGATCGATCGCATCGCATGCGATTTGGTTGCATGCGATGCGATTGACCCGATTTTTCCGAAAAAAATCGGGTCCATCGCATCTGATTGTATGCCTTAAGTTAAGGCATACAATCAAAAAATCGGGCGCCCAGATAATACACAAGTACCAACTTACTTATTGGATCTTAGAGTGTATGGAGGAATGTGTGATAAATCTTTTCCTGACATAATAATTCTATGTGCCAATACTCGGAATCTATCAATCAGTACAGGTACCATCTGGTATTTTCACTTTATGAAATAATTTAATAAAGACATTGAGCATGTAAATGTTGTAACATTCTGTTAGTGTCATTAGAGACATCTTATTATATATCATCAATAAACACACGTGACAACTTGCTGGCATGAGAGAATAATCTAATATATATGCCTAAAATTTTTCATCTTGAAGATTTTCTTTATTGTCCTAAAGTGTTAAGTAGTTATGCTTACCACCATGTGTGCAGGTTTAAATAATGACTTGCAGTCTTTGTATCCGTTCTCAAGGTATTACTGCTCACAGATGCTTGCCGTGGCCTGTTTCCACAGGTTCACCGATCACATCTAGTATTCTGCAGTGGAAAGGGTAAGTCATTCTGTATGGAAATGGTATGTACAATGGAAATTGTTAAATGATAGTTCCATGAAAATCATTATTTATTTATTTATGTATTTATTAGCAGTTTCTTATATAGCGCACACAGATTCCGCAGCGCAATGCAGAGAATATTTGAACATTCACATCAGTCCCTACCACATGTACATGCACACGCAGACATTCTACGGTTAATTTTTTGGGAGCCAATTAACCTACTAGTATATTGTGGGAGAAAACCGGAGCACCCGGAGGAAACCCACGCAAGTACGGGGAGAATATACAAACTCCGCACAGTTAGAGCCATAGTGAGAATCGAACTCATGACCTCAGCGCTGTGAGGCAGTAATGCTAACCATTACACCGTCCGTACTGCCCAATTATTTGTCAAATTCCACTTTCCATTTTTCATATAAGCAACGTATACAGATGGTATAAAAGGTGCTGAACTAGTCAAAGATGGAGTCATTGATCGTAGGTCTTAGAAACTTGCCATAAGTGGAGTTTTACAGGAATTCAAAAGCTTTTGCAGAATCCTTGAGAGAATCTTAACTTTGCACTGTAAAACATGTAAGCCACTTGTTGCAGAGGCCAAGAAATCTTCACCCTATGACTGATATCCCTGACCTCTTCCCACCCCCTGTATGATGTATTATGTACCATTTCTATGGAATCCACCCCTACCTTTGCATAGGGGTGTTAAAACGTCAATATTCTTAGACCAGTTCTTGGCCATTCTAAGTTGTCTACTCAACTCAACTTGTGCTGGACACACGGCTCTAGCTTATATATTATAGATACCTTTTGCTTTATCAGAGGTAAATTAATCCAATGGAATCTAAAGGCCTACAATCTTTTGTTTCAAGAGGACCCCTCACCATCATTTTTGTTTTGTTTCAACTTCTCCTTTATATTACTCTAACTACACCACACGGCAGAATTAATTGACACTTTCATCCTCATTTATTGTTAGACTATTCACCCAAATGGAGTCTTTGGGTATATTCAATGCCAAGAGGTAATCTATGATGACGAGCAGTGCTGATAGCTCACCGTCATAGCTCCCGGATCAGTATTAAACTGACCCCCCTGCACCTGCCATTTCCACCTGAGTCAAGGTGGAAATAGAGAGTGCGGCTGTCAAAACAGCAGGGCTCCTCGCTGTATGCAGCAGGCTCGCTGCATTTTGTGGCTAACCTCGCCGTTTAGGGGAATGCTCACCGTCAGAAGATTTCCCTGGAATGTAGAATAGGGCGAGCAGGCGACGAGGGGGCTGGATGGTGAGGATGGCTTTTCCACACTCGAAAAACCATCACCGCCGTACAAACCTCCCCTCGCCTAGATCATTGAATATACTCCAATGTGTCCATTTCTATGGAAGCCCTTCAGGTGGAATCTGGTAAAAAAAGACCTCAAAAGAGTTAGACCGGTATAGTTTGTACATTCCTCAGCAATTAGAGGTGTGACATTCCTCCATAAGAAGTAGATTAACGAGGTGGTGTAATAACTCCTGAGAATGGGGAATAATTACCTCCCTTTATTATGTCCACTGTTTTTGGGTCTGGTATGGTCACTTAGGGTAACTTGTTATATTTTTCCTTCCTTTATGTCGACAGTAATAAGATTGACAGTCAATGGGTTGACCACTATTTGTTAGCATGCATTCGTTTGACATGGTCAAAAGGTCAACATGGTCAAAATGTTGACATGACAATGATTGCATCAGCAAATTGGTCAACATGAGTTTTTCACATACCACTAAGATTTGGAACAGTAATAAAAGCCCGAAGCATGGCGAGCAAACGCAGTACACTAATTGTGGTTCTATGTATTACAAGTTAAAAATTGACACCCCGAAACCCTAAAAAACCTCATGTCAACCTTTTTATGCGTCGAACCATTTTCATGTCTCCATATTGACCATTTGGGATTTTTGTAGACAATGTTGACCTTTTAGCTGTCGATCTAATGAACCAAACCCTGTATATTTGCAGGAAGTGCATAATACAGTAGAGAAAGATACCGCATAAAGGAACAAGGAAAATGTTTGAATATTCAGCAACTTAATACTGGATTCTGCAGAGGTCACTTTCTTTATTGACTGCTACAAAAAAAATAAGACTTTACAAACAGGTAGTAAAAATCAATGTACCATTCATGCCACATGAAAAATGTTTTATTGCAACCAAATAACAAGATGGATTGCAGATTGCACAACTAAGTGGTTGCTGAAGAAAAATAGAGTTTATAAAAGGCAGATAAACCAGATAAATTTTCCTTTTTCCTTTTCTTCTTTATCTTCCACTCTCCTTCCTTATGTACAGAAAAGGTAATGTTGAAGTAACAGTCGGTCAGTAGTGATTAAATTACAGTAAATAAAATGTATGCAATCTGTTCAGGGCCGCATTAACAATGGGCCTGATAGAGCTACAGCTCCAGGCCTACTCTCCATAAAGGCCCATTTTGTAGATGAGGACCGGGACTTTCCAACGAACCCAGCCCCGTGTCGCTAGCCCTTGGGAACCGGAGATACCGCTGTGCAAAGCTGGAACGTTTTCCCCATGGGACCTGCTAATTCCGACCCCCACCCAGTTCCAACGGCTGCCAGTTCCCCCCTGGCATCACAGAAGCTCGAGGTTGATCTCATTCAAACCCAAATTGCCTTCAATCTGTTACCAGGCTGGTTCATATGAGTTAATTGGTTCCAGAGATAGTGTGGGTAAACCAATTTTTCTATTTCTAATTTCATTGCTGTTCATGTTCTTTGAGGGCAGATTTCTCTGGAATCAAATGGCCCAGTTTCATGGGACCAAAATTATTCAAAGCCCACTTAAAAGTTCTTTAATATGATACTGGTCTTATGTAAATAAGTCAGTTGGTTCCGGAGAAATAGCCGGCTAAACGATATTGTCGGTTAAAGGGGGGGTGGTTTTCTATCACCTTCAAACCAGAAAATGCAGGGACTAGGCTGGTGTAAAAGGAGCCAACCTGGCAATATCCCTGCATGATCCTGGGACCATATTCCCGGGTAAATCCCTGCATTTTCTGGTGTGAAAGAGGTATTATTACAAATAGCCGGGACCTGCAGTGCTCTGAACACAGTCGGGCAGCTTATTATCTGCTTTACTTTCCCTACTACTTTCACTTTGCTTTCGTTTTTCACTCATGGTGATATTTCTGATTATAGGTTCACTGTTTTGTATCTCCGGCTGGCTACAGTGATCCCCCTGGCTGTAGTTGCTTAGCGACGCATAGGGTTGCCACCTCATCCCTTTAATCCTGGAGACATATTAATTACACAGGATCTGTGGCTGATTAAAAAAATACAGTTAGAATGAAGTCTGATGGCTTGATGTGAGCCAGCCACAGAACCTGTGTAATTAATATTTCTCCAGGATTAAAGGGATGAGATGGCAACCCTAGCGATGCACGATGCTGGGGGAATCCCGGAAGTGGTCACATTACGTCACCACACCTGAGAGGATGCCCAACAGGAAGTGCAGAGCTGCGATGCTCGAGCAGCAGGAGGAGTCTGATGGACACCAGCACCGGCGACGGGATATTTATGTGAATATGTTCTGTGCATATATTGTTCTTATCTTTAAAATGGAATAAAACCCTGAAATGTTGATAACAGGACGTAGGGGGTTATTTTGGTTCACTCTTTCTGACAAATTCCTTCTTAGAAGAACAAAACCTGAAGAAGGGGGTCACACCCTGAAAGCTCGTATTTCAATACAGACTTGTCTTCTTTCATTATACTAAACTGCCTCCTGAGTGCTGCTTTTTGGATGTCTGCATAAGTTATATTCCGGGCACCGGGGCCTACCACAGAGTTTCACTAAGTATATATATATATATATATATATATATATATATATATATATATATATATATATACAAACAGTTTGTTTAATACAATCTCTAAAAAGACCCAAGAGTGCCAGTCTTTTTCTTCGTCACTACTGTCCACCGAGACGGGCACCGGGGCAGTTGCCCATGAAGACGGAGTGCCGGACCGTACTACAAGTATATATATATATATATATATATATAAAATACCAAACAGCAATGTCACTCAGGTCAGGAAATAAGGCAATGGAGACGGCGGTCTTATCAACGTTTCATTTTCTATGCGAAAATTTCATCAGGATACAAACATTGAATGAAAGAGTGTTCATCTTATACCCCGCAGGTAAAGAGGTCTTGACTCCATCCCTGCGCGTCCCGGGGCCGCCAGACCATCGGCGTCACCTGTTCGCCGCGTCACCACGTCAGTACGGTGGCGCCATGATGTTATCACATTCAGCCACTGTCATATGACTCCTCCCGGGACCGCAGCACGGGGCGGCATCCACTGTTTCCATAGAAACAAAAATAAACAATAGTGGACGTAAATACAAGTACAAACATACGGGTAACACATTTATCTTACTGGCTAATCATACATAACAGTTTACTATATAAAGTGCGCAGCATACAATCTGCCAACAGATATATCTGCGCATATATAACCAGCTACAATGTGTTCTTATAAGGCTGGATAATAACGCCTAAAACAGGGGAATAGAACTGAGCACAGAAACAATTTGATCAAATCTGCACAGAAGTTACTTGAAAAGCTACATTATGCATGTTAATTCTATATCAATTATTAATTAAAATAAAGGCTAATACCATAAAGTCAGGTCAAAAATACAGAAAATACATAATTTCATTGACATTAAATCAGAGTTCTGTATTGGGGGTAACGTAGTACAAAATTAGAAAAAGCATGATAATGGCACCATCTCATTAAGGCCCTTTGGATGAATTACATTAAGACGGTGTATCCACCTGGCTTCGGACCATAATAGAGCTGCGCTTCTGACGCCGCCGCAAATGGATGGTTTAACATGATCGATCATGCGGTAGCGTAGGCTAGTCAGATTATGTCTAGCCTCAGCAAAATGGCGGGCGACAGGCTGCTCGCTGGTACCAGACATAAGGGCAGCTGTTATTGCCACCGATGCCCTGCCATGCGCTCTTTAAATTTTCTGGTGGTCTTGCCAATGTAAGCAAGACCACACGGGCATAAAATCTGATATATCACATAGCTACTTTCACATGTAAGATGGTGTCGGATATGATAAATGTTGACCGAATGCCCCTTGAAAAAGGGGGTTGAGGGGGAGATTATAGGATGCCTCAGGGGGGGGGGTGCATATCCCAGTGCATATCTAATGAGCGCAGTGCTTATTTAATAAGCGGTTCCCCGACCTGCTCATTAAATATGCACTGCAGTGGGTCCCGCTCATTAGATATGCACGGAGCGGGACCAATAGTGCTTACTGCTGCCTGGGTACCTTTTCAGACCTGTTCAGACAGCAAAAAAAAATGGGTCTGAAACGGGTAGGATCCTGCTTTTTTACCGTTTCCAAATACCAGGTTTTTGAAAATGGTAAATTGACTGCACCTTTCAGACCGCACATATTACTGTTTTAAAACAGTTAAAAACCGTCAAAATACCGGATAATAAGTGCGGTCAGAAAGGGGCATAAGGCTTTGTTTGGTGGCCTAGTCGTGGTCAGAAAGGAATAATGTTTCAGTGGTTCCTCATGGGGCAATGGGGAGTTTTGGTTTGCATGTACAGTACACTGTCTCCTATGATATTATTTTTGAATGCCCAGAATTTAGAAATGTCTGTCTACTAGTGGCGGTCTTTACCTATGGGCTGCAGGGCTGCAGCCCCCAGGTAAAATCCACCACTGTGTGAAGCCAGAGGCAGTCTGTAAAACTGCACTGGCTTCACTGTGGCTGGCAGGGTCTTCTTATTGGAACTCCGACCTGCCAGTCTTCCAAGGCAGTCCCATTGGTAGGTGTTCCCTCCCTCTGGGATGCCTCTATGGGCTGTTACAGTGGCATAAAGATGGGTTCTGTGCATGCGCAGTACCAAGGAGGATACTGTGCATGTGCCACACCCGGGACCGTGAATACCCTTCTATGGACTGCTGTCTAAGCAGCCCATATGGGCTGGGGGCCAGCGCATGCAAAGTACTGAAAAAGCTACTGTGGATGAGCTGGTCCCGTGACCATGACGGGAGTCGGGACCAGCAGCGGGGCCCCAGCAGGCACTGGCGGCAGTAGCAGGGACCAGCAGGCACCGTCAATGGGGTCCCGTAGCAGAGGGGGGGTGGCATTGCAACAGTCCCTGTTCTTCACAGAGGTAAGAGCCGCCACTGGTACTGAGCGATCTTACTGAGCTTTCTGAGCGATCTAGCATTGCTCAGAACACTCTAGCACATCCCCCCATGGGTAGGCCAAATTAGTATAGTGATAGCTGTCACTATCATTACAATGAAACTGTTTGCCAAGACAGCAACTTATAAATAGCCACAGGTTCCTGATAAATTGCCCGGAAATAGCATCTCTTATACCTGTGATTAGTCACAGATGATAAAGGTTCCCCTAAAATCAAATAAAATATAAAAAGGATAGAAACAACTACGGTAAGTTACTTTGTCCAGATCAGTGAGGCTGTAAGTGCAGTGTCCAGCTGTAACAGGGGAAGGTTATTACTATTACCCTAATATAATTTGGTACAAGGCCAGTCCACCTCTCTACTGCACACTATCAGTCTTTCAATGTGCATGTCACTGTTGGACGCCCCTTATTTCTGTCATTCAAACACTGCAGATTTACGAATTTCTTTATTGGATTCGTACATCTGTTGTGGATTGAATGACATAATCCTTGCTGTACTTGTAGTGAGACCGTGATGGAATTTATTATTTTGTAAAATGCCTGGGAATTAAATTAGATTATGTGTACTTATCTGGCAAAATTACATCTGAAACCCTGTCAGTACTAAATATGTCTGCTGTGCAAATATGCATTAGGCATCAGATTAATAACTGAAATAAAATGTTTCACTACTTATCGGAATCTAATAGGGCCTACACACATACCAATTTTGGCCAGTGATATAGCATGCCAGATTTAGCATAGCAGATTTCCTTTGAGCACAAAATCATCTATATTGCTTAGAACGTGCAAAATGTGTCAGCGATATGCCTCAGCGATTCTGCTAAGTGATTTAAGCATGCCAGATTCTTCTCAAGCTGGGGGAGTTCTTGGGGAGTTTTAAGGGGAGAGAAGTCAGGAGAAGTGTTGCAAAGAGTACCTGTACATAATAGCACCTTACCAGAGTGTTTGCAGCACTTTCTCTACACTCCTCACCCCTTGAAAAATATTGAAAAATATTATTTTTCAAGGGGAGAGAAGTCAGGCAAAGTGTTGCAAAGAGGAACCATACCTGTACATAATAGAACTTAAAATTAACAATAAAGGTGCTCTTTACTTAGCACAGCGCCCATCGCGGCCATCGCTGCATTGAATGCACTAAAAAATCGGGTGTGACGCGACCGACGCGATGCCCGCGATTTCCCATAGGGAACAATGTTAAATGTCTCAATTGACCCGATTTTCCTGTTCAATGCCTCAATTGACCCGATTTTTCCATAGGAAACAATGTTAAATGGCCCACAGAGGGCAAATAGGCACCCTGAAGTGTGAAATGGCCCCCACAATTGTTAACGCCACCCCACGATCAACGTGAACCCGAAGCGTGGCGAGCGCAGCGAGCCCGCGAGGGGCGGCGGTACGCGTCCTACGACCTTTTCATACCCCCACTATCCACGTCGGATAGTGGGGGTATGAAAAGGTCGTAGGACGCGTACCGCCGCCCCTTGCGGGCTCGCTGCGCTCGCCACGCTTCGGGTTCACGTTGATCGTGGGGTGGCGTTAACAATTGTGGGGGCCATTTCACACTTCAGGGAGCCTATTTGCCCTCTGTGGGCCATTTAACATTGTTTCCTATGGAAAAATCGGGTCAATTGAGGCATTGAACATGAAAATCGGGTCAATTGAGACATTTAACATTGTTCCCTATGGGAAATCGCGGGCATCGCGTCGGTCGCGTCGCACCTGATTTTTAGTGCATTCAATACCTGCGATGCCCGTGATTTTTTTACCTGCGATGCCCACGATCAAAATCGTGGGCGCCGTGCTAGGTAAAGAGTACCACAATAAATTACATTTTGAAATGAAATAACACCATACCATGTTTTTTTAAAATTTATTGAAAATACTATAAAAGTATAAAAGTGAACACCACTGGGTTCATCAACAATATCAGGCCGAGAAATACCTCTGGCCCAAAGACTTTTCAAACAAAAAAAGGGATCAGGCCAACAAACTCACTACAGTATACTAGAGCCAACAGAAGTGATGACTCACAAAATGTGCGAAGAGATAGCAAAGGTAAGGACAATCTTCAGTGAAGGACACACAAGAGTGACTGATATCGCATCATTCTGGAGTCAGGGCCAAATGACGTATCCAAGAAGACATTATAGTCTACAAGGATTCGAAAACGCATGGAAGAAAGAGCAATTTTTTCAACTTAAATAATTAAAAAAAAATTATAATGGATAATAAACAGCATTGTCCTGTGCTTGTGTACTCGAGAAAGCTGAGTACATTCCAGTGGACAGAGTGCTGGTGGTGACTGATGTGGCCGGGTTGGGTGAAGGGGCTCCCGTCGTGTTAGGAGGGGCAAGCTGCGGAGGAATTGCCGGCGGATTACTATAGGGTTGGTGGTAGGGATACTGTGGCGAGGGTCCGCAAGATGCGTAATGCATCGGGTCGCGCAATAATTTGAGGTCATCAGGAATGTTTTTATCCTGGGCCCGAATTATTGTTTCGTACACGATGCATTTGAATTTTCGACGGGTGTCATCATCCATTGAACGCATCTCCGAGTCTACCGTATTTGAAAACTGCCGAATTGAATCAATAGGCTTATTAAGCCTTGCCTCCGCAAATTGAAAAAATTGCTCAGAGCTGCTGGCTACAGATCTTTTGGCTGTCTTCTTCCTCTGCCTGGGTGGTGGCGTTGGCAGGGGGGTAGAGGTTGAAGTTTCGACTTCCTCACACTCAAGATCTGCAGCCTCTGTAGTCTCGGACGTCTCCACAAACAGCTCCTGAGTAGCATCCTGTAAAATAAAATAAAAAACGTTAGGACCATGAATAATGATGACATGTCGCATATCTATATGTGTTCAAACTTATCAGATCCTGGCTCTCCTCCTCTTGCCTAATTGGAGGCACAGGATCCATGTTATTCTGTCCATGCGTTTTCGAATCTTTCTCCAGCAGGAAGTGCATCTGGTCGTAGTACCATAACGTCGGCTTGTATACGTCATCGGCACCGGCTCCAGAACTCTGCGATTCAGTCACTTTTGCGTGCTCCTTCACAAAGACGGTCCTCAAATTCGCTATCTTCTTCTTCACACATTCCATGGTGGCATCACTTCTGTTGGCTTTAGCATAGGCCAGCAAAGCATTGTAGGTCTGATCCCTTTTCTGCTTGTTTGAAAAGTCTTTGCTGGTAATTTGCCACAGGCATTCATGGGCCCGATAGATGTCAATGAACCCAGTGGTGAATTTTTTGGATGAATTTTGCTTTGCCATTTCTGTGTGAATAATATGGTATAAAATGTAAATACATAATTAACATATATGCATCCACCATTATGTACATAAACAGTCCAAACTAGGTCAGTTTACAATCTATTGTCCCTACCACATGTACATGCGCACACATTCACTGTTGTTTTTTTTCTAGGGGGTTTGGAAAGACAATTGATCCCATCAAAGACATGCAAGTAAACAACACATGACTAGCTTTTGCAATGTGCCATCACCCCAGAGCATGCAAGTAAAAAACACATGACTAGCTTTTGCAATGTGCCATCACCCCAGAGCATGCAAGTAAACAACACATGACTGGCTTTTGCAATGTGCCATCACCCCAGAGCATGCAAGTAAAAAACACATGACTAGGGGGCGTGGCCTGGCAGCCATAGACGGTGGACGCAGTTAACCTGGGCTCCTGCAATACCGGCACCTAACGCCCGCTACCAGCCTCATCCCAGCGGTAGCCCTCACTTCAGCTGTCCACACTAAGCTGCATAGAGCAGCCCGCTCTCACAGGCGGGAGGCTGCGGAGTCGGGGCGATTGTTTAAAGTCGCCCGCGGATTGCGGCCTACCCGTGGCCTAGAAGCCGGGGCCTAAATTTATACAAGCAGCCGCATCCTGAGCTCCATAGCGGGCGCGCACCGCCGATTCAGCTGGGAAGACCCCCACGCTCTGGCTCCCACACTGGACTCCCTCCAGGGCCCCCCCAGGCTGACAAACGAAGGGTGAGTGGCCCTACTTCTGGTTAAACACCCTACCTTCGCCCCTGCAGCTCTCCTATACAGCGGCGGCCATCTTGTGTGTGGCACTGACAGGCTGCACATACTCCTCGCCCCCATACAGCATAGGAGAGCAGCCTTTGGGGAGAAATAAGCTGACTGCAAAGGGGATCCGATTCAGCTGCGAAGACCCCCACGATCTGGCTCCCACACTGGACTCCCTCAGGGGCCCCCCAGGCAGACAAACGAAGGGTGAGTGGCCCTACTTCTGATTAAGCACCCTACCTTCAGCCCTGCAGCTTTCCTATACAGCGACAGCCATCCTGTGTGTGGCACTTACAGGCTGCACATACTCCTCACCCCCATACAGTATAGGAGAGCCACCTTTGATGAAGAAATAAGCTGACTGCAAAGAGGATCAGGTCACATATCCCCACTTGGCCTTGCTCCTGCTGCCACTAAACAGAAGCCCAGACCCTACCGTCACATGCCCTGGACCAAATTTAATAATTCTCAATCTTAACAGCCGGGCTTTCCACCCATAACAGCCAAGGCCTCTGGGACTACACACCCATAGAAACCAGGGCCGTATGGACAGGTTCCCAGCCGCCGAGGTGGAGACCTGAGCACCTACTCCATACAACCCCCCACTCCCCGCCCCTTGCTACCTGTGTCCCTGGCCCATTTCCATCCTCGGACCAGGATCCCTAAACTGATGACCTTCTGAGGAGGCGTCCCCATATCCCTCCAGTGGTTATATATCAGGCCTTCTAAAAGGCTTACTCGAGATATCCGGGGCGTGGCCACGGATAGCAGGGAGTAGGTCAGAGGACGCTGTGCTCTCCCGCTCCGTGAGAATGGTGGAAACACCATAAGATAAACCCCATGACCCACCGGACACGTTACAAAGAACCTACCGCTGCCTGAAAGCCGATATCATAGCGACTCCGAGGCTAAGTGGAGCGATACAGGAGGAAGCTGGTGTGTGCCTTGAAAGGTCGCGGGTGACGCTCCGGAAGTCTGAGACTGGTGCCGGGGCAGAGAGGTTTGGCTACGAGTGTGCCTGACGCGTCCACAGGCGGAGGCGAGTCAGCGTGAGAGGAGGCGCAGCCAAGGCAGGGAGCCGGATTTGGGACGAAGCAGCCGATCAGCTGAGGGGCGGTGCACGGCAGTGAGAGAGCCGGTGCTACCGCATACCCCGCTACACGCAGGAGCATTAAAGGGGAGAAAAGAAAACCGGTTGTTTGAAGTACAAGGTTAATATCATCGCTATCCCCTCGTATTGATGGTGCAAGGAAAGTGTGACGGAGTAACCCTGTGAGTAGCCCAGGAGTGACAGTAGAAGAGATAAGGGCTGCGCAAGTGAGTGAGTACAATTTTTTTTCATGCTCTATGTAGCCCAGGCTGTGCCATAATAATAAGCTGGCCAAACTGGACATAATTTTCCCCAGGCTTCACATACTAAATTGGGAACTGAGCCTACTTAAAGGACTATAGGCTATAATTAGCCATATATACAATATATAAAAGGAAGCTCATACCCGGCCTTGAAAGGGGGAAGGAAGAGGAAAAAAGGAGGAAAGGAAAAAGAGAGAAAGCCCAGCATGGGGAAGTCCCAAAACGCCACAACAGCTAATCGGCTTGCTAAATATGCCCGAAACCCCACAACTCCAACCCCTGCAACTAGAGCAGAGGGCTCCCCTCCAGTTACCCCACCTGAAGGCGAAAAACAGTCAGACCCAATGAGTCTATCTATTCAAAATGTATTAGATGCACTGGCCGCAAGTGAGGGCCGATTGGCCAGCAAAATAGAAAAAGTTCAGGGAGATCTGGACACTATTTGTCACTCAGTGCAGAAGGTTCAAGAGCGGGTAAAAGAGGTGGAGGATCGTACCTCATACCTGGAGGACTCTGTTGCTCCACTAGTTGGGAAAATGGAGGATATGGCCCTACAGATTAAAACCATCAATGTTAAGTTGACTGATATGGAAGGGCGCCTGCGCAGGAACAATTTAAGGTTTGTGGGCCTTCCAGAAAAAACAGAAGGGGAAACGCCAGAGTCATTTGTCCAAAAGTGGCTGGTAGATACATACGGCCAGGAGGCTTTCACGCAATATTTTACTGTAGAGAGGGCCCACAGAGTCCCCATGAGGCCCCTTCCACCGGGGTCAAATGACCGCACCTTTATTATTAAATTATTACATTATGCTGATAGGGATGCAATCCTGAAGTTAATAAGAACAAAAGGGCCGCTGATGTGGAATAACAAAAAGGTGTCAGTATTTCCAGACTATGCAAGTGGCGTACAGCGAGAAAGAGCTCAATTCTACCAGATAAAAAAACGTCTAAGGGAACTAGAACTCCAATACGCGATGATCTTTCCCGCAAAATTGCGAGTCATACATGAAGGCAATGCTACATTTTTCACGACCCCTAATGAGGCAGCTACCTGGTTGGATGGGAAATTCCCTACACACCGCATGATGTCGCCCCGTCAATAAAAGGAGAAGTCTATTGGCGGACTTGGATTAAAATAGGAACACTGGCATTAGAAGTGTGGGCTCCACCCAATTTAAATATGGGTCACTGAGAAATTATTTTTGTGTTTTTTTTGTTTGTTTTTTTTCTCTTCCCCTTTTTTCTTAGGGGAATGATCTAATGACTTAATGTGACTCAAGAAACTGGGTTGGGGTTGATCATGAGGTATCATGGAGATTACTATATTAAAGGGGAGGAGGGGAAGGAGAAAAGTAGCGGTGGAGGAGGACGTGTGGTGGGGAAGGGGGAAAATATACATGGGTCAAAAGTAAGGAGCGGGGGAGTACCCCCAGCTGGTGGTCATTCATTAATTGTCCCGTAACAAGATCTAAATGTCTTTGTGTGTTTTTTTTCTTTTTTTTCTTGTATTGGATGGGGGGAGGGAGGGAGGGAATAGGAAAAGGCATGTCAAGGGGGGTGGGGGGCATGCAGGGAGGGGGAGGAGGGGGAAGGGGGGAATATGGGGGGGGGGGGAAAGTTAGGTTGACAAAATTACTTGAAGATCGGTCTCAGATGAAAAGAAAAAAATGGTCTTGTTTCCCTATTATTAGATGTCTGTAAACTATAACTTACTCACGTGGAACGTGAGGGGAATGAATAATAAAATTAAAAGGTCCTTGATCATGAGGTATATTCATAAACACGCAGCAGATATAATATGCTTACAGGAAACCCACCTGGTAGGGGGGAAGGTGTTAGCCTTAAAAAAATCGTGGATAGGCTGGGCCTACCACTCAACTCATACCTCTGCCTCCAGGGGGGTCTCCGTGCTGGTCCGAAGGGGGGTCTCATTCGCTGCGGATAAAGTTATAGTGGATCAGTGGGGAAGATACGTGTTTATGAGGTGCCGGTTAGGCTCAAGGACCCTTTTGATAATGTCAGTATACATTCCCCCACCATTCTGCTATGATGTATTAAAAGCGGCGGCAGAGTTCTCGGCATCGCACTCCGGCATCCCCGTCATAATAATGGGGGATTTCAATAACATTATGGACCCAATATTGGATAGAAAAAGTACGGGGAGTGCTGGAGGAGCGCGGCGGAGAACTGGTTTCACCGATATGATAAAAGAGATGGGGCTGAGGGATGCTTGGAGGGAAAAATTCCCGGATGGGCAACAATACTCCTGTTTCTCGAGTACGTTTAACTCCTTCTCAAGGATTGATATGGCTCTGGTAACAGAAGAATTGATCCCTAGTATTCAGGAAATTAACTACCTAACACGAGGCATATCAGACCATTCCCCGCTAGTATGCAAAATAGATCTGGGAGAGAGAAAGGGCTATTCATTCTGGAAACTAAATACGTTCTGGTTAACACAATTTGAGTCAGGAGAGGAATGGGAGGACAGGTGGCTTGAATTCCTTATGGTCAATAATGGTTCTGCTCCAGTAGAGATTATATGGGACGCTTTTAAAGCTAATATTAGAGGAACTTTAATAAGAAATATAGCCGGTCTTAAGGCATCATTTAGAGCCAAAGAGAGGAAATTGGAAGCTACTTGCTCTAGTCTAGAAACTAAATACCTCCAAGACAATAGAGAGGAAAACAAAATTAGATGGAAGGAGGCCCAGGAAGTATGGCTTCAATGCCTGTCTGATAAAGAGAAGTACCGGGAATTATATGCAGGCCATAGGAGATACCTAGATGGAGATAGACCTGGAAGCTTCCTTGCAGGCATTGTCAGACAGGATAGATCAGCTAATACAGTGACGGAGATTAAAGTAAGTGGGGGGAGCTCAGTCTTTCAAACCCCGGATATAGCTGAAAAATTTGTGCAGTTCTACCACCAACTATATAAGTCTTGCCAGGTACATACAGCAGCAGAAACCCGGAGCTACTTGTCTACTATAACCCACCCTACGTTGTCGACAACTTCAAGGGAGATATTGGATGCTCCTATTACTGTAAAAGAGATAGAAGATGCAATAGCTGCAATTCCAGGAGGTAAAGCCCCAGGGATGGATGGGATCCCCCAGGAATTGTATAAAAAACATAGCAGATTCTTTTCCTGTGAATTCCTGGCCTTATTTAATGATATGTATAAATACAAGAAACTTCCCGCTTCAATGTCTGAGGCTCTGATAACAGTGATCTTAAAAAAGGATAAAGATCCTAAAGAAGTCGAATCTTACAGGCCAATTTCATTATTGACTAATGATGTAAAAATCCTAGCTAAAGTATTATCAAATAGGTTAAACCAGGTTATAGAAGAGGTGATACATAGAGATCAGGCAGGCTTTATGCCCGGAAGGTCCACAACTTCCAACCTGAGAAGGCTATTCTTACACTTACAGGCCCAGCAAGATGGTGTGAAGGATGCGGCCGTTATCACACTTGATGCGGCCAAAGCCTTCGACACCATAGAATGGGGCTACTTATGGGAAGTTATGGACTGGATGGGGATTGGCCCAGTATTCACCAACTGGACAAAGCTCCTATACCAGTCTCCAACAGCAAGAGTTTCAGTTAATAGCTATATCTCCCCTAAATTTGAGATCAAGAGGGGTACACGTCAGGGGTGCCCGATGTCCCCTGGCCTCTTTGCTATGGCCATTGAGCCTTTGGCATGCCTCATAAGGGAAAGCACAAAAATTAATGGTATTAAGATCGGAATAAGGGAGGACAGGATTGCATTATATGCGGATGACATCCTTTTGTTTGTGAATAACCACCTTGAGGCAGTGCCGGAGGTGGTGGGGTTGGTGGAGAGGTTTGGGGGACATTCGGGACTCAAGATTAACTGGAACAAGTCAGGCATTTTGCCCCTGGAGGGACCCTGCCCGCCAATAGTGGTTACCCCGAGCCCTCTAAAATGGGTTGAGGAGTTCCTATATCTGGGCATCCGGGTGGCAAGGGACGCCCTTAAATTTGAGGAGCTAAACATAACCCCACAAATAGAGTACATAAAATCTAAAATCGAACCCTGGGGCCGACTTCCGCTTACAGTCACTGGGAGGGTAAACCTCGTGAAAATGGTTGTGCAGCCAAAGGTTCTGTATGTGCTTCAGCACTCCCCCGTATACCTTCCACGACGAATATTTCGGCAAATAGAGGGGCTAATTTCTTCCCTGATATGGTCCAATAAGAGACCTAGATTAAAATTAAAAACCCTTGCTAGGCCAAAGGGGGAGGGTGGGCTGGCACTGCCGAACCTTTGGCTGTATTATCTTACAACACAAATAGCTCACTTAAAGAGCCTGATTCAAGGGGAGCCCAGAGATGACAGCATGGTAGAACTGGTTAAAATTCTGTCCACAGGGCATACACCTCTGCAGTTACTGTTGAGTGGAAATATGAAACGCAAATGGCCACCAATAGTTAAGCAGATGATTTTAGTGTGGAAACAGGTGGAGGGACTATTGGGGAGCCAGGGCATAGACCCAGAAACACCTCTTAATAATGCTAAAGTTTTAATACAACTAAAGAAACTGCAAGTGAGAAAAGTCTGGGGAGAGAAGGGAATTAGTAACCTAGGACAATTATATGAGAATGAGCAATTTAGGTCCTTCCAGTCATTAAAGATGGAATTTTCACTTCCTAATAAATATTTGTTTAGATATATACAAATGCGACATGCCTGTAACGCCCAATTTGGTGAAGACACCCCTAATCTGGAATCCTCCCTGACCAAAAAGCTGCTAATGAGAAGCCCTAGGAGACATGAAGTGTCCTATCTGTATGGGGCCCTCTGTCAGGAACTCCATGATGATGGATTAGCGGAGCTGAAAAACAAATGGGAGGTCGATATAGGGCCTATCTCAATGGAGGACTGGCAGGGGGCTTTAGCAGATATACGCTTAGCCACCAATCAAGCGAGTCTACAACAGATCCAGCTCTATATAGTGCATAGAACCTATATGACCTCAGAATTACTCCACAAGATAGGAGGGAGGGAAAATGCCAACTGCCCTAAATGTATAGGAAATATAGGATCATTCTGGCACTTAATATGGGCTTGCCCGGAAGTAGCTGGGTTCTGGGAAGCCGTAATTAAAGAACTCAATGCCATAGGAATTCCTAAAGAGATATGCACGCCACGAGCCTGTATACTGGCTATCACTCAAAAGGGGCCATTGGATAAGTATCAGAAACAATTCTTTATCATTGCAATTACGCTGGCAAAAACCTGTATAGCGAGAAGATGGTTAGCTAAAGAAGGCCCAGATATAGGTACATGGAAAGCCCTGGTTAAAAATACCATGTCACATGAAAAATTTACGCATCTAGCAAGAGGTACAGTACCTACATTTTACAAGGTATGGAGTAACTGGAGGAACGGGCAGGAAAATGTACCTTAGAAGTAGAATACAGATAGGATGGAATAGTGTAATCTGGAGACAGAATAGTTAAGAATGAGGAAATAGAAATCAACCTAACCAGGGTGGGGGAGGGAGGAAGAGGGAGGGAGGGGAGGGAATGGAGAATCATTATGATAGGAAGTAAGTTAAATTGTTTGTTAGGATATAAAGGGATAACCATGAAGACTACCTGGTGACCAGAAGCTGAAGGCAACAGATTAGGTTGGAATACTAATTGCTGATATGAAATTACTTGTACTGAGTAAGATAAAATGGAAATCGCATGTCGAGCTCCGCGGCTCTCTGATAAAAATAAGGATAAGGTATTAACACTAAAATATAAATCACGCAATAAACACATATGAATGCTGTAAATAAATATGAATATAAACACTTATAATTGGATACAATTGAGATATGTCCCTATGTATATACACCTGGGATGTTATATGTAAATAGAGAATAGAGAAAGAAATAAAACTCACCGCAAGCACGGAATAAAATAATGGGAGAATTACCCGTAGTGAAATTGGAGATACGGCACTAGTTTAAGAATACGATTATAGTGTATAAACACAACAGACACCCAAACCACTTGGTATAAAAAAAAAAAAAAAAGAGACGGAGGATCTCGATATGCGATAAAATGGGAAACTGTAAAACCGAAATATTGAATTTACTAAATAACTGTTGACCGGATAACAAATGGTTAAAAATGAATAATGTAATGCCTTTCTATACACGTCTTTTAAGAAAAAAAAAAAAAAAATGAATAAATAAAGTATGAATTTAAAAAAAAAAAGGCTTACTCGAGTCTCCTAATACCCCTCCACGCTATCACAAACTCTTCAAGTCCTACCTCCATCATGCATAGAGGTAATACCACTAGCAGGAAAAGAGGAGGAGGCGACATCTCTCAACATTTTGCTAAAAATGACAAGTCCTCGACGAACTCTGGCCCTCCTTCACCTGGCAGCCCACAAACAGAGGACTCACCCTCATCAGCTCCTTCAACCAAAGATGACATTCTAGCCCTGCGATCTCTTATAGAGGATCTGAAGGACTCACTAGAAACTAAACTTGACAAGGCGGTCGCAACTATTCAATCCGACCTATCGACCCTTTCCGCTAGAACGTCCAAACTTGAAGCCAAGCAGGACTCCCTCCACAAAACCCAAAACGAGACAATGAGAGACCTTGACCACGTCTTTCAAGATCTGGCCGACCTACGTACTAAAAATGAAGACTTGGAAAACAGGGAAAGGAGGAACAATCTTAGGATTCGCAATATCCCTGAAACAGTCCCACCAATGGAACTGGAACCTTATCTACACAACCTATTCTCGCACATCCTACCAGACCTTGGTTCTCAACAATTGCCCCTTGAAAGAGCCCATAGAGCCCTCCGTCCAAAACCACGAGATGGCGATCCCCCCAGGGACGTTATTATGCGCTTTTCCAGCTTTAAGGACAAAGAAAAAGTTTTGGCCACGACGCGGAACAAGCCCCACATCTCATATGATGGCTCTAAGCTAATGTTTTTCCAGGACCTGGCCCCTGTAACCATAATTAAAAGGAGAGAACTCAAGGACTTAACCAGTGTCTTACGCTCAAGAGGAATCCGCTACCGCTGGGGTTTCCCATTCAAGCTATTGGTCGACTTGAACGGAAAGACTATTGTCATATGTGACCCTAAAGAAGGAAAAGACTTCCTCGCACACCTAGAAGAATCGAGACCTTCTACCGATCCCCCTCCAAATGCCTAATTTCGTAACTATGTTGACAGTTAATTTGATGTTCATGTTTACCTTAGGCTGATCTGAATGAGTGCTATACTAGGTTTCGGTCTAATTTCAAAGTAATTTTAGATATCCCCCTTGGAAGGCCTTATAAAATTTGTACTGTTACATGTTTCTATTGAGTTTACGGAAAATATCACGCCCGCAAACATAAGAATAAGATTCTTAGTATCGTGCCTCCCCCCTTTCCTCTCTACCCCCCCCCCCCCCCCTTTTTTCCCTTTTTTTTTTTTCTCCTTACTCCCCATCCCCCCCCCCCTTTTTTTAAATGGCTTCCCTCATGGCACGTCATCTTTATAGGATTAGCTCAGTTTACCATTATCAGACGTTCAAACAATATTTCTATTTTTATTTGTATAAGTTATATAATCTAGCCTCCCTAGGGCAATGTAATTTCTGATGGCCCTATTATATAGGCCGAGCTGCAACTCCATAAGTTCACATTCCACTGGAGGGATGTTACCCTCCACTTTTGTATTTACAAGTTTTCAGCTTTATTGAATTATTACGTATTGTCTTTTTTTTCAGCAAAATTACTATTATCACTACCACCTAACTACCCTCTGAGGTAGCTTGGTCTTTCCCCCAGGCTGCCCCAATTTGGACCCAAAGGTCCCAAACTTTGGGTGTGTTGTCCTCCGCTGGTCGTGAGGCCCACTCTCCCAGATCCTCCTTCCAACAAAACCATCAGGAGAATCATTTCTCGTTTCTCCTATCCCCCCAACGACGGGATGAAATCTCTTTTTTCATCTCCCTGCACTTACTCCACCCCTCTCCTAATCAAACATGCCCCTAACACTGTCCTCCATGAATGTTAAGGGATTAAACTCTCCTCAAAAACGCACCACCCTATTTCGCACAACTCACGACGTTAAGGCTGATATTCTACTCATACAAGAGACCCACTTTAAAGCTAATTCCCACCCCTCTCTTAGCTCCAAACGTTTCCCCACGGTCTTCTACTCCTCCAGTCAAACTAAACACAATGGCGTGGCCATTATGATAAGCAGTAAAGTCCCCTTCACACTTCATTCAATCCCCACTGACTCAGATGGGCGTTTTATTATTCTCACAGGCTTGATAGCCCATCTAGAATGTACAATCGCGAACATATATGCCCCCAACACAGGTCAATCCTCTTTTTTTAAAGCCTTTTTCTCGGAACTAGAGAAAAAACGAAAAGGCTATCTTATAATAGGTGGGGACTTCAATGCTATTTCAGACATTTCTCTAGACAAATCTCGTCCTACAACTAGCTCACAAACTAATGCTATTTCTCGCTCACTGAACAAATACATAAAGGAATCAGGCTTATTTGATGTCTGGAGAGCACATAATCCCACTTCCAGAGATTATACATTTTTCTCAATACCGCATCAATCTTACTCCCGTATAGATATGCTCTTTTGCTGCCCCTCTGTAGCCCCACACATCCTAAAATCTTCCATAATTCCCAACTCATGGTCCGATCACTCATTTCTCACGGCCTCATTTGATTTTCTCGATACTCCCACTTCCCGCCCATCCTGGCGACTAAACGAGACACTGCTGAAAATCCCTCAATTTCAAGAAAAGATACTCACAGCCATCAATGATTATTTTTCCCTTAACACCAATGACTCCCCCTGCTCTCCTTTGGTGTGGGAAGCACATAAAGCCGTTATTAGCATCTCTTAATGCTTTACTAGCTGAGAAAACAGAGAGGACCCTGCGTAGGCTTCAGCAAAGGTTTTATGAGAAAAGCAATAAAGCAGACTCTATGTTAGCTAATAGATTAAAGGCCCGTAAGGCCTTGACTGCTATATCTGCTATTAAGGATGCAACAAATACTCCACAATATAACCCTAGTAAGATCAACTCTCTTTTTAAAACATACTACGAACAATTATATAACCTCAAAGACCACTCAGATGCAAACCCATCACAGCCCGACTCAGTCTCAGATTACTTATCCTCTTGTAACATCCCGAGCTTAGACACGGAAGCCTCTACGAACCTAAGCAGACCCATTACTGACGAGGAAGTCATATCTGCACTTAAAACTCAAAAACCATCAAAGGCCCCAGGACCTGATGGCTATCCAATCTCATATTATAAAACGTTTCAGACCCCACTAATACCCCATTTAACAACAATGTTTAATCAAATACTTGACGGAGCCCCATTTCACCCAACCACTACAACTGACACTATCACGGTCATCCCCAAACCTAATAAAGATCCCCAACTCGTCTCTAATTACCACCCCATTTCATTACTTAACGCAGACCTAAAGATATTCGCCAAAGTCTTGGCGAATCGCCTAAACCCACTTCTCCCTTCATTGATCCACCCCGATCAAGTAGGTTTTGTCCCAACCAGACAAGCCTTAGACAACACTAGAAGAACCATTGACATCATCCACCATATTAACACCACCAAGACTCCTTCATTAGTCCTTGCCCTAGACGCCGAAAAGGCCTTTGATAGAATCTCCTGGCCTTTTATGACCCGAACCCTCCAACAATTCGGACTCCAAGGCAAATTCCTTAAAGCCATACAAGCACTATACCATTGCCCCTCAGCCTCGGTTCTAGCGGGCGGTTTAGTCTCCTCCCCCTTCCAGATAACAAATGGAACTAGACAAGGATGTCCCCTCTTGCCCCTCATATTCACCCTAACAATTGAACCACTAGCTTGCCGCATAAGAGCCAACCCCGATATTACAGGAATCCGCATTAAAGACATTCAATACTCCCTCTCCTTATTTGCAGACGACATCCTCCTCACACTCACCAACCCTCTAATCTCGCTCCCGAACCTCTTTCAAGAACTCACAACCTTTGGAAACCACTCAGGTTACAAAATTAACAATTCAAAATCGGAAGCCCTTCCACTACATATTTCAGATCAATCTAAAAAACTGCTACAGGCCAACTTCAATTTTAATTGGAGAAAATGCTCCCTGAAATATTTAGGGATTCAGCTAACTAAATCTTATAGTTCTCTTTATCAGGCCAACTATCCTCCACTTATAAGATCAATTCATAAGGACTTACAACATTGGCAATCACATTTCCTCTCATGGATCGGCCGCATTACCGCTGTAAAAATGAATACACTCCCTAAACTACTTTATCGATTCCAAACCCTCCCGATACCAATTCCATCGTCCACGCTCGCTGCTCTACAATCCGCCATCTGTAAATTTCTATGGAATAATAAGAAGCCCAGAATTCGCAGAGACATCTTATCTAGACGCTCCCAAAATGGTGGCCTGGGCCTCCCCATACTCCAGCGCTATTTAGATGCCACTAGGCTAAGCCAGCTCATAGCCTGGCATTCCCCTCCTAATAGCAAAAGATGGGTAGACCTGGAAAGCAACTTAGTGGGGATCCCATCCGTCTCATATCTCCCTTGGTTGCCCCGCAAGAGCCACCCGCAATATTCCTTTACTTCTCCTACAGTAGATCTGACCCTAAAATTCTGGGAGAAACTCAATAAAAATTTGAAACTTACATCATCCCCCCACCCCTAACCCCCTTATGGAATAACCCACTTTTTCCACCGGGCCTCAACCCCTCGATGGCGGCTCCCTGGATATGAGCGGGCATTACCAGAATTCATCATATACAGGGGGACTTTGCCCCTAAAGCTTTTGATGAACTGCAACAAAAATATAGTATCCCAAACACCTTAAACTACCAATACATACAACTCTGACACTTCTCTTCTACGCACCAATCCACACAACCCCACCAGGCTCCCTCCCAGCTGGAAAGATTTTGCATATATAGACCTACCGACAGATGATCTATATCACAGCTTTATAACTCAATCCTAATTAAAGACACTCCTACCCTAGATAGCCACGAGCGTGAGTGGGAAACTGATCTGGGCCGGCGTCTCGAGGAGGAGGAATGGGAATCAATTCGTCTAGCAGTCTCAAAATGTTCAATTAGCGTATCAATTAAAGAAAATTCCTATAAGGTATATTCCAGGTGGTATTTGGTCACAACTCGTCTTCACCGCATTTATCCTAATTCATCAGACCTATGCTGGAGAAACTGTGGGCAGAGGGGGACGTTCTACCACATCTGGTGGTCCTGTCCAATTATAGCCCATTTCTGGAAGATGGTTCTCTCCCTCCTCACTCGACTTGTCGTCCCTCCTACTCCCATCGAACCCATTAACTTACTCTTATGTGCCCCAATTGACCATTTCCCTAAGGAATCTAATAAGTTGATCCAGCACATTGCTTGCGCGGCTAAACATCAAATAGCAAGCAATTGGAAAAACCCAAATGCCCCTAGCCAACAAGAACTGATTAATAGAATATGGTTCATAGCTAAAATGGAATATATCACAAGTCTACAAAACAACACTGTTCGTAAATTCCACTCTGTTTGGCTCCCATGGTATACACATCACAACGCCCCTCTTCCTGGTCAGTCTTAAAACTTTCTCTCACATATGAATAACCTATCTCTTCACCTCAACCTCGCTACTTACTATTCCCGCTTCTTCTTATGACTTGTCTCTCCCCGTCGTTGGGTCCTCCCTGCCTCCCCCCCTCCCCCCCCTCCCTCCCCTTCAAATCGCCCAGCTTCCCTCTGAACCTACTACAAGTGACAGTGAAGATCTCTTAATATAAGCCCACATCTAGCTAAATTGCACATTTTGACCGCTGCCCTATTTAAGGGGTTGTCGGTTAACGTCACTTAACAACATCAAAAATCCCACTTCACATGAGTATCGTCACTACAGTCATGATTCATTGTTCTTGATCTAACCTGTCCATTACAATGACCTGTCATTCTAATTACTGTAAATGTCATCATAACTGTCTGTTTCTTTTGCTGAAAATGTAATGTAACTACATTTACTCAATAAAATCTATGATATAAAAAAAACACATGACTAGCTTTTGCAATGTGCCATCACCCCAGAGCATGCAAGTAAACAACACATGACTGGCTTTTGCAATGTGCCATCACCCCAGAGCATGCAAGTAAACAACACATGACTGGCTTTTGCAATGTGTCATCACCCCAGAGCATGCAAGTAAAAAACACATGACTAGGTTTTGCAATGTGCCATCACCCCAGAGCATGCAAGTAAACAACACATGACTGGCTTTTGCAATGTGCCATCACCCCAGAGCATGCAAGTAAACAACACATGACTGGCTTTTGCAATGTGCCATCACCCCAGAGCATGCAAGTTAACAACACATGACTGGCTTTTGCAATGTGCCATCACCCCTCCCCAAACTTGCGCTGGGGGCAGCGGGCATCACATGACACCCTCACCCAGAAGCATGCTTTATTTTATAACATTTGTGGCACAGTGGTCGCCTCACATCCCCCCAAAGATCCTTGTGCCCATATTCTTGCGCTGGGGGCCGCGGGTGCAGCGGGCATCACATGACACCCTCACCCATAAAGTTTACATTGGTGGCACAGTGGACCCCTCTCATTACCACCCCACCTGTAATCAGTGCGTTGGTGGTGCATAGTGGATAGCATAGTACTTACCAGCTCCGGAGGGTTCACAGCGTGTGGTGTCTGACAGCATCAGCATGTGCAGAATGGAGAGGAGGGCTCAGGGAGTGTCCAGATGAGGAAAATCGCTGGTCACTTGAGCACAAAAAAAAGACACCACACAAAAGGCGCCCGATATGCAGGGTCTTGCTAAATGATTTTACTAGATTGATGGGACATGCTCATTCTTCTTCTTATTGCGATTTAGACGTGCGGGGCCGCGCATCTATATCGCTTTAGCCTCCACAGACACACCGATGTATGCTTAGTTTCTAAGCGACCTAGCTAAATCGCTTAGAAAATGGCTCAAAATCGGCATGTGTGTAGGCCCCATAAGCCAAATTACCTTTTATAGGAAAATGCACACTTCACACATTGTTTATTCTTTTTTGTTTGAATTATGGAAAAATAAATTCTAAAGTGAACTTTTCACTTCAACATACTGAAGGATACATTTGTAGTTAGAAAGAGTGATCATCCATACCATGGAAACATTTACAAAGTGCAACTTGTCTGTGGCACGTTTTTTACCTTGGACTGAACCCCTATCCACTTGCTTGTTATCATCTATGCTGAACCTGGACCCTAACTTTCTCATTCTGGGTGGGAAAGGAAAAGTCCGGTACAGTGGGAGGGTGGATGTCCTGTTTTTAATGGAATAAAAGTTTTTCTGGATGATCCATATGTTCCTGGCTTGTTGGATGACACAATAAAAGAAACCTTTGGATGAAAATAGGGCACTGCCCCTTGTGAGTTTTATTATCTCTGTTATATGTGCTGACAGCTTGAAAAGAAAACTTTACGGGAACTTCTCCTAGCTTGACTAGGGGAGTCTGTCTGGGATTCAGTATTCGTGAAATGCTAGACACAGACCTATATTAATGAAAGAATCGTGTTGTCTTTTCTTTTTCCTACACGTTTGGAGAATACCTTTCTCCCCCCACTTACAGTAAAGGGGATCACGAAAATTTCCGGAGGTAGCGCTGAGGAGTTCCATATCTTGGTGTCTTTTGGTGTAATTCTTTGGGTTTGGTATCCCAATTTTTTGTGGTTACTCCCAGCAGCAACCTCTTTTGTGAGCGCAAGTAGCTACTGTCATTCTTGTATCAAGTAGAGCACATGTACGAGAGGCATGGTCATATGACATGAGTGGCGTAGCCATGCAGCATGAGGGATGTGGCAATCAAAACGGGCATGTCACCAAAAGATGTCACCAATTCTTGGTCACTCTGGGAATATTCCATTTCAAACACATCTTACCTACTGTATATGGTGGTTTCTCTGCAATGGGGTACCTCTGAAGAAGTTGATCCTCTCTAGTTAGACAATGTCAGTATTCACTATTCAATAGGAAAGTCCATGGTCTGAAAGATGCTGTCATTATTATATAACTAAAGGTGCCCATACACGTTACAATTATTGTATACAATATTGTATACAATATCGCATATCATCGCATCTCGGTTTTGCGATGAGATGAGATCTAGTACAAAAAGTATGTGCAGCACATACTTTTTGTACTAGATCTCATCTTATCACATCGCAAAACCCAAATGCGATGAGATGCGATATTGTATACAATATTGTATACAATAATTGTAACGTGTATGGGCATCTTACAAGGGGAGTAACTAGGCATTCGCAGGCCCATAGCAAAAGTTTGTACGGGCCCCCTATTCTACAACTGATGGTAATAAATGTATATAGCACATACAACTTAGACCATGGGTGTCAAACACAAGGCCCGCGGGCCAAATCCGGCCCACCAGACCTCGTCATGTGGCCCGCGCAGCCGCCGCCACCCACCCCCGTCTGGCGCCGATTACATTACTGCGGGAAGCCATCACAGTGTGAGTGTCACATCACATTCACTCACATGACGACTCGAGACTGAGAGACATACCTAACAACGTGAGGAAGCCGGGTGACACAGTCACTCCGCCGCGGCGCTCGCTGGGAGGAGAAGGGAGGCAGGACAGTGGACACAGACTTGTTAGTGTCACTGTGTGACGTGCCTGACTCCTCCCCGGCTCCTCCTGTGGGCAGCGGCTACGGCGCTGCCATGTGTGACACACGCCCGCCTGACAGCAGTGCCAGTGACACCGTGACGTGCATGCGGCTGCCTGTCGGACTTGGACACCGGCCCGGCGGTGAGCTGCCTGCTGCCTGTGGTGCCGCGCTGTGCAGCAGTGGCATCAGTTGGTTCAGTATATTTACTGTAAGTTCGGCAGTGGGATGGGCACAGTTGTGTTGTCTCTTGTTGTCCAGACCAGTCTGTCCAGTCCAGAGTCCGTGGCCAGACAGGCAGAGAGCCAGGCCAGCAGCACACAGCCGCAGCCTGAGCCCACAAATCTGCAGTGCGGCTGCCTGTGTCCAGGGTCATTATCATTATCTGTCCCACTGTCACCACCAGTCCAGAACTATAGCGAGAGTCCTGCGAACCCAGAGGCCCAGGTCACCTGCTGGGCGATCTGACGTCACGTCCCAGGCCCCCAGCCAATCTCCCTGCTAGTTATTACTTACATTATTACAAAAAAACAGTAATAATTGAATGCAGTGACAATAATTTATGATAATAAAGAGTGGACACATAGTCCTACAGATACAACCGACCCTTTGAGGGTGACCAAACTGCTGATGCGGCCCCTGATGAATTTGAGTTTGACACCCCTGACTTAGACTGTAAAGATGGGCCCCCTTCAGCTCTGGGCCCTATAGCAGCTGCACGCCTTGCACCTATTGTAGTTACGCCCTTGTCTACAGCCTTCTGCCTTTCTAGTCTCCTACACCTTCTCTCCAGCTGTCTGTTACTCTAGCCTCCTGCCCCCATGCCTGTCAGCTTCAACCCCCTCCTCTTTGTCTCTCTAAAGGCCCATTTACTAGTCCGATTTAGGGTGATTTGATTCCAATGTGTCAAGCTGAGAAATCAGCCCAAATCAGATGTGTTTGACACCAGATTTGATGCACAGTCCTGTGCACATTGGATGGGATCCAGAGGTCAGACCTGCGTGCACTCAGACTCCCCTCCTGGCGGTGGAGAACAGGGTCACATGGGATACATCGTAAGGACCAAAGTATCGCATGCAATCCTGTTGCCTGGGAATGTCCCAGGCAGTTCAAGAGGGGTTGGCTGGCCATACACTACTGTAATATTATATGCTAATGTGAGTATTAGCCTATCTATGCAAGAGCCTGTGCATGTGTATGAGTTGAACTGCTTACTGGGCCTGATAGTTGTATGCTATGCCAAAGTTTTCACAGTTCAGCAATTATCATGTGACTGTGCACGTACCTTAACTGCGCATTTTAGTCCATTATCATAGGCAGTGAGGATTCATTCGCTATACGACTGACGGTTATGGCATATTAGATCTACAATGTCTAGTTCTACAGTCATATGGTCGCACGGACGGAGGAGGCTACTGCTACTGTTTAGCGTGGCAGCAGAATCCTTGCATTTACTGCAGACCAGACTGAGGATGTAATATGGAGATACAGCAAGAGGGGAACCCAGGTCCCCTGGGACCCCTCTTTGGGCCCAAGTAATTTATACTTGAGATCACTAGAATAACCATTTGGTACTTGTGTACTTTCACGGTGGCAGCTGGCCGTCCACTCCTTCCGGGTCCGCATCCCCTTGCGCTCGCCACACTTTTTAAAATCAACTCCACGCCGATGTGGATAGTTCATACCCCCACTATCCACGTCAGCGTGGAGTTGATTTTATAAAGTGTGGCGAGCGCAGCAAGCCCGTGAGGGGACACGGACCCAGAAGGAGCGGGCGGCAAGCTGCCACCGTGAAACTACACAAGTACCAACCATTTCAATCCATTATGAAAGGACGAAGAAGGTGATTGATAAATTGAATTATCTTATCACTAGGGAGTTTAATATCTGTCAGAATGCTAACAGCTTTGCTAACAGATGTTATATAGTATTGCTACATGTGATGGTACATTCACCAATGCGGAATGAGCACTTGTCAAAAAGTCATTAACCCCTTCACTGCACCAATGCTAACACTGGCATTCCCTGAAAATTTTCAGGATTGCCACTGTCTCCCCATCCTTGCGCCAGGCAACGCCACTGAGCTGAGCGATGAGCTCAGCTTCAGCTGCTGCCCAGCTGCAGCTGCCCGGCTCCTTCCTCCTGGCTGTGTGCAGTGTAACCTTGCTAACGTCATGCCACACACAGATGGGTTTCCAGGGGCAGGGCTGTGCAGCAGCTGATCTAAAGCACTGCAGCACTGCCCAGCCCTGGACACTCAGCTGTGTTTTTTTTTTAGGGAGCGCTCTAAAAAATAAACCTGCCCTGTGGGGAGGGCTCCCTAAAATAAAAAACACCACTGAAGGTGTTAATATACCACAAAGACATACGATGTAACTAGCATTATGGCAGTTGTACCATTTAGCAATTACTAATCAAACAGGCAACATGTTCCACCTGGGATGTAGAGAGCTATGTGGGGCCCAAATAATGAATAGTGGTGACAGTGGCGTAAGTTCATCCCAGTTGCCCGGAGGCGAGATAAATATCGGTGCCCCCCCTTCCCCACAAACACACACATACCACCTTACAGTATATTAATATATTTTTGCATGTGTCTATGTATGTTATGTGTATTATGTTTAAAATAAAGAGAGTGTAACCTCTATGGTCCTCCTAGGAGGGGGAATCAGCCACAGAAGCAATATTAATGGATTTGAATTGTTTTAAAGGAGAGGTGCCCCCTTGAGAGCATGAGCCCGGCGGCAGATGACTCCATTGCCTCCCAGAGTTCTGCCCCTAAGTGGTGGCCTAAAAAATGGGGCAAGTCCACGTCCCTAAAAGTAATATTGTGTTTTCCTCCATCTGTCATCTATTTCTGAATTTTTTATTCATTTATTATATTCACAAGTTTTTCTCGAGAAGTACTCTTCACCGCAGAAGTTCTGTATTATTTATTTGTATATTTGTGTATGGATGTATTTTATTCATGTAATAATTACTGTTTTTGTACAATTTGTAGCTAACCCCTGATAAAGTCTTATCTGAGATGAAACGCGTTGGTTAACCTTGAATGTTTATGGAAATATCTTCATTGAACTTTTTTTATCTACTGAAAAAAAGAGACTTTTAATAAAAAGAATTTCCTTATGGACTCCGGTTGTGAAATCGTTTAAGACAACAATAGAAGTTTATAAAGGACTAATAGAAATTTCAATATATCTCCTGTTTCTTGTGAATGCATTGTTATTTTTATTTTCAATTATTTTCTATTTTACTTTTATACCCCTTTCACATCGCACTTTTAAAACGGTATATTGCTGTTTTTTTTTTTTTTCATTTTAAAACGTTTAAGGCTGCAATGTGAAAGTGCCAGAGTTGATTTACTGGTTAAAATTAACCGGTATTTCAACACGGTTAAAAAGCAGAGTCCTACACGTTTCAAAGCCGTTTTTTTGGCAGTTTGAACAGCTCTATTTCAATGGCTTGAAACGTGTCCCTTGGGGGTTAAACGGGTTGAATGTTTGAATGGTATTAAATGATTTTTAAAACGGTTTAAAAGGTCTCAAGGCTCAGACCCGTTTTAAAGTCCCATTTAAGAATACCGTGTCATTACCCATTTCTGTAATGTGAAAGCAGTATTACATGGCTTTATCTATTTCATAGAGAAACAAATATTTGTAATACAAGGATACTTCTATATATAGAAGACAACTTTTTATTTGTTTTATTGATGGCACTGATAATACAGAAAATCAACTAATCAACAAATCTATGCTTTTATTATATTCTGTTTTCCTGACTGCAGCTATTATTGCTGCAGATGACTTTAGCTTGTTGCACACTGTACTATTCACTGCGTATGAGGCCTTCCCTTTGCGCTAAACAGTTTTTATATGTTAGAAGCAGCAGCCATTTTGTTGAACCATGACTTATAATAATATTATTAAAATGGCTGATCATTCAGAACAGTGCTGTAAAAGTGATTTCTTATAGAATATTGTTTTTGGTTTTAGAAGCTTAAGAATGTGATGTTGACAGTATAATAGAACAAGGACAGACACCTAGACTCCACAATCCTCAACTATATGGGAACAAGGCCACACATGCGTAGACCCACAAGGCCACTGAAGTTGGGTGTTGGGTAAATTATGACATCATGATTGAAAGCAGAGCTTTCCAATAAGACTCAATGCTTATGAGTAATTAATTAATTAATGTGATAAAGGTTTAAATATCAGAGTGATAGAAGGAGGAAAGAAAGGCAGTTGAGGAAGAACCAGCAAGCACAGGGGGCTGGAGGTAACTATGAAGGAGGTTTAATCATGGCTGATCACTGTTCTTGAAAGGTGTCCATTTTGACTTGATATAGATTTACTGTTTAAGTATTAGCTAATCAATTTTATGTTTCTTGTGTTAGTCTGCATTTGAAAATATCTGTAATGAAGCTATTCTTTAAGTAAAGCATTGCCATACATTTTATAATAAGGTTGTGTGGGTGTGCAATTATTTCAGCGTTGCCGTTATATTTAAAGGTAATAAAGTAAATAAATTTGGTTTGGGTTATTTATCATATCTAATCTTATCAGATAAATATCTGGTTTATCAGTTGGAGGCCCCAGCGAGATTCAATGATGGTTGGTGTCCATATTTTATCAGTTATTGAGAAGATCAAAGTTTGAAAAAATTAGCTATTGAAAAAAAAAATGTGTAGAAATTTTTTTAAAGTCGGTGCATTTGTGTACCCTAATCTTCTCAAACATCTGTTAAGGTATGGTAATCCACAATTACTTGAAGCAGATTCGCTCTTTAATTATAAAACAAATAGATCGTAATTTAAGGCATGGAAAGACAACGCTGCATTTTGCAGACTGTCAGCTTGCTAAACCCCCCCCCCCCGCATCGCCCATTTCTTCTCTGTGTCAGAGAATAGATAAGGAGAGCAGCGAGAAACTTGGCAAGAAGTTGTAAACAACATTGCTTGGGTCAGGAAGAGTATTTCTTTAGTTTATTTGCAAAGCATGCAGACTATAGCAAGCATATTGGTATAAAGGTTATGCTGGCAATAAATTTTCTACTTTTTAAAAAAAAAATATTCTTTAAATGACAGTATTTTTTTTTTTGTTTGTTTTTATTTTTTGACCGCGGTTGGATTGTTTGGTGTATATTGTCTGCTGAGGATATTGCTGAAGTAACTAATCTGTAGCGGTTGTTTTGATAATTAGAGTTTCTTTGTTTGTCCAATCTATAAATTTTAAAGAAGTTGCATATATTTGTTGTAGGTTTTCCCGTGCTTATAATTTGGTGATTAGAGATAGGAGGTTGTGTATTTACATTTCTTCCTGTTGTCTGGCCAGCAACATGTGGAAGAAATGGAATGCATGATTTATCCATAATCTGTATTGTTTGGAAACCCAAGGATTGTCTACTGTATATGGTTTATATAAGAAAATGTTAATAAATAATTAAGTATACGTTGCATTGTTAGAGCTAGCAAGCAGTCTGATTACAATAACAGTTTGAGCTAATTTCTTTATATCCATAGACAGAGGTCCGGTAAAATACAGAGTTTAAAGGAGTAGACGCTAATATTGTAAGCCAAGTAACAGTTCATTTTTACCACCAGAATAAATAAAGTTAATTGGAATATTGTTTATAACAAAGAAAGTAAGATCGAGTTTATCTCATTGAAAAGTTTTTTTGGTCTCCTGTCTTGCGGAGATGAAGTCCGTAATGTAGGACTGATGTTTTTCTGCTATGGGTTTTTGATTTAATTTTTTTTGGTTTATTAAACAAAGCAGCTGTGAGTTGGAAACTCTAAAGTGATGGATTCAGTTGATGTAATGCGAGATAAGGAGTTGTCCATGTTAGGTGAAGAAACAGGAAATGATTATGTGAATTCAATGTTTTTTTCATTTAATGAGTATTACATTTTGGATAAGAAAAGTGATATATATTGATGAGATATAAGTCCAATATAACATCTATTCTTAAAGGTTCATATTGATATATTAGACCATGTTTTCTGTTGGCAATTTCTGTTGCCTATTTGCTTAATCTGGATACATATATTGAATCAGATATACCTTGAGTAATGCGCAGATAAATCCTGGGTTTATTTTTATTCTTATGAATGGAAGGTAATCAGTGATAACTGACTCAAGGCTGTGGGTTTTCTTTAAGCCAATTTTTGTTTTGTTTTTGATTTGTGTTAATTTAATTTTGTTTGTTTTTGAAAGGGGGAGGGTACTAAATTGATAGAGTATCTTAAGGGGTTAATACTGTGGCCACAGTTAGCTAGATAACCAGGGGAGATAGTGATCTAATCGTGTAATGATCACTTAGACAATGTGCAGATATGGTAACAAAGAATGACATATTGCATATAATTTTTTATGATTTGACAAGTTGATTTTTTCCTGTGAAGAGTGCTGACCGGTAGCGAGATTCACAGGGGGTATCTGCCACCTACGTACAAGGTAGAATATATGGGGAAACATAACAAGAGAAAAAAGGGTGGGGGTGGGACACGTGACTACTGGTAACAAAGAATGACAGTAGAGACCCACAAGACTGGTAACAAGGAATGACAGGATGTGGAAGGCGTAGGTGTGGTAACAGTGAATGACACATAACGCATGGTTAGGTTTTTTGGGGAAATTTTTCATTTATTTTATTTACATTTTTGTCTTTGAAAGAGGTAACACCTTTTTAAGCATTTGTATGGGATCACAGAAAGTTCTGAGTATGTGACTAGTGTGAGCAAGTGAGAAGGTATAGAAAATACTATGCTGGTCATAGTTAGTTGGAATTGGTGATGATGATGCACCTGTGAGGTAATGATTATTTGATGAGAGTGAACGCGCAATGGTCTGGTGACAGGTGGTGAAAGCTTCAAGAATTAAGATAGTATATCCCACTAACCCACATATGTTTGGAAAGATTGTACTGTCCCACTGAGGGGTTAATTCTGTTCAGTGAGAAGTGAGGAGAGGTGATATGTCTTTTAGAGCCTTAGGGAGAAAAAGAAAAAAATGGGGAAAAAAAAGAATAATTTTGAAATTTTTTGTTTATTTTTGAAAAAGCAGAAGGGAAGAAGTTTTTTTTCAGTGATGAGGTGAGAGTAATATCAGAAATAACTCTGTAGGAGATTAAAGGCAGGAAATGGTTAATGAGATTGATAAGAGAGTAAAGTTTTATTTCTAAATAATGTGAAATATCCAAGGAGTGTCACAGAACTGTTTTCCATAACAAGGACATGAAAGATCTTAGAATTGAAGATATTGTTTACCCTTTTGAAAAAGCACAATGAATAGATTAAAGTTATTGCAATGTTCTGTATGGGACAGTGATCAGCCATACCCAAGGATGACCTCCAGCCCCCTCCCCATTGCTTCCCTCATGTGATAATGTTGTTTTGTCAACATCTGTTTAAAAAACTGCCATTTTTTTTCCAAATGACAAATACTAATATGATGTCTGAGCTTAATAATGCTATTGCTTTTGCTTGTTTTATTTAAATTAAATCCCAGCCAATAGAGGTGTGACCATTCCAGAGAAAAGATTAATTTACAAATTGATGCATTTCATTTTGCACAGAAAAAGCAAGTGTTTAAAAAAAAAAAAAAAAAATATTATTATTATTACTATTATTATTATTATTATTATTGAGCCACTAGAAATTATTTAGAAAAAATATTGATAGTGTAAATCAATTCACTTTACAGTTATGGAAGTATTACAGTCATCTAATCATTGATTTATGATCTGCATATTTCTTACTATCATATAGCAAATAGTCAGGACTTACTACATTTATTTACAGCACTGTCCAATATACGTGGACTTAATTAAGCCAAAGTTTTATGGACAGCCCCACTATGTCCCACAATGAGTTGCATGATTGCTACCACAATGCTGATTCAATATGTTTATGATTTAATGATGTGTTTAAATTCTTTACAGGATTCTCTCACTGACACCTTTTCTATTACTACTACTAAATCTAACTGACACAGAACTGACAAAGTACAATATGCTGACATAATTGCTTCATTTGAGGCACGGATACACACACTGACAGAAGCCACAGCAATGGATATATTAGATTTATCATATGTCTTTACTGTAATGAACAACAAGCAGCTGTCTTGGGAGTTTGAACACATATACATGGGGATTCACATAGACCGATTGGGTATTACAGCTGCGCACTTGACCAAGTGACAGCTGCATTACCGACATGCTTAAGAGCTGTGGCGGCTGCCGCGGCCTTAGTGCAGAAAGTTGAGGACATTGTACTACAACACCCACTGACATTATGTGTTCCTCATGCGGTTGCTTTCTTACTGAACTCTTCACGGACAAGACACATTTCCAGTGCATGGTTCTCTCGTTGGGAACTTTTGCTCCCAGCGCCATATGACCTGACTATTGTCAGGTGTGGTACGCTAAATCCTGCTACTCTGCTACCTGGTGGGACCCGGGAGTCCCAGAGGATGGATGAGATGCAGGATTTAGAACATGATTGTGAGGAATATTTAAAGCAAAATTTCTGCAATCAGACCTGATATCTCTGACACGCCACTGCCATCTACAAAGATTGTAGTTGTCACCAACAAGGAGACTCAGGATGGCCATATACGGGATATGCGGTAGTATTGGATTTAGAGATCCTCATTTTCCATCGTGATTTTGCTATGATATAATACGCTAATATCACAGCAAGTAAAGGAGCTCATTGAGGCTGTGCAACTCCCTGCAAAGGCAGTAGTTGTTAAGTGTCAAGCTCACATGTTATAAAGTGATCTTGTTGCACTTGGTAACAAAAATAAGATGGCCACTGTTGTGAATCACACCACTATACAATTTAATGTTTTTTTAGCAAAAGCTCATAAAGCATCAAGAGTTGCGTATTTAACAGGAATGTGCCAATGGATGATGAATGGATGCAGTCAAAAGGCTAATGGCCTATGGAAAGATGGTGGGGGCAGACCAGTAGCTCCCTAAACCCCTCCTCATGGCATATGCGGAAGCTGCCCATGGGATGACCCATGTAAGGAGAGAGAGGGCATGTATGTTGATTTCATCTTATGCAGAGGCCCAAACGCATCTGCAGAAGAATGAACTCAGGAAAATTATTCCTATAGAACCATCTAACATTTCTCCTACCACTGGTCCATTCCTAAGGTTAAAATTATTTTTTTGGGAATTTACATGCATTTAAAATTGTCATTATATTTAAATGGTATCTGATATGTTATCTTGATTAAGGAACATTCCAGCTGTCCCATGTACAGCATCCTTTACAGCAAAGAAATGTTTTGAGAAATTTGTGTTCAGATATGTTATCCCATAAGGTATATGGTATTAAAGAAATCATAGAGGTACATATTTGACAGGAAAGGTATTCTAAGGAATAAGTCAATATATGGGTATTGAAGGTTGGTTGCACTCACCACTCACTAAAAGGTTTTAGTCAAAATTGAACATGTTAACAAATGCATATTGAGAACACATAATTTAGGGTGGGTGTGGAAATTACCATGAGTTGACTTGAAGTTTTGTCTTCGGTTTTGTATGACATTCACACTACTCCTCAGCAGCCACTGAACCTGTCCCCTTATAAGATCATTATTTTAATTGATATATACATTTTTTTGGGAGACCATCAATCCCTATTCAACATCCAGCAGCAGACTTGTCACTCTAATTCTCACATCATCTAAATACTTTGCCAGAAAAGCAAACAAGCTTATGAAGGGATGTTGTTATAAGGTCCAGCCTGGAGACTATGCAATGGTGAGAAAATTCTTACAATTAAATGTCTCGTAGATCAAAGGCAAGACCCGTCCCTGTGAAACAAACCAATTGAATTAATGCGTCTCACTGCAAGAAGGTTTCCGACCTGGTGGTGATATCAGTTGAAGAAAAATAAACTGATGCAGATAAATATTGTGACTGTGATTCTAACTTAATAAACTTATTTGATGATGGGCCTGTCCAGGGCCCCCACACAGACCAAGACAAGATCCACGGAATCGGGGGGCATCCTTAGTGGTGTCCCTGCGGGTTGTGGGCAAGAAGAGGTCCACGGAATCGGGGGATACCCTTAGTGGTGTCCCTGCGGGTTGTGGACAAGGTATAAAACAATGATCCCCATGAGTGACCAAGTTTCCCATACACTCACTAACTGAAGAAGTCATTTTTTGTTTTTTTAAGTTTTCATCTTTTTATAGTGAATGAGGGTTACCAGGGATTGGTTGCTGGCAAGGACAGTGTGTATAGTTATCAAAGAGGTAGCCAAAATATGATGTATACAGTTGCGCTGCCTCGGTCTGTAGAGATTCTTTTAGAACCTTGTGAACCCCAAACTTCAATGGGGGGATGCGAACAGGAGGACAAAGGAAGGATGGTCAGTCAGATGTCAATGGATATTCATTTACACCAGGGGTATTCCGTAACTGACCTTTTCACTTTGCCCTATGTTCACATAAAGGTATCTTTGTTCTCGTCAGGTCACCCGCCCATAGTTAGAAAGTGCTCACCTTGTGTCTATGCCCTATGTGCATATAGGGGTTTCTTTTGGTCACGATCTCCACCAAGAGATAAGGAGTGCTCACAGGAAACCAATGGATAAATTCCAAAAAAGATTTATTCACCACAAGGCAACAATAAAGGACGTCACACTTCCAAAAAAGACACGATAAAAACTCCAGAAAATTTGATAAAAACAGTCTATATCCAGATAGAACCAGAGAACCACTGGGCCCAAGGCAGCAAACTTGATCTCACCCGGGAAGAGAACCAAGATGGATACCACACTGATGGAAAAAGTGGTCAGGGGCTTCAGGGTTCCTCTGGTAACTATCCTCCTTCTCACCAACGCGTTTCGGGTCTTTGTAATTGACCCTTTTTCAAGGTATCCCATACCTTGAAAAAGGGTCAATTACAAAGACCCGAAACGCGTTGGTGAGAAGGAGGATAGTTACCAGAGGAACCCTGAAGCCCCTGACCACTTTTTCCATCAGTGTGGTATCCATCTTGGTTCTCTTCCCGGGTGAGATCAAGTTTGCTGCCTTGGGCCCAGTGGTTCTCTGGTTCTATCTGGATATAGACTGTTTTTATCAAATTTTCTGGAGTTTTTATCGTGTCTTTTTTGGAAGTGTGACGTCCTTTATTGTTGCCTTGTGGTGAATAAATCTTTTTTGGAATTTATCCATTGGTTTCCTGTGAGCACTCCTTATCTCTTGGTGGAGATCGTGACCAAAAGAAACCCCTATATGCACATAGGGCATAGACACAAGGTGAGCACTTTCTAACTATGGGCGGGTGACCTGACGAGAACAAAGATACCTTTATGTGAACATAGGGCAAAGTGAAAAGGTCAGTTACGGAATACCCCTGGTGTAAATGAATATCCATTGACATCTGACTGACCATCCTTCCTTTGTCCTCCTGTTCGCATCCCCCCATTGAAGTTTGGGGTTCACAAGGTTCTAAAAGAATCTCTACAGACCGAGGCAGCGCAACTGTATACATCATATTTTGGCTACATTGTTTCTATGAGGAGTGGTAATCCTTGGGTGGCTACAGTGCAGCAGTCTCTTGGCGCTATTATTTCGGAACAAATTTCTTCGATTCTAGTTATCAAAGAGGTATTACTAGAGTCATGGTGGTGTATTCTACTTCTGCTTTTAATTTTAATCCCACAAGTATAGTACTAATCATAACAGACACACATATACATCATACTACTGATGCTCCCAGGTTTCAATATGCATCAGAAGATGGTAATAAAATACTGATAGCCAATATGTTAAACTAATTAGAAGGTTTAAAATAAATATATGATTAATAACATAAAAGTAACTGAGAACGCCCACACAGGAACCATTGATAGAATACATCTAGTAAGATATCAGTAAAGAAGAGGCATTCTAAGTAAGGATGGTAACAATGGTGCAAACATAATATCTATATGCAAACTGACATTTCTTCCTTAGACGCTCATCATGAGCTGATAAAAAGAACAATAAGGTAAACTGATTGTTGGTTATATTGTCATCTACGGTATCACTCCGGTAATGTTGGGTTAATGGCTACTTATATTTGCAGTCAAATCAAACAACACTTAATTTTCTATGTAGGATTTACACAAGTGAATCTTATAAGGTTACTGACTCTCCCTAGGTTTAAAATTGGTAAAGAGTGTAATAACAGGAGATATTTTGGAGTACAACAAAACATGTAGTTATGTGACAGAGTTGGGTGTGCTAGTATAACATCTAGGAAAAAAAAAAGGGTACTCATTGAATTGTTTCTTATGATGTTTTCTCAAACATACTGTCTCATAAGCCATGGACATTACCACAAGGATTATATTATATTTACACACTTAAGGTTTCTAAATGGTTACAAACAAGATCTATTGTAATAAAATTTTACTTTTACTAATTAATACAGTGGTGATTCAACATGAAGATTTGAAAGTAACACATGGTATATTAAAGAAACATACTTATTTACATTATCCCAAGTTTATAAAATTGTATTTGAATTTGTGAATATAATTAAAATATGGTACTAAACTGATGGTGACATTAAAAGGAAAGTTGAATTCAATTATTTGGGTTGAAAAAAATTTAGTTTATTGAACAGGTGTGAGTGATGTGATTCCCTACAGTTGGTTTATTTGGTTGAACCCCAATAACTGGTTCGCATAAGTCAATGTTATATATGCTTTAAGAAGTTTGATGTTTTTGCCAAGATAATATTATTGATTTTTCTGTATACTAGTGAAATGCTTCAAGAAGGTTTTCCGATGTATTAAGAGAGAAACAAATGATGCACAGTACGAGAGATATGAACTTTTTTTCGGAGATATGAAAAAAGTTGAGGATGGACTGATAATACAGAAAATCAACTAATCAACAAATCTATGCTTTTATTATATTCTGTTTTCCTGACTGCAGCTATTATTGCTGCAGATGACTTTAGCTTGTTGCACACTGTACTATTCACTGCGTATGAGGCCTTCCCTTTGCGCTAAACAGTTTTTATATGTTAGAAGCAGCAGCCATTTTGTTGAACCATGACTTATAATAATATTATTAAAATGGCTGATCATTCAGAACAGTGCTGTAAAAGTGATTTCTTATAGAATATTGTTTTTGGTTTTAGAAGCTTAAGAATGTGATGTTGACAGTATAATAGAACAAGGACAGACACCTAGACTCCACAATCCTCAACTATATGGGAACAAGGCCACACATGCGTAGACCCACAAGGCCACTGAAGTTGGGTGTTGGGTAAATTATGACATCATGATTGAAAGCAGAGCTTTCCAATAAGACTCAATGCTTATGAGTAATTAATTAATTAATGTGATAAAGGTTTAAATATCAGATTGATAGAAGGAGGAAAGAAAGGCAGTTGAGGAAGAACCAGCAAGCACAGGGGGCTGGAGGTAACTATGAAGGAGGTTTAATCATGGCTGATCACTGTTCTTGAAAGGTGTCCATTTTGACTTGATATAGATTTACTGTTTAAGTATTAGCTAATCAATTTTATGTTTCTTGTGTTAGTCTGCATTTGAAAATATCTGTAATGAAGCTATTCTTTAAGTAAAGCATTGCCATACATTTTATAATAAGGTTGTGTGGGTGTGCAATTATTTCAGCGTTGCCGTTATATTTAAAGGTAATAAAGTAAATAAATTTGGTTTGGGTTATTTATCATATCTAATCTTATCAGATAAATATCTGGTTTATCAGCACATTTTGCAACTATGATGTGACTAAAATGTTGCAAAGATAGTGGTGCTACAAAATGCTATTTGAAAGCACGAATCTGACTATAAAACAACAAATTGCTGCCAACACTTGCAATACGTTGTATCAGATTAATATACTAATTTATATTTTTATTTCAACACTTACTCAATCATTTTATAATGAGCATAAGGTGCAAATAAAGCAGAATTATTTTGCTACAAGTGCAGAAACAGAACAACCCAACACTCATCTGCCAGCCAGGAAATAAGAGTCTATTTAAATTCTGCCTGTAAAATATTAATAGTGCTTCAGCTAACCAATTACAGTGCCAGGATTGTCTCTGTATGTTTTTATATATGAAACGCTGCAGCATGGGTGATTATGGTGGAGTAAATGCTCCTGGTGGTTTGACAGAGGCAGCATTGGCATCAATAGCAGCATTTACTAATAACACAGAGACTGCTATCCTCACCTCTGCTTCTGTTTGTGGCAAAGGGTGACTGATCTCTGTGTGTGACTGCTGTACATGTGTAAGCATGGTTCACTGGTGTGTGTGTGTGTGTGTGTGCAGGGCCGCCGAGAGGGGGGGGGGGGTTGCGCCTTTGGCGCGCACTGTCCCTATTATTAGTTTATCTGGCTCCTACATTTTCATTGTGGCTCCTAGATTTTAAAGAAATTTGTCAAGCCCTGAGTTATATGCAGCCTCTCCAATCATGTCTCCATATATGGACCAGAACGGCTCCTTGCAGCGACCTCTGCTGCCGTTGACTGTGGAGCTAGTGTGCATGCTCCCATCCGGGAGAGCAGGGGCAGATTAGGAGAAAACAGCTCTCTATCGCACTCAAACAGTAATAAAAACAAATCAAGCGCAAAAGTATAACAATTTAAAAAATAACCATCTAATTAATTTATATATATATAAATCGGATGCGCCGCTCTCACCTTGTCCTCCTAAACACTTTAATTTATTCTTTATTGATACCGTTAATACACACTCCCATAGAGGGTATTGACACTGTTACTTGTTTCTGATACCTTTCGGTCTAATGTACACCTATAAAGGGTGCCCTGTTAATCCTAAAAAAAAACAATATAAACACTCAGTGCATGCCATCTCTATTCTTTTCTCTTATATACGGCGACGGCGGCATCTGCTATTATACAGCCTTAAATCCTGCATTACACTCAGCGGCTGGCGGCAACTGACATCTCGCCAGCCGCGAGCTTGGTTCCCCTGGTTAGTAGTAGTAGTAGTAGTTTGTTTATTTATAAGGCGCCACAAAGTGTCCGCAGCACCATACATAGCAAACAAAAAACTAATTACAAGGTAACGTACAGGGTGTGTTGATGAAATACAGCATAAATAGGGGTATAGCTGGTAGAACTAAAATCAGCATCAGTTCTAAAGTAGGTGTAGAAAATGTCGAGGAGACTGAAGATGAAGTAGAGGAAGGGAAGAACAGGGCAGGAGCACTGTTGAGGTAAAGAGGTAGGGTGAGTACGTGAGGAAGGAGGGCCCTACTCATAAGAGTTAACTGACTAAAAGGAGGTGGGTGGATGAACAAAAAACAATAGGATAAGTAGGAATGGATGGAAACAGATGGAGGGGTAGGGTAGGCAGGGGGAGAGCGAAAGAGGTTAGAAGGAGGAGGGATAGGCAAGGCGGAAGAAGTGGGTTTTGAGGGAGCGCTTGAAGGAGGTAAGGGAATCAGAAAGCCTGATGGGTGTCGGGAGGTTATTCCAGTGCAGGGGGGCAGCGCGAGAGAAGTCTTGGACACGGGAGTGGGAGGAGGTGATTAGGTGAGAGGTCAGGTGGCAGTCGGCGGTGGAGCGAAGGGGACGGGAGGGAGTGTGGATAGAGATCAGTGAAGAGAGGTAAGGAGTGGTGGAGGAGGAGAGAGCCTTGTAGGTGGTGGTGAGGAGTTTAAAGGGAACTCGGACAGGAATGGGGAGCCAGTGAAGAGATAGACAGAGGGGGAGGCAAAGGCAGAGCGGCGGGAGAAGAAGATGAGCCTAGCAGCGGCATTAATAATCGATTGGAGAGGGGCAAGGCGGGCGAGAGGTAGCCTGGAGAGAAGGATGTTGCATTAGTCAAGGTGGGAGATGACAAGAGAGTGAATGAGAATTTTGGTTGCGTCAGTGGAGAGGAATGGTCTGATGAGCGAGATGTTGCGGAGGTGAAAGCGGCAAGACTGTGAGAGAGCACGAATGTGGGGGGTGAAAGAGAGGGAGGAGTCAATGATAACACAGAGGCAGCGCGTTTGGTCGGTGGAGGTGATCTCGGTTTCACCAATGCTAATGGAGATAGTGGT